>NW_006921658.1:12198895-12201700 GCF_000298275.1 Orycteropus afer afer
AGTAAAATATTAAAAAAAATGTTTTTATGTGTTGTGAAAATGTCAAGATATAAGTTTTAGTGATGAATTTGCATAATCTCTAATAATGAATTTTAGAAAATGAAATCTTGTCAGATTTTTTATTCTTAGATGGACAAATCTGGAATAATCTCTTGGCATAAAGAGCTCTAGACACTTCAAAGATCAGACTTGAAGGTCATATTAATAAGGTGAATGTTTGGGATACATCCATAAGCTTCTAATTTCACTTCCTGGAAGAGGGTAGATTGTGAGAGTGAATGTTTTGCTGAAACTCTGGAGGATTAAAAGAGAGATCCATCTTTCTGATGTCATTCCTATAGTGAAGAGATCAGATGTGGTTGTTGTGGCTAGGTGCCATCGAGTAGGCTCCAACTCATAGTGACCCTATGTGCAATAGAACGAAACACTTTCCAGTCCTGTACCAGCCTCACAATCCTTGCTATACCTGACCTCATCGTTGCGGCCACTGTGTCGATCCATCTTTTTGAAAGCCTTCTCCTTTTTCATTGACCCTCTTCTTGCCAGGTATGATATCCTGCACTGGGGAATAGTCCCTTCTGACAACATGACCAAAGTAGATGAGACAAAGTCTGTCTATTCTTACTTCCAAGGAGCATTCAGGCTGTACTTCTTCCAGAGCAGATTTGTTGGTTCTTCTGGCAGTACATGTACTTTCAGTATTCTTCACCAAGACCACAACTCAAAAGCACCAACTCTTCTTTGGTCTTCCTTCTTCATTGTCCAGATTTCACATGTGTAAGATGTGACTGAAAATACCATGGCTTGGATTAGATGCATCTCAGTCTTCAAAGAGACATCTTTGCTCTTCGTCACTTTAAAGAGGTCTTTTGCAACATAGTTACCCAGTACAATACATCGTCTGATTTCTTGACTACTGTGTTCATTGGTGTTGATGGTGGAAACAAGTAATATGAAATATTTGACTACTTCCATCTTTTCCCAATTTATCATAATGCTGCTTATGGCAGTTGTGAAGATGTTCATCTTCCTTATGGTGAGGTGTAATCCATACAGCAGGCTAAGTCTAATCTTCATCAGTAAGTGCTTCAAGTCATCTTCACTTTCAGGAAGCAAAATTGTGTCATCTGCATATTTCAGGTTGTTAATGATTCTTCCTCCAATCTTGATGCAACATTCTTCTTCATATAGTCCAGCTTCTCAGATTATTTGCTCAGCATGCAGATTGAATAAGTATGGTGAAAGAATACAACCCTGACACACTCCCTTACTGATTTTAAACCACACAGTATCCCCTTGTTCTCTTTGAATGACAGCCTCTTGGTATATGTACAGGTTCCTCATGAGCACAATTAAGTTTTCCTGAATTCCCATTTTTCTCAACATTATCCATAATTTTGTATGCTCCACACAATCTAATGTTTTGCATAGTCAATAAAACACAAGTAAACATCTTTTTGGTATTATTTGCTTTTAGCTAAGATCCATCTGATATCAGCAATGATATTCTTTGATCCACATCCTCTTGAATCCAGCTTTTATTTCTGGAAGTTTTCTGTCTATATAGTGTTGCAACCATTTTTGAATTATCTTCAGCAGGATTTTACTTGTATGTGATATTAATGATATTTTTGGATAATTTCCACATTCTGCTGGATAACCTTTTTTTGGAATGGGTAAAAATATTGATCTCTTTCAGTCAGTTGGCCAGGTAGCTGTCTTCCAAATTTCTTGATATAGATGAGTGAATACCTCTAGTGCTGCATCTGTTTGTTGAAACATTTCAATGGGTGTTCCGTAAATTCCTGAGGCCTTGTTTTTCACTAATTCCTTCACTGAAGCTTTGATGTCTTCCTTTAATATCATTAGTTCTTGATGACATGCCACCTCCTGAAATGGATGAACATTGACTCATTCTTTTTGGTACAGTGCATCTGTGGGTTCCTTCCATCATCTTTTGATGTTCCTAGCATCATTCAATATATTGCCCATAGACTCTTTCAGTATTGCAACTCAAGGCTTGAATTTTTCTTCAGTTCTTTCTGCTTGAGAAATACCAAGCATGTTCTTCCCTTTTGGTATTCTAACTCCAGGTTTTGCACATTTCATTATAATAATTGACTTTATCTTTTAGAGCTGCCCTTTGAAATTTTCAGTTTAACTCTTTTACGTGGTCATTTTTTCCATTTGCTTTAGGTACTCTCTGTTCAAGAGCAAGTTTCAGAGTCTCTTCTCACATTCATTTTGGCCTTTCTTCCTTTTCTGTCTTTTTAATGACCTTTTACTTTCTTCATGGATGATGTCCTTGATGTCATCCCACAATTCCTCTGGTTTTCAGTCATCGGTACTCAGTACCTCAAATCTATTCTTTAGATGGTCTCTAAAGTCAGTAGGGATATAATCAAGATCATATTTTGACTCTCATTGACTTGTTTTGATTATCTTCAGCTTCAACTTGAACTTGCATATGAGCAGTTGATGGTCTGTTCCACAGTCAGCTCCTGGCCTTGTTTTGGCTGAAGATATTGAGCTTTTCCATCACCTCTTTACATAGATGTAGTCAATCTGGTTCTTGTGCATTCTTTGTGGCAAAATCCACATATATAGTTGCCGCTTATGTTGTTGAAAAAGTATTTGCAATGAATAAGTCATCGGTCTTGCAAAATTCTATCATACCATCTCCAGAGTCTTTTCTATCACCAAGGACATATTTTCCAACTACTGGTGATTCTTCTTTGTTTCCAACTTTTGCATTCCAATCACCAGTGATAAGCAACACATCTTGATTGCATGCTTGGTCAACTT
>NW_006921658.1:12201800-12203672 GCF_000298275.1 Orycteropus afer afer
TGAATTAAGAGTAGTATTAACTGGTCTTCCTTGTAGGCATATGGATATTATCCTATCACTGACAGCATTGTACTTCAGGATAGATTTTGAAATATTCTTTGTGGTGATGAATGCCACACCATTCTTCTTCAGTTTGTCATTCCCTGCATAGTAGATCATGTGATTATTTGATTCAAAATGGCCAAAACCAGTCCATTTTGGCTCACTAATGCCTAGGATATCTATCTTTATTTGTTCCATTTCATTTTTGACAACTTCCAATTTTCCTAGATTCATACTTTGTTTGTTCCATGTTCTAATTATTGATGAATTTTTGCAGCTGTTTTTTTCCCATTGTGAGTCTTGCCACATCAGCAAGTGGAGGTCTTCAAAGCCTCACTCCATCCACATCATTAAGATTGACTCTACTCTGAGGAGGCAGCTCTTCCCCAGTTGTATTTTGAGTGTCTTCTAACCTGAGTGGCTCATCTTCCAGCATTATATTGGATAATGTTTCAGAGCTATTCATATTGTTTTCCAGTAATATATCAGTTAGTGGTTCACTACTATTCATAAGGTTTTCACTGGCCAATTCTTTGAGAAGTGGATAGCCCCTTCTTTCTTACAGGTCTATCCTAGTCTGGAAGCTCTTCTGAAACCTGTGCATTATTGGTGACCCTGCTGGTACTTGATATACCAGTGGCATAGCCTCCAGTGTCATAGCAACACATAAGCCACCACAGTGCAACAAACTAGATAGAGGAATGGTGGAAGAGATTGGCTAGAACTGTCTAGTATATTTTCTAGTGATTATATGCCTATGTATAATTCAGTCTGCCTAAATAAATGCCCATTGACATCTCTTCATATAGATTTACACCTATTTCTCTGCCTGTCACATGGATAAAGAAAAGAAAGTCCTACTCATAGAAGATATAGTCATTACATCTCATAGTGATCCTAAGAAATCACAAAAGGAGTTGGAAGGATTGTGTGAAGACACATTGTCTAACATCGTTAATTGGCAAAGATCACACTAAAACCAAGACTAAAAATAAGTCGTTTTGGAATTAAAAATCCCATTGAGTATATCTCCTTAACTTCTGGATCAGTTCACTTCTTTCCATATCTGCTGCCACTGCTATAGTCCAGGCCAATGCAATTTCCTCCCTGGATTTCTTTGACATCTTCTAATAGCACTTGTTCCTGTCCTTCCTCTCCCTGCTACCCTAATCCAATATCTGCACTGTAGCCACTGTAATTTTTTCACATCATCTTTGGCTCAAAACTTTTCAGTGGCTCCACACTGTCTGTTGGATGAACTCAAGTCTCCTTAGTGTGGTAGATAACTATCTTGACATTTCCTGGTTTATAGGCCCAACCTCATTGGTGCTTAGAATACTCGTACTACCTTGAGTCTAGCCTTACTATCTTTTATATGAATGCCTTTGCATTTATAGCTTTTCCACCTAGAATCACTTCAAAAAAAAAATTTTTTTTTTTTCATATTTTTCCCTTACCAATTCTTCCCCAAAAGGTGGTGTTGATGCTGTTCTTAGCTGCTGACAAGCTGACCTCCAACTTACAGATGCCCCAGGCAAAACAGAGTGAAACACTGCCTGGTCCTACACCGTCCTCATAATCGATTGTGGATGGGATAATTGTGGTAGAAATGTTTTCATTGCTGATTTTCTGAAGCAGATCAACAATTCGTCTTAGTGTGGAAGCTCTGCTAAAACCTGATTAGCATTGTAGCAATATGCAAACTTTCACTTCAATATCCTAGGTATTAGTGAGCCGAAATTGACTGATTTTGGCCATTTTGAGTCAGACAACCATATGATCTACTAAGCAGGGAATGACAAATTGAAGAGGAATGGCATGGCATTCATC
>NW_006921658.1:12209622-12211250 GCF_000298275.1 Orycteropus afer afer
AGGTTGGAGGGTCGACGAAAGAGGGGGAGGCCTTCAACGAGATGGATTGATACGGTGGCTGTGATGATGGGCTCAAGTATAGCAGTGATTGTGGGGCTGGCGCAGGATCGGGCAGTGTTTCGTTCTGCTGTGCATGGGGTCGCTATGAGTCGGAAACGACTCGATGGCACTTAACAACAACAACAAGACTGTTGGTTTCTCTAAGCTCAGGTCCCTTTAGGATGAGCAATTCAGTCAGTTTTCTTTGACTTTCCAACTGTCATCTCCAATCCCTTAAAAAGGCATTTGAATGTAGAAGTTTTCACTGCATATTTGAGATGATATAGGAAGGATTTACATTATAACATTCACTTCAAAGTTAAATATCATACATCCCTAATCATTGTTCCAGCAATATTCATGAAACACCTACTTTGTGGCAGGCACTGTGCTAAATGTGAGGATTCAGCAGGGAAATAAACAAATACAAGTCCTATCATCACAAACGTTAGAGTGCAGTGTTTAAACCTGTCCTACTTCATGATATTTCTCACTGGCCACATTTTTATTTAGTTCCAGCCTCCTGCCATTTTCAGGCCATGCCCCACTTAAAGACATCTGTCTCTGTCTCTGTATTCCTTCCTATATCCCTTCCCTAGAACTATCCTCTCAAACCCAGTTTCTGTCTTTATATAAAACAATTTTGCTCTCCAGACTCTATTTAAAAGGAAAACAAAACAAAAAAACAGTTGCTATTGAATTGACTCCGAGTCATGGTGACCCTCTGCATGTCAGAATAGAACTGTGCTCCACTGGAGTTTTTGGATGTGATCTTTTGGAAGTAGATTGCTAGCCTTTCTTCTGAGTTGCCTCCAGGGGGATTTGAACCACCACACTTTTGGTTAGTAGCTAGGTGCTTAACTCTTCACTTCATCCAGAAACTCTCAATTCTATTACATTCTAAACATGATCTGCTAAGAGTTGCCTCACCAGTTTCCTTAGGCAAAGACTTTGAGAGTTCAGTGTTTTTTCCCTACTAGATCCACCAAATTCTTCAATAGGTAGAAAGTAATATGCAGAAATACATTTCTACTAATATGAATTATTCCACTATAGTTTTAAAACAGAGGGTCTATAGTCAATTTTTGTTTAAAATTTTTATAATCCAACTTCTTTAATAAAACTATGGTACCAAACTCACTACCATTGCATAAAACAACCATGACCCTGTAGGACAGGATAGACCAACCCCATAGGGTATGTAAGGTGTAAATTTTTATGGAAGCAGACTGCCACATCTCTTTCTTACAGAGTGGCTGGTGGGTTCAAATTGCCAACCTTTGGGTTTGTGGCCTAGCACTTAACTTCTACATCACCAGTGCTCAAAAATCTGGTACTGAAAGATAATCTTGGAAAAAATATATGGATTGAAAAGAGAGACTAAAGAAAGACAAAATATTTTTCTAATAGTTTAAGATTATATGGAAATGAAACCTTCAAAAATATGCAAGAATATACACAGGGTATTTATTGAATCATCATTTGGAGAGATGATAATTTGGAAGTATCTTAAATATCAAATAATGGGAAAGATTAATAAATTGAGGAAATTCAAACTGTGGGTAATACACAGATTTAAAAAAAATAAA
>NW_006921658.1:12211467-12214661 GCF_000298275.1 Orycteropus afer afer
CCTTGGAAGGAAGATGGGGCAATCTACTTCTGTAGTGATACTGCCTCAGAAACCCAAGGAGGGGTCGCTATGAGTCGGGTCCAACTCAACAGCATGTAACAACAACAACAAGGAAGACAGGTTATTCCAGTAATATATCAGATAGTGATTCACCGCTATTCATAAGGTTTTCACTGGCCAATTCTTTGGGAAGTGGATGGCCCCTTCTTTCTTACAAGTCTGTCCTTAGTCTGGAAGCTCTGCTGAAACCTGTGCACTATTGGTGACCTTGCTGGTATTTGACATACCAGTGGCATAGCCTCCAGCATCACAGCAAAATGCAAGCCACCACAGTATGACACACTGATAGATGGGTAATAGCTGTGCATATAGTGCATTGGCTGGGAATTCATCCTATGTCTTACACATGGGAGGCAAGAATTCTACCATTTAACCACCAAAAGTAGCTCTTATCTATTACAAACCAAAACAAAGCAATTATGGCTAGAGGTTTGATGATGAGAGACTTCTGAGGCTAATGTCAGGGTGGCAGTTCTACCATGAGCTATCATTCTCTTCTTAGGCAGAAGGCTATGTCACTTGGACATCAAACACTTTTTACTTGATCTTGGTAGAGAGGAGTTTTGAATTATTTGTCTGGGCAAGAGACAGGATCAACTTCTAGATTCTTTGGAAGCCCTTTGATATTTTTCTTTCTGTTGCTCTTTTATCCTTTTACTTGATCTGTCTCTGGGCAAGACTGACTGCATCCCAGTTAATCCCAGCTCCAACACAAAAGTAATTCAGTTGTTGCAGTGGGCATACACATTTTATGTAACTTTCCTAAGTCAGTTGGGAAGGCCATGTCATATGGTGAATATGTGGCATAAATATTTCCCTTTACCACATCTAAAAACAACTTATTCATAAACCTGAAACTATGTGTCATAAATGAACTATAAATCTAATCTTTTTCATCTTTTGGGTCATCTCTGTACATGACTTATTCATTTTTCTACCAGTAAATCGTCTCTCTTTTCTCATTCCTCTGTAGTCTCCTAGCACCTTGTGCATATCCTCTCAGAGAAACTCATCATAAGCTGTGTTAATGTTTCTGCCTTTCCCAAGAGACAATGCATCTTGAAGGTGTGACTGTGATTATTCATCTTTGTGACTCCAATGCACAGCACAATAAGTAATTGGTAAATGTTTATTAATGGATAAGACCTTGGTTCCTTCTTAAGGTCTTATGATACCTTTATGTTCAGAACTATGGAAATAAAATGAAGTGATGATTTTAAGCTAGGAAAAAAATAACATGCTTTTCTCTCAAACTCATTATTATTTTTCTTGGGAGAAAAGATCTTCCCCCAGAGTCCTGGTACACTTATTGGTTAACAGTATTTTCAACTGTTGACATGACAACTATGCACTGATGTACAAAAATAAGAATATGAAAAACTGTAGTTATGTTTACAAACAGTTTCTATTATAAAGAGATTGAGACCATAAAATATTCAACTGGGACAGGATTCTAAGAGACTAATCTGTAATTGAAAACAGGTGGCAATAAAATTTTGTCACGATAAATTTTATTAAATTCCCTTTAGTACATTTTAATTGGCTTCTGAGAAAAGATTTTTATTCTCCAGAGTTATTCTCTCACACTGATCATTTGACAAACTCATTGATTTACTGATCCATGTATTTCATAAATATTCATTGATAACCTGTTGAGAACATGCAATGTAGGGGTTGTGAGGGAAAAAAAAAAATGTAAGAAAGAAAAAGAGGAAATGAAAAATCTGCCCCAATAATTTTGCATTTTAGTTTAAGAGGTAAAATTTGGAACATTAATAAATTAAAATATTTATTGATTATCATCTGTTAAATGCACAGGAATGAAGAGGCTATATGTGAGATATCATCTTTGCACTTAAGGAGCTTATAATATAGTTAGGAGCTCTGGTGGCATAGTCCCTAAGGCATTTGACTGCTAACCAGAAGGCTGGCAGTTCAAATCCACCAGCCACTCCTTGGAAGGAAGTTTGGGCAATCTACTTCCATAATGATACTGCCTTGGAAACCCAAGGAGGGGTCGCTATGAGTCAGATCTGACTAGAAGGCAGTGCATATGATATGGATGTGAAAAAATGTGAAAATGAAATATAAATAACTCAAGAAGAGTTAGGGAATAGCTCAGAAAACAATGCAAGCATGCCTCAAGACTTTGTAATTCTGAAATGACAGAAACAGAATTGTGTAACTATTTACATTCCTTTAGTCATTTGACATATCTCTAGAGAAGATATTAATTTCCCATTTTATAGGTAGATAAATTAATGGAAGGATTAAATAAATTTTTTCTTGTCAATTAGTGTTTGGACTAATTCAGAGATGGAAAATGCTTGGCTTACCTTCTTTCACTTCCTTCCCTTATGCATCATGAGCTTTACTGACAAATCATAACATTTGTCATCATGGACTCAGGTTTTTATAACTTCAGAACCCTACTCAACCAAGCATTCCAGGAAGCTTCTACCAGCTGGAATAAACACTTTAAGATGAAAGTGTTCACCATCCTTGGACTAGATAACTATTTCCAGCTCCATTTTTTTTCCCATTATATAATACATTAAATATCAAATATGTCAGTTCTTCTCACCCTGTGAATAAAATTAGTTAAGCTACTGACCTTTGTTCTGTGGGATGTCCAGTGCTCTCCACCAAGCAAAAAAAAAAAAAAAAAAAAACTCATTGCCATTCAGTCGTTTCTGACTCATAGTGACCCCCATTGAGTTTCTGAAACTATAAATCTTTACAGAAGTAGATCACTCTGTCTTCCTTCTGTGGAGCAGCTGGTAGGTTTGAACAACTGAACTTCCAGTTAGCAGTCAAGTACCTTATCCACTATACCACCAGAGCTGCTCATGCTCTTTACCAGTTACCTTAAATTTCTGGGAGGTTGTACTTCCATGGTCACCTCTAGCAATCGTTAGGGGAGCTCCCACTTTAATAAAAATTACTTCTCTCCTGACTGTTTATGAATAGCAAAGAAACACTGTTTGGTACATTACCGTGCAACTTTAGGAATAGTCCGTTTAGGCTAAAAGGTTCGCAAAATAGGACTGGGAAAGAGCTGCAACATCTGAGTAAACCCAGCCTTACTCATGGAAAAGAGGAAGCTTTCGAGACCTTCATTTGCTGATGTGGCA
>NW_006921658.1:12219081-12232792 GCF_000298275.1 Orycteropus afer afer
GATCATCTGGTAAGGATATTGTTTGAGAGTAAGGAATGGAAAAGAGGCAGAGAAAGGGAGGATTTTTTTCATTAAATATGTTATTTTACTGGTTATATTAAAATTGTTATTTTCTAACTTTGGAAGAGAAATGTAAAATTACTTCCAAGAATGATACAAGGTCCTGTGCGAAAATAAGTTTATATTGGAAAGAAGTGATTGATGCAAGAGGTATCATCATAGGATAAACAAGATTTTTATGTCTAGATTGGATATGAATCATTCTAATAAGAAAAAAAAAATATTTGAAAACTAGGTTATAGAACTTGAAAGAACAGATTGCATTTAGACCAAAGGTTTGGAACAATTATTGTGATAGGTTAGGTTCTCTAGGGAAGCAAAACCAGTAAAGCTTATATATAGAGAGAAAGGAAGAGAAATTTATTTTAGAAAAATGGTTCACACACTTATAGAAGCTCGCAAGTCCCAAGTTCTTGGGTCAAACATCAAGCTGGAGGCTCTTCCCGACTCACGCAGATGCAGGGTATGATGAGTTGAAGGTTGGTAGGCAATATAATGGCTGATGACTCCAACAAATGATGAATCCAAGATCTCCAGGCTGAATGGTGGATTTTTCGCTCATGGACAGTTGTAGGCAGCACAACAGGATCCCAATCCACAGAAGAGTGTCTCTTTTCCTCGGATGTCCATAAATATATTGGAAGCAGGCCACACCCCCAAGGAAACTCCCTTTGAACAGATTAGCTGCTCAAAACATATACATCTGATCCATTATGGGAATAAACCACATCACAACTGCTTAAACCACACAGAATTGTGGTCCAGCCAAGTTGGCACACAGGTCCAACTATCACAATGTTGTTAAAGAGCAGACTTAACAATGACATTTTTTAAAAAAATGATATCTCTTCTCTTTCTTCAAAAAAATTCATATGAATTGTAACTTCAATGGAGCTAGGATCACATGGCTGATTTAGCTGATATAGATGGTATTCTCTTTCTCCATAAACGTGAAGAAATGCTGGAAATATTATGTTGTAATCTTTTTACAAAGCATGAACATAAGATTGGAAAAAAGAAAGAGAAATCTCAAAGTGACAGAAAAGGAGTGGGGATTTAAATATAGAAAGATAAGTGGAAGTAGACCCCTGACAGCTTCAGGGTAATGTGGGTGGGATATGTATAAATGCAAAGTGCTTTTAACAGCCAATGAGGAGCAAAGGAGCTCTAGAGGCCCAATAGTTAAACACTCAGCTGCTACTAAAATGTTGGTGGTTGGAACATACCCAGTGAAACCATGGAAAAAAAATGGTTGGCAATCTACTTCCATAAAGATTATACCAAAAAACCCAAACTTCTTGCTATCAAGGGTATTCCAACTCACAGTGACTCTATAGACCACTCTATGGGAGCAATTCTGCTCTAGCACATAGGGTCACTATAAATTGAAAATCTGCTTGATGACACATAACAACAACAACAGGGGAAAAAAAGTGTGGTCATCTATCTTCTCAAGGTGGGAAGGTAGGTTTGAGTTTCCCATGTAAAGTCCAGACTCCTGAATGATCATCTAAACCAAAAAGTAAAATAAAAACCAAACTCACTGCTGTAGAGTCAGATCTGACTCATCGTGACCCCTCCTTGGATTTCTGAGGCAGTATCACTACAGAAGTAGATTGCCCAATCTTCCTTCCGAGGAGTGGCTAGTGCGTTTGAACCGTCTGCCTTATAGTTAGAAGTGCCTTAGGCACTATACTACCAGATCCCTAAGTTATTAATTAAAACAGATGTAGAAAAATCTGCTTAATAATCTGGAGAAATGAAAAAAAAAAAAAAAGTCACTTTCTAATTACTGGGCACCATGAAAGGAAAAATAAGTCACTCAGAATAAATCATAATTCTATACCTATGCTACTTAAATGATCTGAAGTTTTATTACTTACATGTTTTAGGTAACCAAGCCAAAAAATTGACACAAAAACAAATATAGGACTATGGAAACTCTAGAGTATACTCTACAATAGAAATGTTTATATCTGTATTGCCCAACATGGTAGCATAACATAACAAAATGTGGATATTTAGCACTTAAGTGACTGGTAGCACTGAAAAGTTGAATTTTAA
The DNA here is from genome assembly GCF_000298275.1 of Orycteropus afer afer. Classification (NCBI taxonomy): domain Eukaryota; kingdom Metazoa; phylum Chordata; class Mammalia; order Tubulidentata; family Orycteropodidae; genus Orycteropus; species Orycteropus afer. Next base: position 12,221,206 of record NW_006921658.1, read on the forward strand.
ATTTTATTTAATTTGGATTATTTCCAATTTAAAAAAATCACATTAGTGTAGCTCTAGAGCCTGGCAGAAGCAAATGAGAAATGACTCTAAAGGTACATGTATATAACCTAAGGGAGATCTAACCTCTTCAAGACAAACAGTCCCCACTGAAGAGAAGCTAATTGTAAATGTTTTGAAAATTTTGAGAAAAGGCTTACTGTGAGAATGTCCCAAACCAAAAACACCAAACTCATTGCTGTCGAGTTGGATCCGACTCATAGCAACCCCTCCTTGTGTTTTTGAGGTGGTATCACTACAGAAGTGGATTGCCCAACCTTCCTTCTGAGGAGTGGCTAGTGGGTTTGAACTGCCAGCCTCCTGGTTAGCAGCCAAATGCCTTAAGCACTATAGCACCAGAGAGAGTCAGTAACTATTAAATCCAGAGAATTTGCCATCCCCAAAGTGAAAAATAAAAAATAAGCTGAAAAAGACTATAAAGTACATTTTCTTAAAAATTAAAGAATAATAAAAAATATATGATGAAATAAAGGAGCTGCCTGAGAATTGACAAGCAGTTTTGAGAACAAATTTAACTTTCAGATGTAAAATATATTGATTACTAACAAAATAAATCCAATGGATGGAATCAAAGGTGAGTTGAGTAAATCACCCAGAATGAAGCACAAAGTGATAAAATGGTAATAAAATAATCGTGCTGGGCAGTGTTTCATTCTGTTGTACATAAGATTGCTATGAGTTGACACCAACTCAACAGCACTTAACAACAAAAAAAATAAACTGAGAGAGATGTTAAGTGAGATAGAGGATAGGATGAAGAGATAGAAAGAGCTATTCAGAAGGAGAAAATAATGACTATAAAGAGAAAAAAATTTCAATAGATAATGTCTTGGTGGATTTTCAGAATTAAAGAAAAGCATGCATTCTCAAATTCAAAAATCAAAATGAATCTCCACCAGCAAAATAAAACCAGAGCAAACATGCAAACAGAAAAACAAATCTACACTGGGATACATTTTGGTGAAACCAAAATCCAAACAACAGCAATAACAACAATAAACATGGATAAAAATTGATTTCTTCTACAAATGAATAAATAATTAGACTGACAGCAGACTTCTCATTGGCAACAATAATAATAATATTAACAATGCATATCATTGTTAGGTGCCATTGAGCTAACTCCTAGCAACCCTATGTACAACAGTGCCTGGTTCTGTGCCATTATCACAATCCCTATTATATTTGAGCCCATCATTGCAGTCACTGTGTTGATCCATCTTGTTGAGGGTTTTCCCTTTTTTTTTTTTTTCTGGTCCTCTGCTTCACCAAGCATTTATTCTTCTCTCAGGAATGATCCCTTATGAACACATGACCAAAGTAGGTGAGGTGAAGTCTGGCTACTTTGGCTTGTAAGGAGCATTCTGGTGGCACTTCTTTGAGGACAGATCTGTTTGTTCCTCTGGCAGTCCATGGTATTTTCAGTATTCTTTGCTAACACCACAATTCAAAGTCATTAATTCTTCTTAGGTCTTCCTTATTCATTGTCTAGCTTTCACATGCATGATATTATTGAAAATATCATGGCTTGAGTTAGGCACATCTTTATCTTCAAAGTGACATCTTTGCTCTTTAACATTGTAAAGAGGTGTTTTTGCAGCAAATTTGCCCAATGCAATATGATGTCTGATTTCTTGACTGCTGCTTTCATGGGTGTTGATTGTGGATCCGAGTAATATGAAATCACTGACAACTTCAATCTTTTCTCCATTTATCATGATGCTGCTTATTGGCCGAGTTATGAGGATTTTTGTTTTCTTTATGTTGAGGTGTAATCCTTACTTTAGACTGCAGTCTTTGATCTTCATCAGCACATGCTTCAAGTCATCTTCACTTTCAGTAAGCGAGGTTGTGTCATCTGTATATTGCAGGTTGTTAATGAATCTTCCTCTAGTCCTGGTGCAGCATTCTTCTTCACATAATCCAGCTTCTTGCATTATTTGTTCAGCATATACATTGAATAAGCATGGTAAAAGATACAACCCTGACACACACCCTTCCTGATTTTAAGCCATTCAGTATCCTCTTGGATACTGGTCTATGTATAGTCTCTTGGTCTATGTACATGTTCCTCATGAGCACAATTAAGTGTTCTGGAATTCCCATTCTTCTCAATATTATCTATAATTTGTTATGCTCCACACAGTTGAACGCTTTGGTGTAGTCAATAAAACACAAGTAATCATCTTTCTGTTGTTCTTTACTTTTAGCCAAGATCCATCTGACATCAGCAATGATATCCTCACTCCATGTCCTCTTCTGAACACACTTGAATTTCTGAAAGTTCCCTGTCAATATATGGCTACAAATGTTTTTGAAATATTTTCAGCAAAATTTTACTTGCCTGTGATATTAATGATATTGTTCAATAATGTCCACATTCTGTTGGAATGCCTTTCTTTCATATGGGCTAAAATATGGATCTCTTCCAGTAAATAGGCCAGGGAGTTGTCTTCCAAATTTCCTGGCATAAAGCAGTTAGTGCCTGCAGTGCTGCATTCATTTGTTGAAACATCTCAATGGGTATTTTGTCAATTCCTTGAGCCTTGTTTTTTTGCCAGTTCTTTCAGTGAAGCTTGGACTTCTTCCTTCAGTACCACTGGTTCTTGATCATATACTACCTCCTGAAATGATTGAACATTGACCAATTCTTTTTTTGTACAATGTCTCTGTGCATTCCTTCCATCTTGTTTTGATGCTTCCTACATCAATCAATATTTTGCCCATAGAATCCTTCAATATTGCCATTGGAGGCTTGAATTTTTTCTTAGGTTCCTACAGCTTGAGAAATGCTGAGTATGTTCTTCCCTTTGGTTTTCTAATTCCAGGTCATTGCACATGTCATAATAATACATTGTCTTCTGCCATGGATATTAGATTACAATAAAACAATATAGTAAAGATCTTAGGAAAAATTATCATCGATCTAGAATCCTAAATCAATCTAAAATATTACTGAAGACCAAGGGCAAAATAAACATATTTTACTTTGTTTAATAGAAAATTTATCATAAACCTCTTGAAAAACTTGTGACAGATATTTTTTATTTAGAATGAAATCCATCAATTAATGAGATTCAGTGTAGACAACCAAGTTATCTAAAGAACAAAAAAAAAGCTGTAATCCAAATAACCAGAAAATCATACTCACTGCCATCAAGTTGGATTCAACCCATAGTCACCCCTCCTTGGGTTTCCCATGCAGTATCACTACAGAAGTAGATTGCCCAACCTTCCTTCTGAGGAGTGGCTGGTGGGCTTGAACCATCAGCCTTCTGGTTAGCAGTCAAATGCCTTAGGCACTATGCCACCAGAGCTCCTATCTTTTTAGTCTCCTATTAATTAAACATGACTTTAGGCCATTTTTATCAATGCTTAGTCTGGTGGCCATAGTGCCTAAGGCATTTGACTGCTAACTGGGAGGCTGGCAGTTCAAATCCACCAGCCACTTCTCAAAATGAAGTTTGGGCAATTTAATTCTGTAGAGATACCACCTCGGAAACCCAAGGAGAGGTCTCACAATGAGTCAGATATGATTCGATGGCAATGAGTTTGTTTTGGTTTGGAAAAGATAGAACTAAAATACAAAATGGCAATAATATGATATTTGGGAGGGAGTGATTAAAATTAAAACATTCCAAGGACTTTGAATTATGTGAAAGAAGACTAGAAAAATTGATTAATTGTAGATTAGATATGCATATGAAATAGATAGAATACACAAATTAATGCCAATAGAGGGAAAGGTGTAATAAAGAAAAATGGATGAAAGAAGCACTGATTGATTAGAAATAAAATATCCTACTTCAACCCATGGTGGGGTATGGTAAATGGAATGAAGAATATGGATGAAACTAATAAATGGAAAAAGACAAAATCTAAACAGACAAAATAATAAAAGAAAAAAGGTGGTCAAAATAAATCCAAACAGAGATAATCACTGTTAGTATATATAAGCAACTAAACGTGACCGATTATAAACAGATTATCAGATTGGGTTAAAATGAAATATAAATTAGTTGGTTTGAAATAGAGGCTGATTGAAAAAGCCAAACCAAAACCCTCACCACCACCAAAACCAACCAACCAACCAAACAAAAAATAAAACCTTCAAACCTCAGCCCTACCATTTTGAGATAAAATGCCTTGTCATTTTACTAATATTGGTACTCCTTCAAGAAACCCTGGTGGTTCTGTAGTTAGACGTTTGTCTGCTAACTGAAAGGTCAATGGTTCAAACCCACCTAACTGCTCCATGGTAGAAAGATGTGGCAATGTGCTTCTGCAAAGATTACAGCTTTGGAAACCCTGTGGTAAAGTTCTATTCTGTCCTATAGAGTCACTACTAGACAGAATTGACTTGACAGATTTTTCTTTGTTTTGGTAATTCTTTCACCCTCTCCAAAAAATTATATATCAGCTTTCAAATCAAAGGTAGATGATATATTTGTTTTTCAATGTATTGATTATGTACAAAGAGAACAATTATGCACAATGATATGATTATGTACAAAGAAAGCACAAAAAATTTACAGACAAATTATAATAAATATTAAATATTGTGGAAGTGACTTGACAGAAGGTCAATATTCAAAACACAGTTACAATTCCATATACACAATAACCATTTACAACTGAAGAAATAAAATAATGATACATAGGAGTAAATCTTAACAACATATGCTCAAAATGTGCATGAAAAAATATAAGATTTTATTAAAAAATTTTGATGAAGACCTAAATAAATGTTTGTAAGTAGAAAGACTTAATATCAGAAAGGTGATAATTTTTTTCCCATTTATCTCTTAAGTCGAACCATACAAAATTGTCAAATTTTATGTCAAAAATACTTTAGTGTCAATGTTAAAAAGTTCAACTTAATGTATATTTAATACAAATTTAATTCAAATATTAATAGGGCTTTATAGGAGCTTGATTAGTTGATGTTATACAGTGAAGCCTGCAAAAGCTGGAATTTATATAAGGTTGAAACTTGTCAGAGAAAGAAAACTCAATAATTTCCACTACTGAGAGCAATTGAGAAGCGGTAAAGCTACACAGTGTCAAAGGTGGAAAATTTGCAAGACCCAGAAAAGTAAAGCAGTCCAGTCAAGCTCTGGCTTTCACAGATTGCACTGTATTTTATGTGGAGGAGTGAAGGCCCAAGAAAAGTCAAGATGTTACTGAAAACGTGTAACAAGGCAAGAGGACTTGCTATATCACGTGTCATAACTTATTATCTAATTAATAGTAACTAAAACAGTGTGATACTTTAGGACACAATTAAGCAGTAAAACACAAACAGTAAGACACAATAGAGAGGACCACAAAAGACACATGCCTAAATGGAACAAGTGTCATTACAGATCCCTAGGCAATGATTCAATGAATGATTCTGGGACAATTAAAAAAGTTTGTTAACAGTGAACTCATAAATTTGCAGATAATACTAAGCTTTTCTAATGCAGAACAAAAGTTGATGCAAGGAATTATAGGAAGACCTTTCATGCAAAAGTGACAGAGGAGTTTGTCTTAGTTACCAGTGCTGCTGTAACAGAAGTACCACAAGTGTATTGCTTTAAAGAAAAGAAATTTGTTTTCTCACAGTTCTTGGTGTTAACAGTTCAAATCAGGTTCTTGGCTTTGTTAGCTTTTCCTTGTCAGATGCCATGGACATCCCTTGGTTCCTTTATGATTCTCACATGCCATCTATCATCCCGCATGTATGTGTATCTCTATGTCTAATCTGTTCTTTTTATAATTTAGAAGAGATTAGATTAGATTTAGAACCCACTCTATTATCTGATTAACATAATAAAGAAAATTCAGTTTCCAAACATCCACAAGTACCACAGGAGTAGACTGCTCCATAGGGTTTTCTTCATTGTAATGTCTACAGAACCAGATCACTTTTCTTCCAAGGTCCTGCTGAGTAGGTTTAACTTGCAAACCTTTAGATTAATAGTCAAGCACAAACTGTTTATGCTACCAAGGGATCTTGGGGTTAGGATTCCAACACTGTTTTGGGGGACACAATATGATCTTCAAGTTTTTAAGATCTGCCTTGTTGGATCTGGACAAAAGTCTTCCTTTAGTATCTGAGCCTGGTCTGGGAACAGATACATTCCTTACTTATCTTCTGTGCCCACATTTCTAGACTTCATGATTATAGACTGCAGATACTGAGTGTAGTTGGGAGGTAGGAATGTATCCAGATTATAAGATATGTAAAAAGCTCTTGGTTAGATTCTTGAGGCATCAATAACCTCTGGCTTGACAAATTTTGTCCAGGATTAAACCCAAAATAAGCTGTGCCCTCCAGTGCCGACACACTTCTTCGCTTCAGTTAATGGCTAAATGATGGTTTGCTATCATTAGTGAAAATCAGATATACTTCTTGAAAAGTTAATGTGATGTAACAAATATGATAAGAATTTTAAAGAAAAATAACGTATGTTGTTATTCACTTTATGAAATTAAATAATAGATATTAACATTGACCTCATCAAGATAATATAATCTTAAATCTTAAAAAGCTTATTAATGAAACTGTTTTTACTGAGTAACATAGTAAGGAACAAGCTACCTATCTGGACACCATTAAAAGATTTACAACTACTGGTCTCTTCTGACAATGTGACCAAAGTAGGTGAGATGAAGTCTGGCCATTCTTGAATCTAAGGAGTATTCTGGCTGCCCCTCTACAGGACAGATTTGTTTGTTCTTCTGTCAGTCCATGGTATTTTCAGTATTCTTCGCCAACACCACAGTTCAAAGACATCACTTCTTCCTTGGTCTTCCTTATTCATGGTCCATCTTTCACACAAATATGACACAATTGAAAATACCATGGTTTGTGTTAGGTGATGTGGTGTAGTAAATTACATGATATGGATTTTCTAGTCATAGTCTTTGTAACTCCCACTTTGCACTGAGCAACTGAATAGCTGCTTGTTAAATTCATCCACCTGGGGCAGCATGAAGTAATTTTCTGGGAAAGTTTGCTCTCTCTCTCAGGTATGTAGAATTCTGATTTCGGGATTGATTAGTTTTGCCACACTACCAGGCTTAAAATGAGCCCTCCTAGGGGCAGAAAGGAATCTCTCACTGCCAGCTGAGAGTGATGAACTGCTGAGAGAGAGGCTGAGAGAGAGAGACTGTGGGCTGAGAGAGACTGCTGGCTGAGAGAGACCGAGAGCATTCCTGAACTTGAATTGTAGCCTGTTGCTTCCCTAATAAATCCCGTAATCTGTGAGTTCTGTGTGGCTATTGCAGCAAATTATAGAACCCAACAGAGAGGTGGTGGATGTCACAGGAGGGATGGTTGTTGTCAAGGTTGATAAAAGGGCTAGAGGATGGAGGCATGTCTGGCCTCATGGGAACAGGCCTTAAGCTGCTGATGGTGATTCTGTCCTTCTCTTGTGTAGTTAGAGGAGGTCAGAAGATGTCACCTCTATGCCTCTTTAGCAAGAGTACCTTAGTCTTCAAAGTGCTATCTTTGTTTCCTAACTCTTTAAAGAGTTCTTTTGCAACAGATTTTCACAGTGCAATGTTATTGTTGTTAGGTGCCGTTGAGTTGGTTCTGACTTATAGTGAACCTATGTAAAAGAGAACAAAATACTGCCTGGTCTTGTGCCATCCTCATAATCCTTGCTATACCTAAGCCAACCATTGTAGCTACTGGGTCAATCCATTTCCTTCAGGGGCTTCTCCTTTTTCTCTGACCCTCCACTTTACCAAGCATGTTATCCTTCTCCAGTGAATGGTCCTTTCTGACAACGTGACCAAAGTAGGTGAGAGGAAGTCTGGCCATTCCTGGTTCCAAGGCGCATTCTGGCTGGACCTCTTCCAGGACAGATTTGTTAGTTCTTCTGGCAGACTATGGTACTTTCAATATTCTTTGCCAACACCACAACTCAAAAGCATCAACTCTTCTTCAGTCTTCCTTACTCATTGTCCAACTTTCACATCCATATGAGACAATTGAAAATACCATGGCTTGGGTTAGGTGCACTTTAGTTTTCAAAGAGATATCTTTGCTCTTCAGTTCTTTAAAGAGGTCTTTTGCAGCAGATTTCTCCAGTGTGATACAATGCCTAATTTCTTGACTGATGGCTCCATTGGTGCTGATTGTGGAACCAAGTAATATGAAATCACTGACAACTTCAATCTTTTCTCCATTTATCATGATTCTGCTTATTGGTCCAGTAGTGGGAATTTTCATTTTCTTTATGTTGAGGTGTAATCCATACTGTGTACTGTAGTCTTTAATCTTTTAATCAGTGTAAGTTCTTTAAGTCATCTTTACTTTCAGCAAGCAAAGTTGTGTCATCTGCATATCACACAGGTTGTTAATGAGTCTTCCTCTAATCTTGATGTTGTGTTCTTTTTCATATAGTCCAGCTTCTTGGATTATTTGCTCAGCATACAGATTTAATAAGTATGATGAAAGGATGCAACTTTGATGCATACACTGCCTGATTTTAAAACATGCATTATCCCCTTGTTCTGTTTGGACAAAAGCCTCCTGGTCTATGTACAGATTCTTTATGAGCACAATTGATTGTTCTGGTATGCCCATTCTTTGCAAGGTTATCCATATTTTGTTATGATCCACACAATCAAATGCTTTTGAATAGTCAATAAAACACAAGTAAACACCTCTCTGGTATTTTTTGCTTTCAACCAAGATCCATCTAACATCAGCAATGATATTTCTTGTTCCATATCCTCTTCTGAATCCAGTTTGCATTTCTGTTACTTCCCTGTCAATATATTGTTGCTACAATTTTTGAATTATTTTCAGCAGGATTTTACTTATGTGTGACATTAATGACTTTTTTTTTTTAATAATTTCCATATTCTGCTGAATCACCTCTCTTTGAAATGGGTGCAAATATGGATCTCTTCCACACAGTTCGTCACATAGTGGTGTTCCAAATTACTTGGCCCAGAGAGGTAAGTGCCTCCAGCAATGCATCCATTGGCTGAAACATCTCAATGGGTATTCCACCAATTCCTGGAGCCTTGTTCTTCACCAATTCCTTCAGTGCAGCTTATGATAGGTTCTTTATCATATGCCACCTCCTGAAATAGATGAACATCAGCCAATTCTTCCTGGCACAGTGATTCAGTGTATTCCTTCCATATTCTTTTGATGATTCCTGCATCATTCAATATTTTGTCTATAGAATCTTTCAATATTGCAACTCAAGGCTTGAATTTTTTCTTCAGTTCTTTCAGCTTTAGAAATGCTGAACACATTATTTCCTTTCAATTTATAACTTTAGGTCTTTGCACATTGCAGTATAATAATTGATTTTGTGTTTTTGAGCTGTTATTTGAAATCTTCAGTTCAACTATTTTATCTCCATTCAAGAGCAATTATCAGAGTCTCTTCTGATATGCATTTTGGTCTTTTCTCCCTCTTCTATCTTTTTAATGACCATTTGCTTTCTTCATGTATAATGTTGTTGATTTCATCCCACAATTCATCTGGTCTTTGTGCATTGGAGTTCAGTGTATCAGATCTATATTTCAGATAATTTCTAAATTCATATGGGATATAATCAAAGTTCCCAGTCGTACTTTGAATGCCTTTTGACCTGAGGGGCTCATCTTCCACACTATATTAGACAATATTTCAGGGTGATTCCTAAAGTTTTCCAGTAATATATCAGACAGTGTTTCATTGATTCATAAATTTTTCACTGGCAAAATCTTTTAAAGTGGATTGCCCTTCCTTCTAGGTGTGTCTTAGTCTGAAAGCTCCAATGAAACCTGCCAACCATGAGTAGCCCTGCTGGTATTTGAAATACTGGTGGCATAAACTCCAGCCTCACAGCAACACTCAAGCCACTACAGTATGACAAACTGAAAGACTAGTGGTGGACATCTCAGAGTAGAGCTGACCATAATGATATGGATGGAGTAAAGCTTTTGGGACCTCCATTTGCAGATGTGGTACCACTCAAAATGAGAAGAAACAGCTGCAAACCTTACTTAATAATTGTTTTGGTTACCTGGTGCCACTCTGACAGGAAATATATTACAAGTGGGATGCTTGAACAAACAGGAGTTTATTCTCTTACAGTTTGGAGGCTTTAAGTCCAAGTTCATAGTGCCAGGCTCTAGGGGCTGGGTGAAAACCCCTCAGCCTTGGGCTTAAGCTCCACCTCCTGCTCCTGGCCCACTGGAGCTAGAGACATCTCTTCACTCAGACACCTGCTAGCTGCTGAGGCTCACAAGCCCAAGGTTGACAAATAAAAAGGCACAGTCCCAATGTTACCAAACCACAGGACAGGCCATTAATTCAAGTCCATTGAAAGTCCCAAGGTCAGCAAAGCATGGAAGGCTGTTAACAATGACATGGCTACATACATGGTTCAAGCATGCCATAAGGTAAAGACCACTCCACAAGGCTTCTGCTTATGTACAGGAAGCTGACCACATAGCCAAAGGCAGTTATTCAGCTGCTCACAGTAGATTCCACCATGGAGTTGATTACCAGTCTCATCATGGGAAATACTACATCCAGCTGCCCAACTACTCAACCAGGCCTAGCCAAGTTAATACACAAACATAACCACCACAATAATCAAAACATGGAATATACAAAGTATGAATCTAGGAAAATTGGAAATTGTCAAAATTGAAAATGAGCTCATAAAGATTGATATCCTAGACATTAGTGAGCTGAAATGGACTGGTTGTGGCCATTTTGAGTCAGAGAACCATATGATCTACTATGTTGGGAATGACAAATTGAAGAAAAATGGTGAAGTGTTCATCATTGCAAAGAATGTTTCAAGATCTATCCTGAGAACAATGCTGTCAGTGATAGGATAATATTTATATACCTGCAAGGAAGACAAGTTTATACTACTTTTATTAAATTTATGCACCAACCACCAAAGCCAGAGATGAGTCAATTGAAGACTTTTACCAATTTCTGTAGTCTGAAATTGACCAAACATGTAATCAAGATGTGTTGATTAACACTGGTGATTGAACTGCAAAAGTTTGAAACAAAGAAGGAACACTGGTAAAAGTATGGCATGGCCTTGGTGATAGAAATTACTCTGGAGATGGCATGATAGAGTTTTGTAAGACCAACAAATTTACTCATTGCAAATAGATTTTTCAATCACATAAACAGTGGTTATACCATTGGACTTTGCCAGATGGACTAGACGGGAATCAGATTGACTACATCTGTGGAAGGAGGCAATGGAGAAGCTCAATTTCTTCAGCCAAAACAAGCCAAGGAGCTGACTGTGGAATAGACCCTCAGTTGCTCATACATAAGTTCAAGTTGAAGCTGAAGACAATTAAAACAAGTTCATGAGAGCCAAAACATGACCTTGATTATTCCTCCTGAATTTAGAGACCATCTAAAGAATAGATTTAAGGAGAGTTCTGGCAAGATGGCGGACTAGGCACAAGGACTGCACAGACACTCTTCAACAAAGAAAAGGGAAACCAATTAACACAGACACAGAAGATAATCTTGGACCCCTGAGCCTTGAAG
>NW_006921658.1:12236758-12242921 GCF_000298275.1 Orycteropus afer afer
AATAGATTTGATGCATTGACCACCAATGACCAAAAACCAGAGGAATTGTGGGATGACATCAAGAATATCACCCATTAAGAAAGCAAAATGTCATTAAGACAGGAAAGGAAGTAAAGACCAAAATGGATTTCAGAAGATACTCTGAAATTTGCCCTTGAACAAAGAGTAGCTAAAGCAAATGGAAGAAATGACAAGATAAAAGAGCTGAACTGAAGATTTCAAAGGACATCTTGAAAAGACAAAGTAAATTATTATAATGAAATGTGCAAAGACCTAGTGTTAAAAAACCAAAAGAGAATAACTCACTTAGCATTTCTCAAGCTGAAATAAAAATTTAAGCCTCGAGTTGCAATATTGGGCAAAATATTGAATGATGCAGAAAACATCAAAAGAAGATGCAAGGAATACATGGAGTCACTGTACCAAAAAGAATTGGTTGATGTTCATACATTTCAGGAGATGGCATATGATCAAGAGTCAATGGTATTGAGGGAAGAAGTCGAAGTTACAGTCATGAAATTGGGAAAGGGCAAAGTTCCAAGAATTGACAGAATACCCAGTGAGATCTTTCAACCAACAATGCTGTGCTAGAGGCATTCACTTATCTATGCCAAGATATTTGGAAGACAGCTACCTGACCAACTGGCTGGAAGTGATCCATATTTGTACCCATTCCAAAGAAAGGCGATCCCACTGAATATGGAAATTATTGAGCAATATCATTAATATAATACACAAGTAAAGTCTTGCTAAAGACTAAAATAATTGAGTCTTAAATAATAAAATAATTTAAAAAGAGTTGCGGCAGTATATTGACAGAAACTTCAGAAATGCAAGATTCAGAAGAGGGTATGGAACAAGGGATATCATTACTAATGTCCGATGGATCTTGGCTCAAAGCAAAGAACACCAAAGAGATGTTTTCTTGGGTTTTATTGACTATGTGAAAGCATTTAATTTTGTGGATCATAACAAATTATGGATAACATTGAGAAGAATGGGAATTCTAGAGCACTTAATTGTGCTCATGAGGAACTTGTACATAGACTGGGAGGCTGTCATTCAAGCAGAACAAGGGGATACTGCATGGTTTAAATCAGGAGGGGAGTGTGTCAGGGTTGTATCCTTTCACCATAGTTATTCAATCTATATGCTGAGCAAATAATCCAAGAAGCTGGACTATATGAAAAAGAGCATTGCTTTAGGATTGGAGAAAGACTCATTAACAACCTGTGATATTCAGATGACACAATTTTGCTGTCTGACAGTGAACATGACTTGAAGCACTTACTGATGAAGATTAAAGATGGCAGTCTGCAGTATGGACTACATCTCAACATAAAGAAAATGAAAATCCTTACAACTGGGCTAATAAGCAGCATCACAATAAATGGGGAAAAGATTGAAGTTGTCAAAGATTTCATATTGCTTGGTTCCATAATCAACACAAGTGGAAGCAGCAGTCTAGACATCACACGATGTATTGCACTGGGCAATCTGCTGCAAAAGAATTCTTTAAAGTACTGAAGACCAAAGGTGTCTCTGTGAAGACTAAGGTGCACCTAACCCAAGCCATGATATACTCAATCATCTCATCTGCATGTGAAAGCTGGACAATGAATAAGGAACACCAAAGAAGAGTTGATACTTTTGAATTGTGATGTTGATGAAGGATATTGAAAGTACCATGGACTTTCAGAAGAACTAACAAATCTGTCCTGGGAGAAGTGCAGCTGGAATGCTTCCTAGAAGCAAGACTGGCCAGGCTTCATTTGACTTACTTTGGTCATGTTGTCAGAAAGGACAATTTCCTGGAGAAGGATATCATAGTTGGGAAAAAGGATGGTCAAAGAAAAAGGGGAAAGCCCTCAATGAGATGGATTGACACAGTGGCTGCTATGATGGGTCAGGTATAGCAAATGTTGTAAGGCTGGCACAGGACTGGGCAGTGTTTCATTCTGTTGTACATAGGATCACTATTAGTTGGAGCCAACTTGACGGCACCTAACAACAACAACTATAACATAATCAAAGTCACATTTTGGCTATAATGGACTTATTTTCATTGTCTTCAGCTTCAACTTGCATACAAACTGTTGATTATCTATTCCACAGTCAGCTCCTCTTTGGCTGAAAGCAAAGTAGCTGAAGCTACTGAGCTACTCTATTGTCTCTTTCCATGTATGTATGGATGTGATTCCTGTGTATTCCATCCTGTGTATTCCACATGAGGTCCACGTGTATAGGTGTTGCTTATGTTGTTGAAAAAAGGTACTTGCAATAAATAAGTCATTGGTCTTGCAAAATTCTATCATGTGATTTTCAGTGTCATTTCTATCACCAATGCCATATTTTCTAAGTACGGTTATTCTTCTTTGTTTCCAACTTTCATGTTGCAATCACCAGTAATCAATATATCATGATTGCATGTTTGTTCAATCTCAGACTGCAGAAGTTGGTATAAATCTTCAATTTCCTTGTCTTTGGCATTAGTGGTTTGTGCATAAATTTGAATAATAATATTATTAATGGGCCTTCCTTGTAGGCCAATGGATATTTTCCTATCACTGACAGCATTGTACTTCACGATTGATCTTGAAAGATTCTTTATGAGGATGAATGCCACGCTATTCCTCTTCAAATTGTCATTCCCTGCATAGTAGATCATGTGATTATTTGATTCAAAATGGCCAAAACCAGTCCATTTCCGCTCACTAATGCCTAGGATATCGATTTTTGTATGTTCCATTACATTTTTGACAGCTTCCAATTTTCTTACATTCATACCTTGTACATTCCATGTTCTGATTATTAATGGATATTTGCAGCTATTTACTCTCATTTTGAGTCATGCTCCATCAGCAAATGGAGGTCTCAAATGCTTTACGACAGCCACGTTAATGAGGTCAGCTCTAATTTGAGGAGGCAGCCCTTCCTCAATCGTTTTTTGAGTGCCTTCTGATCTGAGGTGTTCATCTTCTGGCACTATAATAGACAGTGTTTCAGAGCTATTCATAATGTTTTCCAGTAGTATATCAGAACAGTGTTTCATTGCTTTTCATAAGGTTTTCACTGGCCAATTCTTCCTTCTTCTGAGTCTGTCTAAGTCTGGAAGCTCCACCGAAAGCTATCTAGCTTGGGTGGCCTGCTGGTATTTAAAATACAGGTGGCATAACCTTCAGCCTCATAGCAACACACAGGCCACCACAATATGACAAACTGACAGATGAGTGGTGGCCCAGTGAAGTATGATGTCTGATTTCTTGACTGCTGCTTCCATGGGTGTTGATTGTGGATCCAAGTAAAATGAAATCCCTGATAACTTCAATCTTTTGTCCATATATCATGATATTGCTTATTGGTCCAGTTTTGAGGATTTTTCTTTTCTTTGTGTTGAGGTGAATGAATATCTTCAAGCAAGAAGTGGATGAAGTGTTGCTACTGCTGAGAAGGAATCTGCCCTAATTAACCTATGTGGAGCCTCTGTGGTGTCCAAATATCTGAAATATGCATGCAGTTTAGATTTGAAATTAACACTCCAAACATTTTTATAATCAAGGTGATTAAATCTCAAACTAACTATAATTATCCAACCAAACAACCCATTGAAGAGTATGTAGCACAATTAATATTTCAAACTTACCACAAATACCAGAAGTTTACATTCCCCAAATAAATGCATTCCACTCAGAAACAAATAAAAATAGCTTTTCAACATAAGAAGTCCTTTGAGTTTCAAAAAATCCCACGAAAGCCAAGTAAGTACTCCATCATGCAAATCAGCTACTTTCAAGGAGATGGCCAGTAAGCAACATGCATGGATGGTACTGAGAAAAGTGAGATTGTTTTCATCTTCTCAGGAGAACAGATTTCTCATGCCACTGATTAACACAGATTAAATGACCCCTTTTTCCCACTACCATACATCTTGAAAATGGACTTTTCTTAAGGGTCTTTTTTCCCCCCTACGTTAAGTAAAGTAGGTTTCAAATAAATTCCTTTTCTTGTGGGTTTTGAGTTAGCATTAAAAAGAACAGTTGTGGTTAAGTGGATATAAGCAAACAGCATGTTGGTGTTCTTAAATATTGTGACCATCAATTATTGATTTGGCATTTGGGAAAAAAAATGGAGTTTAGAAATGGATGTAGAGGTTTAATTAAGTTCATAAATTTGGCCACAGTCTGCTACTACTGGTTACATCACTAATATATTTGTTGTTTTGATTGCTCTCAAATTGGCTCTTATTCCTGATGACCCTATGTATAACAGAACAAAACACTGTATGGTCCTGTGCTATCTTCATGATCTTTGGTACGTTTGAGTCTATACCTAGTTACTTGAAAACACTATTAGGCTCCAAATGTTCAGACAACAGAATGGAAAGAAGAGGGGAAAGTGACTGGGAGTGGAGCTGTAAGTGATTCTCAAGATAGCAGTGCTAATGGAGGCCAAAATGTTACTTTCAGAGCCTTTGTAGAAGAGAAATCTAGCATTGCAGTATGAACATCATGGGTGAAGGCCTTGTATGAGCATGTGTGATGAGGACAGAGGGAAATAAGAAATAATAAAAATAAAATGCACTGCCGTCAAGTTGGATCCGACTCATAGTGATCCCTCCTTGAGTTTCTGAGGCAGTATCACTATGGAAGTAGATTGCCCAACCTTCCTTCTGAGGAATGGCTGGTGGGTTTGAACCGCCAGCCTTCTGGTTAGCAATCAAATTCCTTAGGTACTATGCCACCAAAGCTCTCATAAGAAAGAATAAGATTGATGATTATCTGGGTTTGGGGTATGGTAGAACCTGGAGAATTTTAGGGCAGAGAGTTAAGAAGCAGAATAAAAAGAATTTTAATAAAGTCACTGCATGTTTAGATTGGATTTGGTTTAATTTCTTAGATAACTGCAAATATACATACATATATATATATATATATGTAACCCTTCTGTAGAACTCAGTTACAAGGGTTTCAGAGTACATAAGGTGCAAAGTCTCTGAGTGTATAACAAAAAACTTTGTCAGTCAGTATAATTTGGTGTACAGGTTCTTAGAGAAGGCATACAAGACCTGGCTTGATTTCAACAATGTGGGAGTGGGTCACACCCCAATCATTCTACAGCTATGGGGAATGTTTGATTTGAAGTTCAACTGCTCCCATTCTCCCTCATAAAATGAAGAAATCCTGCAGAGTCTAAGAGAAAGCTGGCAAAGGAATCAGGCAGCTATTATTCTAAGCTTAATTTTAGTCTGGAAAAATTTTGAGAGGGAAACCTTATACTTAATGCCAGGGATATTGCTACCTTCACAACAAGAGACATCACGACATTGAATACCAACTTTTAAATACTTAAGTGCACCACCTGACTAAGGAGATATACTAGAAGAATGGAATTATGATCTTTATTAAAGTAAAGATAGCAAAGCCTAGAAAATAAACTTTGGTTCCTACTTTAATTATTTATCCACAGTCTAACCAGTCTTCTGGCCTGTCCTTTATTCCAAACACAGTGATATAATGGTTAATCCTCCCATCTTCCAGTCTGGTTTGACACTCAAAAATACACTTTTCCCCAGTAGATACAAGCTATAATTATTTTTTTATCTATTATTCTATCTATTTCTATTTAACTGTCTAATGATTTATAAAATAACAATTTTGTGTACAAAAAATTATTAAATGCCCTGTAATTTTTTTTATGTTAGACTTTGTCAATGTATACATACTGCAATGCTATCTAAGCCAAATCATTAAACATAACACTCTATTCCTTTACCATATCATATAATAGAGAGCACATTGTCATTTTAATTTGTATCCTTCAACATTGTATCTCAAGATCTATCCTGTGTCAGTTTCTCAGAGAAGGCACACAGGATACAGTGGATGAAGATGAATTCAACACTGACTGTTAAAATAACTGATGTAGTGATGAAGTCAACTGAGTCCAGTGTAGTAGTCTTTGTTTCTTAGGTATTGGAATGAGAATAAGTTTTCCTACTTGAAGATAAGGTGAAGAAGAATGAACTAGCACACGAGCTTCTGTAGCAGGGATTTATGCTAGACTAGCATACCAACTCCTTCCTGAGGGGAGACAACTAATGGAAAACTTCTCGGTGTTTTTAGTTGGAGAAAGCACTTTGAAGCAAAAAAAAAAAAAAAAATTA
>NW_006921658.1:12243021-12283092 GCF_000298275.1 Orycteropus afer afer
AAAAAAAAAAAAATTACTAATTAAGTCTTCATTTACGCTATTTTTTTCCTGAGTTTTGCTATACTGAAAGATTTATTTAAACTTTAATGAGAATGCAATATGAAAATTATGGAAGGCAGTTATATTTGCAATTTACAGAGTCATCAAATTTCTTTTTAATGCTTGCATTGCTGGGCCGTGTGCCAGATCTTTGATTTCTAACTGAATCCATTTGCTCCTGTAAAACTATGAGTCTTTTGTGTTTGATGATTAGAATATCTAAGAATTCTTCTAAATCATTTGTTATTTTCTATTCTAAAAGATAAATTCCTTATTATATTTATTGCAATTTTTTTCTGTTTTAGGTACAAAAACAATTTGATTTTACTTTTAATTTACTCATGAATGGTTTAATGGAAAAGAACACTGTAATGATGATTTTCTTCCTAAAGGAAAATATTATTTGATAAGTATTTGAGGAAGGAGAGTTTAAAGAACCTTTCTGAATTTGCTTTTTTGATTTTGCTTCAGAGATCATCATTCTCTGGAGTAAATCTGGCATTTGAGCCAGCGATGAAAATTACATGAGAAAAATACACACACTGAAAAAGATTGTTTATCTAAAATGTCTTAAATTGTTATCTCATTATTTCTTCCTATGAATTAAGGAAATTGAGCCCCATTGGTTATGAAAGATATTGAAAATAATTTACTTTTTTTCTAAGACTATCATAAGTGTTGGGGGAACTCTGGTAGCATAGTGCCTAAGGCACCTGACTGCTAACCAGAAGGCTGGCTGTTCAAACCCAACATCCACACCTTGGAGATTGGGTAATCTACTTCCGTAGTGATAGTGCCTCGGAAACCCAAGGAGGGTCATTATGAGTTGGGTCTGACTTGATGGCACATAACAACAACAGCAACAACATCATAAGTGTCTACCACTCATCTATCAATTTGTTGCACTGTGGTGGCTTGCATGTTGATATGAGGCTGGAGGCTATGCCACCAGTGTTTCAAATACCGTCTGGGTCACCCATGGTGGACAGGTTTCAGCAGAGCTTCCAGGCTAAGACAGACACGGAACAAGAAGGGGCCATCTACTTCTCAAAAAATTGGCCACTGAAAACCCTATGAATAGCAGGAAAGACTGTCTCATATATTGCTGGAAAACTTTATAAATGCTCCTGAAATATTGTCCAATATAGTGCTGGAAGATAAGCCCCTCAGGTTGGAAGGCACTTAAAATATGACTGGGGAAGAACTACTTCCTCAGAGTATAGTAGACCTTAATGATGTGGATGAGTAAAGCTTTTGGGACTTCCCATGTGGCACGACTCAAAATGAGAAGAAACAATTGAAAATATCCATTAATACTTGGAACATGGAGTGTACAAAGTATGAATCTAGGAAAATTGGAAGTTGTCAAAAATGAAAAAGAACACATAAAGATCAATATCCTAGGCATTAGTGAGCTTAAATGGACTATTTTGGCCATTTTGAATCAGACAACAGTCACTATATGATCTACTATGCCACAAATGACAGATTGAAGAGGAATGGCATAGCATTCATTGAATTCAAAGAATGAACACTAAAAATGAACATTCAAAGAATGTTTAAAGATCTATCTTGAAGTACAATGCTTTCACTGATAGGATAATATCCATATGCTTACAAGGAAGACAAGTTAATAATATTATTGAAGTTTATGCACCAACCACCAAAGCCAAGGATGAGGAAATTGAAGGCTTTTATCAACTTCTGTAGTCTGAAATTGACCAAACATGCAATCAAGATGTGTTGATTATTACTAGTAATTGGAATGCAAAAGTTGGAAAGAAAGAAGAATCACTGGTAGTGGGAAAATATGGCTTTGGTGATAGAAATGACTGGAGATGGCATGATAGAATTTTGCAAGACCAACGACATACTCATTGAAATTACCTTTGTTCTACAACATAAACAGGGGCTATATGTGTGGACTTTGTGAGATGGAGTACACAGGAATCAGATTGACTACATCTATAGCAAGAGGCGATGGAGAAGTTCAATATCTTCAGCCAAAACAAGGTGAGGAGTTGACTGTAGAACAGACCATCAACTGCTTATATGTAAGTTCAAGTTGAAGCTGAACACAACTAAAACTAGTCCATGAGAGCCAAAATACAACTTTGATTATATTCCTCCTGAATTTAGAGACAATCTAAAGAATAGATCTGATGCAATGAACACCAATGACTTAACACCAGATGGTTGTGGGATGACATCAAGCACATCATCCATGAAGAAAGCAAAAGGTCACTAAAAAGATAGGAAAGGAAGGAAAGACCAAAATGGATGTCAGATGAGACTCTGAAACTTGCCCTTAAAAGGAGAGTAGCTAAAGCAAATGGAAAAAAATCACACAATACAAGAGCTGAACTGAAGATTTCAAAGAGCAGCTTGAAAAGACAAAGTCAATTATTGTAAAGAAATGTGCAAAGACTTAGAGGGAATAACACACTTAGCATTTCTCAAACTGGAAGAACTGAAGAAAAAATTTAAGCCTCAAATTGTAATATTGAAAGATTCTATGGGCAAAATATTGAATGATTCAGGAAACATCAAAAAAAGATGGAAAGAATACACAGTCACTGTACAAAATTGGTTGATGGTCATCTATTTCAGGAGGTGGCACATGATCAAGAACCAATGGTGTTGAAGGAAGAAATCAAAGCTGCACTGAAAGAATTGGTGGAGAACAAAGGCACCAGGAATGGACAGAATACTTATTGAGATACTTTAGCAAATGGATGCCATGCTGGAGGCACTCACTTGTCTATGCCAAGAAATTTGGAAGACAGCTACCTGGTCAATTGACTGGAAGAGACCCATATTTGTACCCAATCCAAAGAAAGGGTCCCACAGAATGTGGAAATTATCAAATAATATCATTGATATCACATTCAAGTAAAATCTTTCTGAAGATAATTCAAACACTGTTGTAGTGGTACATTAACAGAGAACTTCCAGAAATGCAAGCTGATTCAGAAGAGAATGTGGAATGAGGGATATCATTGTTGATGTCAGATGGATCTTGGCTAAAAGTAAAGACTATCACAAAGATGTTTATATGTGTTTTATTGACTATGCAAAAACATCCGACTGTGCAGATCATAACAAATTATGCATAACATTGAGAAGAATGGGAATTCCAGAATACTTAATTGTGCTCATGAGGAACCTGTACATAGACCAGGCGGCTGCATTTGAACAGAACAAGGGGATACTGCATGGTTTAAAATCAGGAAGAGAGTGTGTCAGTGTTGTGTCCTTTCACCATACTTATTCAATCTGTATGATGAACAAATAATCTGAGAAGGTGGACTATATGAAGAAGAGCATGGCATTTGGATTGGAGGAAGACTCATTAACAACCTGTGATATGCAGATGGCACACTTTGCTTGCTGAAAGTTAAGATGACTTGAAGCACTTACTGATGAAGATTAAAGACTTCATTCTGCAGTATGGATTATATCTCAACATAAAGAAAATGAAAATCCTCACAACTGGACCAATAAGCAGCATCATGATAAATGGAGAGAAGATTGAAGTTGTCAAAGATTTCATATTACTTTGTTCCACAATCAATACCAATGGAAGCAACAGCCAAGATATCAGATGACGTGTAACACTGGGAAATCTGCCGCAAAAGACCTTTTTAAAATGCTGAAGAGCAAAGATGTCTCTTTGAAGATTAAGGGGAAGGTTGGGCAATCCTACTTCCGTAGTGATACTGCCTCGGAAACCCAAGGAGGGGTCGCTATGAGTCGGGGCCGACTCGACGGCACATAACAACAACAACAACAACAACCCCACCCTTGGTATTTTCAATCACCTCATATACATGTGAAAGCTGGATGATGAATAAGGAACACTGAGAAGAGTTGATGCTTTTGAATTGTGGTGTTGGTAAAGAATACAGAAAATACCATGGACTGCCAAAAGAACTAGCAAATCTGTCCTGGAAGAAGTGCAGCTGGAATGTTCATGGAAGTGAGAATGGCCAGATTTTGTCTCACCTACTTTGGTTACATTGTCAGAAGGGGCCAATCTCTGGAGAAGGATATCATGCTTGGAAAAGCGGAAGGTCAGCGGAAAAGGGAAAGGCCCTCAACAAGGTGGATTGATAACAGTGGCTACAATGATGGGCTCAGGTCTAGCAAGGATTGTGATGCAGCTGCATGACCAAGTGATGTTTTGTTTTGTTGTACATGGGGTTGCTATGAGTTGGAGCTGATTTGATGGTACCTAACAACAAAGCCTAAGTATAGGAAGTTTCCTACACAGTCCTCTCCTTGGGTTTTACTTTTCAGATTTTATAACTAGAAATTAAGCAACAAATGAAATTGTATGACATCAATAATTTGCCAGCTAAGAAGAAAATGAATCTAGCATAGAGCTTTGCACCCAATAGGTGCCTAATATATAGTCAATAGATGAATGAATGAGCCAAATATGATGTTAATTTGTTTCAGTAAATATTTTGTTGCTTTAGGTTTAGAGTTTGTCAATTATTTTTGATAATTACAATTCTAGTTTTAGCCTGATCTAATTCATAATCCATTTTGTAAAATACCCCAAACAAACTCACTGCCATTGAGTGGATTCTGACTCATAGTGGCCCTCATTAGGTTTTGGAGGCAGTAAATCTTTACAGAAGTAGATTACCCTATCTTCCTTCTGTGAAGTATTTGATGGATTTGAACTGCCAACCTATGGTTAGCAGTCAAATGCTTTAGACACTGCACAACCAGAGCTCTTTATTTTGTAAAAGTAATATATAAAAAAGGAGTTCTGGTGACATAATGCCTAAGGCATTTGACTGCTAACCAGAAGGCTGGTGGTTCAAACCCACCAGCCACTCCTTGGAAGGAAGCTTGAGCAATCTACTTCCATAGTGATTCTGCTTTGGAAACCCAAGGAGGGGTCTCTATGAGTTGGATCTAACTCGATGGCAGTAATTTGGTTTTTGGTTTGAAATATATAAAAACAAATAATCTGATAAAACTTTTTTATTCCAATTGATTAGAATTGGGAAAAAATGGGGTCCTGAAACTTGGGATGAGGTCATATGAGGAAACAGTCAGGAAGCTGGAGACACTGAGTCCCTAAATTCCATTGAATCACTTCTGCCAATAGAACCATCCCTCTTATCCCCTTCTGATGAGATTAACCCAGCTATGCCTGTTGAGCAATTGTCTGTGGCATCACTTGAGGCAGATGCCTTAAAAGACATTGATGATTATTCCTAGGAGCCATCCTGCCACCCAATTTTGCTTCTAGACCTTTAACTAGATTTAAGTACTAACAAGCTCCAACAGGTAGAGTACAAAGTGTGACCCAGGGAGAGAGGTACGCCACACTCCAAAAGAACTGCTTTTTTTTTTTTTTTAATATGTACAAACAGAAAAGTGGAAAATATGTGTGGGGAGGGCTATTAAGCAAGTGGGATAATGGTGGAAGGAACATGAAGTTTTATCAGACTGAGTTTATCGATTTGGGCCCATTAAGTACAACTGCAGTAAACCAGCCCTGGGACCAGGGAAATGTGGGTGTTTGTGTGCATGGAGCCACCAGAGAAGCAGACCACCATAAGCCAGCCCCAAGATCAGTGGAAGGCAGGTGTTTGTGTGCATGGAGCCATCCCAGGGGCAGGCTGGGTAGGCAAGCAGGGTGGGAGAGATCAGAAAATGAGCAGAGTAGTGTGGAACAACTAAGGGAGACAAACTTGTCTGTCAGTTTGCTGTACTGTGCTGGCTTGAGTGTTACTGTGAGGCTGGAACCTATGCCACTGGTGTTTCAAATGCCAGCAGGGTTACCCATGGTGGACAGGTTTCAGTGGGGCTTCCAGAATAACATAGACTCAAAAGAAGAAAGAGGCCATCCACTTCTCAAAGAATTGACCAGTGAAAACCTTATGGATAGCAGTGAAACACTGATATATTACTGGAACAATTTATGAATAGCCCTGAAACATTGTGTGATATAGTGCCAGAAGATTCTGCCTCAGATCAGAAGGCACTCAAAATACAACTGGAGAAGAGCTGCCTTCTCAAAGTACAGGTGACCTTAATGATGTGGATAGAGTAAAGCTTTTGGGACCCCCATTTGCTGATGTAGCATGTCTCAAGATGAGAAGAAACAGCTGCAAACATTCATTAATAATCGGAACATGGAATGTACAAAGTATGAATCTATGAAAATTGGAAGTCATCAAAAATGAGACAGAACACATAAAGATCAATGTCCTAGGCTCTAGTGAGCTTAAATGGACTGGTTTTGGCGATTTTGCATCAGACAACCACATGATCTACTATGCCAACAATGACAAATTGAAGAAGAATGGTGTGGCACTCATTGTCACAAAGAATGTATCAAGATCTATCGTGAAGTACAATGCTGTCAGTGACAGGATAATATCCATATGCCTATGAGACCAGTTAATACTACTATTATTCAAAATTACATTCCAAATGTCCTAATTTCACCATCATGTTGAGGGACAATTTTGTTAGGTATATAATTCTTTGTTGGAAATTTTTTTCTTTCAGTGTTCTGTATATACAATCCCATTTTCTTCTCATTTGCACAGTTTCTGTAGTCTTATTGGTTGCTCTTTGTAGGTACCTTTTCAGTTTTTCTATGCTACTTCAGGATTCTTTCTTTGTCTTTGGTTTCAGTGAGTTTGATGATGATATGTCTTGGTGATTTTCTTCTGGGGTCTATCTTGTTTGGGGTTCATTGGACTTCTTGAATGGATATATTCTCATCTTTCATCATACCAGGGAAATTCTCTTCCAACAAATCTTGGACAATTTTCTGTTCTTCTATTTTTCTCTTCCTATTCTGGAATCTTGATTACACATTTATTATTCCTTTTGATGGTATCTGACATAAACCTTAGGTTTTCTTCATTTTGTTTTGATCTTGTTTTTCTTATTGATCTTTTTCCAAAGAAGTATTGAGGTATTTGTCTTCAATCTCACTAATTCTGTCATCCACTGATTCAATTCTACTCCTTCACCTGTTCAGTGTGTTATCTATTTTTGAAAATTTAGTATTAATCTACTTGATTTCTATCTGTAGATTTTGTATCATTTTTAATTTTTCATTTATTTTGTTATTTTGTTCTTGTATTGTCTTCAAAATTTGTTCTAGGGTTTTCTCTGTTTTCCTCAGTTTTGTCAGTGTTTTCCTCGATCTGTCTCTCAATTTGTTGAGGGTACTTAAATATATTTCTTTTGAATTCCTTATCAGGGAGTTTCAATGCTACTTCTTTCTCAGGGATGTGTTCTGGGTCTGTATCCTTGTCCATTGTTTCTCCTGCTTTATCTTGGTTCTTTGTGTGACCTCTGATGTTCTGTTGTCTTTTACACATTGTGACTTTTTGTGTTTATATTTAATTGGTGATTGTATGTTGGAGTGACTTGCCCACCATTTTTCTTTTCTTTGGATATTATCTACATAACCAAAGTACTGTGCTCCTCTATTCATTAGTTGGCAGCACTTATACACTCACCATCTGTCTCCTTTCCTGTTGTCAGCCTCACATTTGTCCCTGCTGTCCTTGGCAAATGGAGCCTATTCTTAGGACTTTGGAATTCAAATGAGAACACTGTCACTTTATATATTCAAAATAGCTACTGCTTGTAAATATTCAAAATGGCTGTGTCCTTGGTCACTTTAAATATTGAAAATGGTCATTGCTTGGAAATATTCAAAAAGGCTATAACCTCAGTCACTTTAAATAACAAAAAAGGCCACTGCTTATAAACAGTCAAAATAGCTGCACCCTCTGTAAAACTGAAAGTCCACAGCTCAGGTTGTCTCCCTCCTTGCTGTTTCCTTCCTAATCATAGGCCACCAGAGCACTTGTCCCTGCAGCCCTTGGTGACTAGAGCTGATCTTTAGGTCAATTCTCAGGTCCCAACACCACTTGGAAATATTTAGGCTGTTGGTCCTGTCAGAGTAGCTGACTGTCCACTGCTCCACCTGTCTCCATAATCACTGTTTTTGTTAAGGTTTTAGCACCAGTTGGTGCCTAATCCACTTCTGTATACTTTCTTTGAAAGCTCATGGCTCTAGGATTATCTTCTTTGTCTCTGTGAATTGGTTTCTCTTTTCTTTGTTGAAGAGGGCCTGTGTAGCTTGTCTTCCTATTCCACCATCTTACTGGAAGTCCACAAATACCTTTTTTCAACAACACAAATGTTAACTATACACGTGGACTTCACCAGATGGAGAACACAGGAATCAGATCAACTACATCTGTGGCAAGAAGTGATGGAGAAGCTCAATATCTTCAGCCAAAACAAGGTCAGGAGCTGATTGTGGAACAGATGACCAACTCCTTATATGCAAGTTCACGTTGAAGCTGAAGACAATTAAAATAAGTCCATAATAACCAAAATAGGACCTTGATTATATCCTTCCTGAATTTAGAGACCATGTAAAGAATAGATTTGATGCATTGAACAACAATGACTGAAAACCAGAGGAATTGTGGGATGACATCAAGAACATCATCCATGAAGAAAGCAAAAGGTCATTAAGAAGACAGGAAAGGAAGAAAAGATCAAAATGGATGTCAGAAGAGACTCTGAAACTTCTTCTTGAATGGAGAATAGCTAAAGAAAATGGAAGAATCCACAGAATAAAATAGCTGAACAAATTTCAAAGAGCAGTTTGAGAAGATAAAGTCAATTATTATAATAAAATGTGCAAAGATCTGGAGTTAGAAAACCAAAAGATAAGAACAAGCTCAGCATTTCTTAAGCTTAAAGAACTGAGGAAAAAATGTAAACCTTATATTGCAATATTGAAAGATTCCATGGGCAGTATGTTGAAGGATGCAGGAAACATCAAAATAAGATGGATAGAATACAAAGTCACTAAACCAATAAGAATTAGTTGATGTTCATCCATTTCAGGAGGTGGCATATGTTCAAGAACCAATGGTATTGAAGGAAGAAGTTGAAGCTGCACTGAAGGAATTGGTGAAAACAAGACTCTAGGAATTGACAGAATACTCATTAAGATGTTTCAACAAATGGATGCCACACTGGAGATACTCACTTGTCTATGCCAAGAAATTTGGAAGACAGCTGTCTGGCCAACTGAATGGAAGAGATCAATATTTGTACCCATTATAAAGAAAGGTGATCCCACAGAATGTGGAAATTATCAAACAGTATCATTGATATCACATGCAAGTAAACTCTTACTGAAGATAATTCAAAAATGGTTGTAGCAGTTTATTGATAGATAACTTGAGAAATGCAAGCTGGATTCAAAAGGGGACATGGGGCAAGGGATATCATAACTGATGTTAGATGGATCTTGGCTGAAAGCAAAGCATACTAGAAAGATGTTTACTTGTGTTTTATTGACTTTGAAAAGGCATTTGATTGTGTGGATCATAACAAATTGTGGATTCTTCAAGAATAATAGGCATTCCAGAACACTTAATTGTACTCATAAGAAACCTGTACATACACCATAGGCTGTCATTTGAACAGAACAAGGGGATATTGCATGGTTTAAAATCAAGAAGGGAGTGTGTCAGGGCTGTATACTTTCAGCATAATTATCCAATATGTATGCTGAGCATATAATCTGTGAAGCTGGCCTATATGAGGAAAAATGTACCAGGGTTGGACGAAGGCTCACTAACAACCTGAGATAGGTAGATGACACAACCTTGCTTGCTGAAAGTGAGGATGACTTGGAGCACTTACTGATGAAGATTAAAGACTACAGTCTGCAGTATGGATTATACCTCAATATAAAGAAAACATAAATCCTTACAACTGAACCAATATACAGTATAATGATACATGGAGAAAAGACTGAAGTTGTCAAAGACTTCATATTACTTGATTCTACAATCAACACTAAAGAAGGCAGCAGTCAAGACATCAAAAGATGTATTGCATTGGGCAAATCTGCTACAAAAGACCTCTTTCAAGTGCTGAAGAGCAAAGATATCTCCTTGAAGACTGAGATGCACCTAAACCAAGCCATGGTATTTTCAATCGCCTCATATGCATGTGGGAGCTGGACTATGAATAAGGAAAACAGAAGAAGAATTGATGCTTTTGAGTTGTGTTTTCAAAGAATGAAAGTACTGCAGACTGCTAAAAGAACTGACAAATGTGTCCTGGAAGAAGTGCAGCTGGAATGCTCCTTGGAAGGGATAATGGCCAGATTTCATCTCATCTACTTTGATCATGTTGTCAGAAGGGATCATTCTCTGGAGAAGGATGTCATGCTTGGTAAAGTGGAGGGTCAAGGAAAGAGGCAAAGGCCCTCAACAAGGCAGGTTGACACAGTGGCTACAGTGATGGGCTCAGGTATAGTAGGGATCATGAGGCTGGCACAGGACTGGGCTGTGTTTCGTTCTTTTGTACATAAGATTGCTATGAGTTGGAGCCGACTCAATGGCATATAACAAGAACAACAAACAGATTCTTCATTCAGTGTTTCAGCTGAAAGGATTAGGTGTAAGGATTGATAATTTATGTGATTGGTTAACTAAAGTATGGATTATGTGGTGGCCTACACTAAATGAAGTTGAAATACCAGACCTATTTAGTTTTATACAGTATACTGTATAAAACTAAAAAAACCTCACTGCTGTCAAGTTGGATCTGACTCATAGTGACCCCTCCTTGGGTTTCTGAGGCAGTATCCCTATGGAAGCAGATTGCCCCATCTTCCTTCTGAGTGGCTGATGAGTTTGAACTGCCAGCCTTCTGGTTAGCAGTCAGATGCCTTAGGTACTATGCCACCAGAGCTCCAGTATACTGTACAAGACAATATCCAAAGGCTTAGGGAAATTGATAGATTTATCAGTGTAGACACATAGACCAACATAGACTGCTCACATCTTTTACCACAGTGATGAGGAATGAATTTGGGAAGGAAGGCTGGGCATCTTTGAAGACCAATGTGATTGCTGTTTTATAGAAGTCAGATTTGATAGTGTGAGCTTCTCTGCCTTAACTGAATCAAGACACATAACCACAATGGGGTTGATTAGATCCCATGATGGTAGAAGCCACATGCTAGTATTTAATGAACTAAAATAAGGTAGGTCTGGTTACTCTAAAGGATAGCAGAGTCAAAGCAGAAATCAGAATAGTCTGACTCATTTGGATTTATGGTGTTGACAACTTAGGCGTGGTGTACCTAGGAGTAAAATAGAGGGGAAATCTACTAAATATTTACTTGATTTGTACTGGTGGAAGAATTTTAGGCCAACTGAAAAGCAGTCTAACTTGAATCACCAGAATAAAAAGTCATGGCCCCTAAATCAGTTCCCAGATTGAGCCACTTTACAAACCCACAATCCTTTCAATAAAGGGCAGGTCAAATCTCCTTGAGAAGGAATCTCACTATATAACCAAAAATGTGTACTGTTAATCTTTCTCTCAGCCTTCTCCAAAGGGATCTACAGTCTTTTATGACAGTGACTTATGTCATTGCAGAAAAATAATCCAATTTTGGAGGGATTATTGGACACTGACTGATTGACACTAATTCCAAGAGACCCAAAGTATCACTCTAACCTACCAGTCACAGTAGGGGCATATAGAGGTCAGGTTATTAATGGAATCTTAGCTTAAGCCACCTCACAGTGCATGTAGTGGATTCCTTAACCCATCCTGTAATGATTTACCAAGTTCCAGAATGCATAATTGGGACAGATACTAAGAAACTGGCAGAACAGCCACATGATATACCTGACACATGGAGTAAGGGCTATAATGGTACAAAAAGCAAAGTGTAAGCCGTTAGAACTGCCCTTCTAGCAAAACAGTAAACCAAAAGCAATACTGCATTCCTGGAGGGATTGCAGAGATTAGTACCATGACCAAGGACTTGAAAGATGCAGGAGTGGTGATTCCCATCACTCCTCATTTAACTTGCCTGTTTGGCTTGTGGAAAAGCTTTATAGATATTGGAGAATGACAGTAGATTTTGTAAAATCAACCAGGTGGTGACTTCAATAGCAGCTTCTGTGTCAGATGTGCTTTCATTGCTTTAGAAAATTAATTAATCTTCTGGAATCTGGTATGCAACTATTAAGATTGCCAATGCCTTTTTCTCAATTCTGGTTTGAAAAGATTACCAGAAGCAGCACTTTGTATTCAGTTGGAAAGGACAGCAATACAGCTTCACTATCTTACCTCAAAATTACATCAATTCTCCAGTATTATGTCATAATTTAGTCCACAGGGACCTTGATCACCTTTCCTTTTGACAAAATGCCATATTGGTCCACTATATTGATGATATTATGCAGATTGGACCTAGTAAGGAAGATGTATCAATGATCCTAGATTTACCTGTAAGACTTGTGTGCTAGAAGGTGGGAAATTAACCTGACAAAAATCAAAATTCAGGTGCCTTTCTACTTCAGTGAAATTTCTAATTCTTTCAAATCTTTTTAAATTTTAGATATTCTAAAAATGTGTAGTCTATCTCACTGTGATTTTAAATTGCATTTTAATAAAAAAAAATTAAAACAAGTCCAGGAGAACCAAAATATGTCCTTGATTATGCCCCACCTGAATTTAGAGACCATATGAAGCTTAGATGTGATGCATTGAACACCAGTGACTGAAAACCAGATGAGTTGTGGGATGACATCATGAACATTGTACATGAAGAAATGAAAAGGTCATTAAAAAGACAGGAAAGGAAGAAAAGACCAAAATGGATGTCAGAAGAAACTTGGAAACTTGCTCTTGAAAGGAAAGTAGCTAAAGCAGATGGAAGAAATGACAAGATAAAAGAGCTGAATAGATTTCAAAGAGCACCTCAAGAAGACAAACTAAAATTTTTTTTAATGAAATGTGCAAAGACCTGTAGTTAGAAAACCAAAGGGAAAGAAGAAACTCAACATTTCTCAATTTGAAGGTCTAGAGTTGTGACATTGAAAGATTCTATGGGCAAAATATTGAATGATGCAGGAAGCACCAAAAGATGCAGGAAGGAACACACAGAGTCACTGTACCAAAAAGAATTGGTTGGCATTCAACCATTTCAGGAGATAGCATTTGATCAATAACTGATGTTGTTGAAGGACAAAGTCCAAGCTAAACTGAAGGCATTGGCAGAAAACAAGGCTCCAGGAACTGATAGAATATTGAGATGTTTCGAGAAATGGATGCAGTGCTGGAGGAGCTTAGTTGTTTATGGCAAGAAATTTGGAAGACACTATGTGTCTAACTGACTGGAAGAAATATATATTTGTGCCCATTCTAAAGAAAAATGGTCTAACAGAATGTGGAAATTATCAAATAATATCCTTAATATCACACATAAGTAAAATTTTGCTGAAAATAGTTCAAAAGTGGTTGCAGCAGTACATTGACTAGGAACTGCCAGAAATTCAAGCAGAATTCAGAAGAGGACATGGAATGAGGGATAAAATCACTGATGTCAAATGGATCTTGGCTGACAGCAGATAATACCAGAAAAACATTTAACTGTGTTTTATTGACTATGCAAAGACATTTGACTGTGATTATCATAACAAATTATGGATTATATGGCAAAGAGTGGGAATCTCAGAACATTCAATTGTGCTATGAGGAACCTATACATCGACCAACAGGCAGTTGTTCAAACAGAAAAAGTGGATACTACCTGGTTTAAATCAGGAATGGTGTGTATCAGAGTTACATCCTTTCACCATATTTATTCAATCTGTGTGCTGAGTAAACAATATGAGGAACTAGACTATAAGAAGAAGAACATTTCATTGGGATTGGAAGAAGATTCATTAACAACCTGCAATATGAAGATGACTAGACCATGCTTGATGTAAGTGAATAACACTTGAAGGACTTACTGATGAAGATCAAAGTCTACAGCCTTCAGTACAGATTATACCTCAACATAAACAAAATTTAAATTTTCATAACTGAACCAAAAAACAACATCATGATAAATGCAGAAAAGATTGAAATTGTCAAGCATTTCATTTTACTTAGATCTATAATCACTGGCCATAGAAGCATCTGTCAAGAAATCAAAGAACACATTGCATTGGGAAAATCTGCATCAAATTACTTCTTGAAAGTGTTGAAGAGCAAAGTGTTAAGAATGATCACTTTGAAGACTTACATGGGCCTGAACCTCACCATGGTATTTTCAATAGTTTTAGAAGCATGTGAAAGCTGGACAGTGAACAAGGAAGACAGAAGAAGAACTGATGCATTTGAATGTGGAGTTGGTGAAGGGTATTGAAAACACCATGGACTGCGAGAAGAACAAACAAATCTGTCTTGGAAGAAGTGCAGTTGGAATGATTCTTGGATGTGAGAGTAGCTAGACTTCATCTCTTGGACTTTGGTCCTGTTATCAGAAGATGCCAGTCTTTGGAGAAAGATATCATGTATGGTAAAGTAGAGGGTCAGTAAAAATGAGGAAGCCCCTCAATAAGATAGATTGACACAGTTGCTGCAAAGACGGTGTCAAGCATAGCAACAATTGTAACAATGGCACAGGACTGGGTAGTGTTTCGTTCTGTTGTACATAAGACACTTTGAGTAGGAACCTACCAGATGGCAACTAACAACATGTCCTATGAATTTCTATAATAATTTTAGAATCAGTTTGTCAATTTCTTCAAAAAAGATTTCTAGTATTTTGATTGGGATAACATTGATTTTATGTGACCTCTCTATATATATTTTTTAATTTATTATTATTTTAGCTGCTGTGGAGTTCTCTCTGGGCTTATGGTGACTAGTAGAATGAAAACTACCTGGTTCTATGTCATCCTCGTGATTGGTTGCAGATGGGATTGTTTTGATTCATGGGTTTCTTATGAGCTGATTTTTAGAAGTGAATCTCTAGACTTTTGTTCCTAGTTTGTCTTAGTTTGGAAGCTTGTTCAGCATCATAACAACACACAAGCCTCTACTGACAGGCAGGCAGTAGTTGCACATAAGGTTCATTAGCTGGGAATCAGACCTGGGTCTCTCACATGGAAGGTGAGAATTCTACCACTGAACCACTAGTGTTTGAGGGAGTTTTCATCTTAGTTCTTGACTTCTTGTTGTTATTTGCTGTCGAGTCAGACCCGACTCATGGCAACCCCTCCTTAGGTTTCTGAGACAGTATCACTATGGAAATAGATTGCCCAACCTTTCTTCCAAGGAGTGGCTGGTGGATTTGAACCAACAGCCTTCTGGTTAGTAGTTAAGAGCCTTAGACATTACGATACCAGAACTCCTCAGTTAGTTTATTTAAGTTTCCTTTCTCAAGCCTCTTCTTTTCCTCTTAAATAACACAAAATTAAAGACAAAAATTAAGCAAAAAATAGAATAACAAACAAACAAAAACTTGTCTTCACATCTCCCTCTAAATTTTTTCCCATTTATTTTTTTTTCTCCATTTCTCATCTAAAGTTCTGTGTACATAATTTCTTTTCCCCATTCATTCAAACCTTGATTTTGGACCTTGGCCCCTAATTACACAAGGGAAATAGCTCTTTAATAATGACATGAATAAATAGTTGCTAAGTTCATTGAAATTTTATCTTACTAAAACTTCCTGTTGTAGTTTGTTATTTTGACTCCCCATTTTAACTTCACTTTAGATAAGTGTGTTTCTTCTTGCGTTCCCTTAAAATTTCTGACCATTGTGTTCCTCTCACCCTGTTTGCTACTCAAATTTCATCATCCCTATTCTTCTTCTGGAGTCCCTGGGTTAATGTGCTCAGGTGCCAACCAAATGGTTGGAAGTTTAAGTTCACCCAGAGGTGCATTAAAAGAAAGGTCTGGTGATCTACTTCAAAAAGTCAGCCATTAAAAACCTACTCTGACACACATGGAGTTGACATGAGTTGGAACCAATTTGACAACAACTGGTTATTGTTCTTATTCTGTGCTTTGGGAATGAAGTTGGGGACTTCACCCATTGTATGGTTTAAATTTCATCTATGATGATTAATAAAATCATATGCTTCACACAGATCTCTCCTTCATGATAACCTGCCCCTTAAACACTACATCTAGATATTACATAGGCACCTGAACTCAACATGACTGAAAATAAATTCATCTTCTCTGATTCAGCTTTATTTTGCTATTCATCACCTCTTTGATTACTTCTTATTTACCCAGTAGTCAATCTGGAAATGACTCACCATCTCTTTCATCATCTCCACATCCAATCAATCACTATTCTTGCTAATTTAATTTATGAACTATTTCTTTACTCTCTTATCATTGGTCTTTGTTTAGAGCGTTATCATATCTTTCCTGTATCCCAACCACAGGCTTCCAATTCTTCTCCTTTTGTTAGTCTGTCCTCCTTCAAAGTCACCAGTAGGATGTGGTATTTCAGTTAATTGTACCCTCTCAGCATTTCCTTCTCTTTTCACCCTCAGGATTATTTTCTGACTTTGTTTATTTCTGCTAGCTTCGACTCATGGTTTATCTGCCTTGAAATTTATACTCTGCATCACTGGTACTAGTAGTTTCCCTTTGTACTCCATTTTATGTTTCATTAATATAAATGTATCCATGTCATTTCTCCATCTGTAATGCTCTTCTCTGACCATTTTCCTGCTAATTCCTGCTCAATTTGTAACCTCAGGCCTTATGTTCTTGAGGAAAAATTGGTTTAGTCATCTTCCCAGGTAAGTTTGAATCTTTCCTTGGAAGCTCTAGTGGCATAGGGCCTAAGGCGTTTGACTGCTAACCAGAAGTGTGCCAGTTCAAATCCACCAGTCACTCCTTGGAAGGAAGACTGGGCAATCTACTTCCATATAGATATTGCCTTGGAAACCCAAGGAGGGATCAGTATGAGTCAGGATCCTTTCCTTAGTGTATCTAAAATACTAGGGCATATATCTGTTTTTACTCTTACACCAGTACATTAAATTTTAAAATTTAGAATTATAAAAATATTATATCTTGCTTCCCAATGAGCAAAGGAGCTCTGGCAGTGTAGTGGTTGAGGCATTTGACTTATAACCAAAAGGTCAGTGGTTCAAACCCACCAGCTACTCTGCAGAAGGAAGATGAGGCAGTCTGCTTCCATAAAGATATACAGCCTTCGAAATCCAATGTTGTTGTTGTTTTGTGCCATCGAGTGGGACCCGACTCATAGCAACCCCTCCTTGGGTTGCTGAGGAAGTATCACTAAGAAAGTAGATTGCCCAGCCTTCCTTCCGAGGAGTGGCTGGTGGACTTGAACTGCCAGCCTTCTGGTTAGCAGTCAAGTGCCTTAGGCACTATGCTACCAGAGCTCCTTTGAAATCAAATAGAGTTTGCTATAAGTTGGAATTGACTCAATGGCAGTGAGTTTGATTTTGGTTTTCCTAAAGAGCAAGTTAACTCCTTGAGGTCAGAGTCTGTATCATATTTATCTTAATATACTTTGAATTTAGCACAGTGCCTGGTTCGTACTAGGTTTTCAACAACTGGTGGTGGTGTAAAAGGTGAATATTTTAATGATATTTGCTATATATGAGACATTATTTGTCAAAATTGTACAAGTTTATAGTATCTTCAACATATATAGGACAGCATTTTGAGGCACACAAATCTTATTTGAAGTTTTAGTTTTAAGTATGACTGACTTGATCTCATAATTTAAAGTCAGTTTCTTCATGTTCAAATATTTTCTGAATTTTTATTTTCCCTATATTTTTTGTTTTTATCTCTTTGCTAAGCTAAAGACAGATAGATAGATAGATAGAGATAGAGATATATATTTACATATGGTTCCTAAGAGAATAGGAATTCTCTTTCTTACCTTGGAACACGTTGTCTGATTGGCTTTTAACTGGTTCCCTCTTTGCAAAATTTTTCCTATGAAATAACTGATAACAATTCTATTTTCCACATCTCTTATTTTCTCAGACACAGGTCTCTTCTTAGTCTTTTTTATTTTTGCTTAGCTGAGCTCTGATATCCTCCTATCAGTAAAAGAAGAAAATCTCATACTTTGTAAGAAATGAAAATAAAAAGCATTTTATTAAGGAATAATATAACTTGATATGGGTAGTGTTAAGTAAAACTACAAAACAAACCACCAATCAAGGAGAGAGACCAGTCTATATATACAGAAAACAAAGGAAAGGTAGGGGGTTTATGGTTGATTATAGACAAGAACAGCTTCAGCTTGAACTTCTTAGAAATGTAAAGGTCAAAGGTCAGCCACTTGGCTAAGAAGGAGTGAACTACCATGTACATGAGTGATGCCAGCCAGTTTGGTTCTACATGATTTCAGTCATGAACACAATTTCCCCAGGAACAAATTGCTTTACATCTTGACACATTCTTCTCATAAAAAAATAGTTTGTGTCTTCATCTTTTGCTTCCTGGGAATGTCTGTTGGCCCTGTCATTCTTGCATCTGACATAAGTACCTCCATTTTGAAACTTTCTTGTTTACATTTCTTCCTTTTGATTAAGTCTCCATTAGGGGGCACTATTCACCTACAATGGAGTAGCCTTTTTTTCTTCAAGAACTTTGTGTTTTTTCTTGAGGAACTCTGGTTAATAAAAATTATTTTCTTTTTGTTGCTGAGGTGATAGACCTCATCTTCATGGTGAATAGGTTTTATGGGGAACATCTTACTGGAGAAAGTCACTTTTGAGAAACATTTCTCAGTAAGGCAAAATAACAAGTAAAGATGAAACATTCTAGGTAGATAAAAGGGAAATTATTAGTGTGGATATTACAGAAATACCACAAGTGGCCTTAATAAACAGATTTTTGTTCTCTCACAGTTTAGGAGGTCAGAAGTCCAAATTCAGGACATCAACTCTAGGGGGAAATTTTCTCTCTCTGTCACCTTTGGGGGAAATTCCTTGTCTCCATTCAACATCTGTGGCCCAGGCATTCTTGGAGATCTCCATGTGTCTTGGCTTCAATCTCCCCCTGGGTCTAGGTGGTTCTCAGCACAGGGACCACTGGTGCAAAGTATGTGCTCTGTTTCTGACTCTTCTTTCTTGCTGGTAGTTGGGTCCTGCTTTCTCTGCTTCCTTCTCTTTCCTTATATCTCTTGTAAGAAAAAGTGATGCAGGCCATACCTAACGGAAATTCCCCTTATATGAGATTAGGGCTATGGCCAGAGTAAGGGTGTTGCATCCTACCCTAGTCCTCTATACAGCTGACTGGCTGATCACATCAAATCACATCATGGGGAATGATTACATCATTGCATAACTGCCAAACCACTGAGACTCATGGATGGACCAGCCAAGTTAACACATACTTTTGGGGGACACTATTCAATCCATGACAACTGGTTAAAATGTGTGAAACTAGCATGATTTTATTTGTGGGGTTAAGTGAATGAAATGATACTTTATAATTACAATGATGATTAAAAATGATGAGAAATATAAAGATTTTAAAATTAAGCAGTAATTTTTCTACCATATACCCTAGGAAGAAAACCAATTATTTATAATATCAGTTATGGAAGGAATAGAGTTCTTGAGGTAAGACATGATATATTGCAAATGATTAACATGGCATGTAATATTAACAGTATTGTGAGGATTATAGCTGTAGCAATCAGATTTTATTATGGCATATGTATCTCCTTGGGTTGCTATAAGAATGTCAAGGGGCATTCTAGTTTGGATTACTATTTTTCTCATCATTGCTATTTTAGTTATTGATCTCTTGAAGCCCATTGACACTACCATTAGGATAGTTTGCATATATTTGATTAATATTTCTATATGTGTCATAACATGTGCCTAAGGCATTTGACTGCTAACAAGAAGGCTGGAGGTTCAAACCTACCAGCCACTCCTCAGAAGGAAGATTAGACAATCTACTTCCATAGTGATACAGCCTCAGAAACCCAAGGAGGGTTTACTTAATGTAGAATTAAGTAATATGAAGTCCTTGACTACTTCAATCTTTTCTCCATTTATCATGAAGCTGTTTATTGGAGCAGATATGAGGAACTTTGTTTTCTTTATATTTCGGTAGCTATGAGTTGGATCCAACTTGACAGCAGTGAGGCTTTTTTTTTTTTTTTTTTTTGGTGTAATCCATACTGCAAACTGTAGTCTTTAATCTTCAGATCCGACTCGATGGCAGTGAGTTGAATTGCTGAGTCGAGTGCCATGACATCGTCAAGACCTTTCTGAGGTACAAATACTGCTGCTAAATTCTCAAGCCAATAAAATTCTCCTTGAAACCACTGGGCTTAGTGGCATCACTAGTAGAGGATGGGGGTTGTGGACTGTACCAGGTGACACTGTCTAAGTGGATCACACCAAAATAACTGTCTGAAATTTCTGTGTAATATTTCAGCACAAATTTATTATTTTTGTAAAAATATCTATGTAGTTTAGTTATAAAGGAGCTCTAGTGGTGTTCTGGTGGCATAGTGCTTAAGGCATTTGACTGCTGACCAGAAGACTGGAGGTTCAAATCCACCAGCCACTCCTTGGAAGGAAGACTGGGTAATCTACTTCAGTAGAGATACCACCTTGGAAGTATCAAGAAGGGGTCACTGTGAGTCAGAACTGACTCAATTTCGGTGAGTGGTATAATGGGTAAGACATTTGACTGCTAGCCCATCAGTTGCTTCTGTGGGAGGAAGTTGAGGCAATTTACTTCTGTAAACTTTTACAGCCTTGGAAATCCAGCAGGGGTCATTATGAGTGGGAATCGACTTAATGGCAGTGCTTTTTTTTTTTTTAATTTAATAAAAATAAAAACATTTTTTTATAACCACAACTTACATGTAGCAATATATCTACAAAACTAAAACTCTATTCTCATTTAATTTTGAATCTTTTAATGTCCTCAGGTCAGAGCTGTCATTATTACTCAATTAAAATGATGCTTTGAATCACATGGTTTTGTCTGCATGTGCTACAAACACACACAGTTGTTGTAGTTGTTACCAGTGTTTTTATAGTCACTTATTTTGTCAAATTTTCTGGTATTATAGCTACAATATTGTGATTATTAGCATTTTTGAACCTCTATTAATAGATTTTTTGAGAATGAAGTAGTAATTAAAGGAAAAGAAAGAAAAATCAGAAAGGCTTCCACTCAATTACTGACAATGTTACAATACAATGTAGAAAGATTTGACAAAATAATTTTGTTGTTAGTATTCATATAATCTAAGAAATGTTACATTTAAACAATTTACAACTATACTTATCACATATTATTTGATGATTAAAATAGAAAATAAACATCCTTGGAAGGAAGATTGGGCAATCTACTTCCATAGAGATACCACCTTGAAAGCCCAAAGAAGCGTCACTATGAGTCAAAATTGACTCAAGGGCAGTGAGGTTTTTTTTTTTTTTTTGTAAGGATTCTGTATGCTCCTGTAGAAGAAGAGGTCCAATGGGAGTGTGTGTGACATCCTGAGTTACCACACTGGATGACACCAACCCTAGTCATATTATTGATCGAGCTCTTAATATGGGTTGTTGTTGTTAGGTTCCATTGTATTGTCTCTGACTCATAATGACCCTATGCACAACAGAATGAAACACTGCCTGGTCCTGTGCGAGCCTCACAATCTTTGCTATACCTGAGCCCATCATTGCATCCACTGTGTCAATCCATCTTGTTGAGGCCTTCACCTTCTTCATTGACCCTCTACTTTAGCAAGCATGATATTCTTCTCCATGGATGGTCCCTTCTGACAAAATGACCAAAGTAGATGAGACAAAGTCTGGCCATTCTCACTTCTAAGGAGCATTCTGGCTACACTTCTTCCAGGACAGATCTGTTAGTCTTTTTAGCAGTCCATGGTCCTCTCAGCATTCCCAACACCATAAGTCAAAAAAATCATTTCTTCTTCAGTCTTCCTTATTCATTGTCCAGCTCTATCATGCATAAGAGGTGACTAGAAATACCATTACTAGGGTTAGGCACACCCTAGAATTCAACTAGACATCTTTGCTCTTCATCACCTGAAGGAGGTCCCTTGCAGCAGATTTGCCGAATACAATACATCATCTGATGTCTTAACTGCTGCTTCCATTGGTGTTGAATGTAGAATTAAGTAATATGAAGTCCTTGACTACTTCAATCTTTTCTCCATTTATTATGAAGCTCTTTATTGGACCAGATAAGAGGAATTTTGTTTTCTTTATATTGTGGTAGCTATGAGTTGGATCCAACTTGACAGCAGGGAGGCTTTTTTTTTTTTTTTTTGGTTTAATCCATACTGCAAACTATAGTCTTTAATCTTCATCAGTAAGTACTTCAAGTCATCCTCACTTTCAGCAAGCAAAGTTGTGTCAGCTATATATTGCAGGTTGTTAATGAGTCTTTCTCCAATTCTGATGCCACGTTCTTTTTCATATAATCCAGTTTCTCTGATTATTTGCTCAGCATACAAATTGAATAAGTATGGTGAAAGGATAGATCCCAGACACACTCCCTTCTTGATTTTAAACCACTCCAGTATCCCCTTGTTCTTTTCAAACAACAGCCTCCTGGTCTATGTACAGGTTCCTTATGAGTACATTTAAGTGTTCTGGAATCCCAATTGTTCTCAATATTATCCATAATTTGTTATGGTCCACACAATTAAATGTTTTTGCTTAGTTAACAAAACACAAGTAAACATCTTTTTATTGAAAGATTGTATGGGCAAAACATTGAATGATGCAGGAAGCATCAAAAGAAGATGGAAGGAATACAGAGAGTCATTGTACCACAAAGAACAGGTCGATTTTCATCCATTTCAGGAGGTGACATATGTTCAAGAACCAAAGGTACTGAAGGAAGAAGTCAAAGCTGCACTGAAAGAATTGCCAAAGAACAAGGTTCCAGGAATTGATGGAATACCCAATGAGATGTTTCAACAAACAGATGACCCACTGGAGGCACTCACTCAGTTGTGCCAAGAGATATGGAAGACAGGTACCTGGCCAACTAACTGCAAGAGATCTATATTTGTACCCATTCCAAAGAAAGGTGATCCCACAGAATGTGGAAATTATCAAAACAATATCATTAATATTACACACAAATAAAATCTTACTGAAGATAATTCGAAAACTGTTGCAGCAGTATATTGACAGATAATTTCCAGGTTCAAGCTGGGTTCAGAAGAGGACATGTTGTTGTTGTCAGGTGCCGTAGAGTCATCTCCAACTCATAGCGACCCTATGCACAGCAGAACTAAACACCTCCCAGTCCTGAGCCAGCTCCGTGATTCTTGCTATACTTGAGTCCATAGCCACTGCCACCTTGTCAATCCATCTCATTGAGGGCCTTCCTCTCTTTCATTGACCCTCCACCTTACCAAGTATGACATCCTTCTCTAGGGAATGGTCCCTTCTGACAACATGGCCAAAGCATGTGAGGTGAAGTTTGGCCATTCTCACCTCCAAGGAGCATTCTGGCTGCACTTCCTCCAGGACAGACCTGTTAGTTCTTTAAGCAATCCAAAGTACTTTCAGCATTCTTCGCCAACACCACAGCTCAAAAACATCAATTCTTCTTCATAAAGAGGATGTGAAACAAGGGATATCATTGTTGATGTCAGATGGATCTTGTCTCAAAGCAAAGAATTCCAGAAACATGGTTACTTGTGTTTCATTGACTATGCAAAAGCATTTCATTGTGTGTATCATAAGAAATTGTGGATAACATTGAGAAGAGTGGAAATTCCAGAACATTTTGTTGTACTCATGAGGAACCTGTACATAGACCAGGAGGCTGTCATTCAAACACAGCAAGGGGACACTGCATGGTTTAAAATCAGGAAGGGAGTGTGTCAGGTTATATCCTTTCACCATACTTATTCAATCTATATGCTTAGCAAATAATCCGAGAAGCTGGACTATATGAAGAAGAATGTGACATCAGGATTAGAGGAAGAATCATTAACAACCTGCGATATGCTGATGACACAACTTTGCTTCTGAAAGTGCAGATGACTTGAAGTACTTACTAATGAAGATTGAAGACTACAGTCTGAAGTATAGATTACATCTCAATATAAAGAAAACAAAAATCCTCACAACTGGACCTATAAGCATCATCATGATAAATGGAGAAAAGATTGAAGTTGTCAAAGACTTCACATTGCTTGGTTCTGCAATCGATGCCAATGGAAGCAGCAGTCAAGACATCAGATGACAAATGTTGTTATATGCCATCGAGTCTGACCCGACTCATAGTGACCCCTCCTTGGGTTGCCGAGGCAGTATCACTATGGAAGTAGATTGCCCAACCTTCCTTCCAAGAAGTGACTGGCGGGTTTGAACCACCAGCCTTCTGGTTAACAGTCAAGTGCCTTAGGAACTATGCCAGATGACATATACACTGGGAAAATCAGCTGCAAATGACCTCTTTCAAGTGCTGAAGAGCAAATATGTCTCCTTGAGGACTAAGGTGCACCTGACACAAGCCATGGTATTTTCACTCACCTCGTATGCAAATGAAAGCTGGACAATGAATAAGGAAGACCGAAGAAGAGTTGATGCTTTTGAGCTGTGGTGTTGGTGAAGAATGCTGAAAGTATTATGGACTGCTAAAATAACTTATAGATCTGTCCTGGAGGAAGTGCAGCCAGAATGCTCCTTGGAAGTGAGAATGGCCAGACTTTGTCTCACATACTTTGGTCATGTTGTCAGAAGGGACCATGCCCTGGAAAAGGATGTCATGCTTGGTAAGGTGGAGGGTCAACAAGAGAGAGGAAGGCCCTCAATGAGATGGATTGACAAGGTGGCAGCGGTGATGGGCTCAAGTATAGAAAGAATCATGGAGCTGGCTCAGGACTGGATGGTGTTTCATTCTGCTGTGCATAGGGTTGCTATGAGTCAGAGACAAATCAATGGCACCTAACAACAACAGATATCTTTCTGGTATTCTTTGAATTCAGCTAAGATCTATCTGACTTCAGCAATGATATTCCTCATTCCATGTCCTCTTCTGAATCCAGCTTGTATTTATGGATGCTCTTGGTCAATATACTGCTGCAACCATTTTTGAATTATCTTCAGTAAGATTTTACTTGCATGTGATATTAATGATATTGATAATTTCCACATTCTGTAGAATCACCTTTCTTTGGAATGGGTACAAATATGGATCTCTTCCAGTCAATTGGCCAGGTAGCTGTCTTCCAAATGTCTTGGCATAACCAAGTGACTGCCTCCAGCGCAGCATCCATTTGTTGAAACATCTCAATGAGTATTCTGTCAATTCTTGGATCCTTGTTCTTTGCCAGTTTCTTCAATGCAGCCTCAACTTCTTCCTTTAATACCATTCGTTCTTGATCATATGCTACCTCCTGAAATGGATGAAAATCAACAATTCTTTTTGGTACAGTGA
The DNA here is from genome assembly GCF_000298275.1 of Orycteropus afer afer. Lineage (NCBI taxonomy): Eukaryota > Metazoa > Chordata > Mammalia > Tubulidentata > Orycteropodidae > Orycteropus > Orycteropus afer. The sequence goes on from NW_006921658.1 coordinate 12,268,363, forward strand.
CTCTGTATTCCTTTCATCTTCTTTTGATGTTTTCTTCATCATTCAATATTTTGCCCATAGAATCTTTCAATATTGCAATTCAAGGCTTAAATTGTTTCTTGAGTTCTTTTGGCTTGAGAATTGCTGAGTGTGTTCTTCCCTTTTGGTTTTCTAACTCCAGTTCTTCGTACATTTCATTATAATAGTTGGCTTTGTCTTCTCAAGCTGCTCTTTGAAACAACTCTGTTCAGCTCTCTTATCTTGTCATTTCTTCCATTTGCTTTAGCTACTCTGCTCAAGGGCAAGTTTCAGAGTCTCTTCTGACATCCATTTTGGTCTTTCTCCCTTTCTTGTCTATTTAATGACCTCTTTCTTTCTTCATAGATGATATTCTTGATGTGATCCCACAATTCCTCTGGGTTTTGGTCATTGGTGGTCAATGCATCAAATCTATTCTTTCAATGGTCTCTAAATGTAGGTGGGATATTATCAAAGTCATATATTGCTCTTCTGGACTTGTTTTAATTGTCTTCAACTTAACTTGAACTTGCATACAAGCTATTGATGGTCTGTTCCACAATCAGCTCCTGGGCTTATTTTGGCTGAAGATATTGAACTTCTCCATCACCTCTTGCCACATATGTAGTCAATCTGATTCCTGTATATTCCATCCAGTGAAGTCAACATGTACAGACATCATTTCTATTCTTGAAAAAGTTATTTGCAATGAATAAGTTGTTGATCTTGCAAAATTCTATCATACGATTTATTTGTTATTTCTATCACCAAAGCCATATTTTCCAGGTACCGGTAACTCTTCTTTGTTTCCAACTTTTGCATTCCAGTCACCAGTGATAATCAACACATCTTGATTTCATGTTTGGTCAATTTCAGACTGCAGAAGTTGGTAGAAATCTTCAATTTCCTCATCTTTGTCTTTGGTGATTGGTACATAAATTTGAATAATAGTAGTATTTACAGGTGTTCTTTGTAGGCATATAGATATTATCCTATCACTGACAGCATTGTACTTCAAAACAGATCTTGAAATAGTCTTTGTGATGATGAATGCCTCACCATTCCTCTTCAATTTGTCATTACTGGCATGGTAGATCATATGTCTGATTCAACATGGCCAAAACCAGTCTATTTCAGCTCATTAATGCCTAGGATATCAATCTTTATGCATTCCATTTCATTTTTGACAACTTTCAATTTTCCTAGATTCATCCTTCCTACATTCTATGTTCTGATTATTAATAGATGTTTGCATCTGTTTCTACCCATTTTGAATCATGCCACATCGGCCAGTGGAGGTCCTGAAAGCTTTGCTCTATCCATATCATTAAGGTTGTCTCTACTCTGAGGAGTCAATTCTTCCCCAGTCATATTTTGAGTTTCTTCTGACCTGATGGGCTCTCTTCTGGCATTATATCGGACAGTGTTTCAGGGTTATTCATAAAATTTCCCAGTAATATATCAGACAGTGTTTCGCTGCTATTCATAAGGTTTTCACTGGCCAATTCTTTGAGAAGTAGATGATCTCTCCCTTCTTCTGAGCCTGTCTTAGTCTAAAAGCTTGGCTGAAACCTGTCCACCATGAGTAAGTCTGCTAGCATTTTGCATCCAGTGGCATAGGCTCCAGATTCACAGCAACACGTAAGCTACTACCAGATGACAAAGTGACTGACAAGTTCATCACCCTTAGTTGTTCCTAACTGTTCTGCTCACTCCCCTGCCTCACCCCGAGTTGTGTGTCCACCTTCCTCTCTGGGGGCCTGACCATAAAGCATGGGTGCATTAGCTGATAAAGAAAATTCAGTTAAAAAACATTCTTAAGTCCACTTGAGTCCCATAGTATATCTTCCAATCCATTGGAAGCAATCCTATAGATTTTGTGATGGATGAATTATTCATATGGATGTGGTTAGACTGTTCCCAGAAAAGGGGAGAAACCTGATTGAGCCACCATACTTGGAGAGTTAACTAGATAAATCCATGCATCCCACACTTGATATAGACCTACAATATGCAGTGTGCTGCTTGTCAGCTTGGAAAACATTTTATCTAGCCCTTCTTGGGTATTTATTTAAGTAAAGTACAGATTGTGCTAAGACTAAAGGTTAAGTTATGGCCTGGATTTTGTCCAAACCCATTTATTAATGGAAAATCTAGTAATCATGATTTCCTGTAGTAAGGAATTATTTCTCAGTTGTTCTTGTGTCCATAGCTGAAGAGCAACTAAATCAGATCTCTGTAGTGGAGAGAATCACCTAGGAAGGCCAGACTGACTTGTGGTTGTGAGGGCACAATCATAGCTATTAAATTGGTGAGCATAAGCATCTTCTCAATGTAGGAATACATTACTGCAGGTATGCCTGTAGCAAAAGAAAATAGAGTTCATTTTTAGTCCTGATGCAAAAGCTCTTGGGTCAGCAATCTTCCTCAGATGTAATCTGCTTTTGGCCACAGGGGTATTAAATGCCACTCTCAATTCTTCAGTGGATTAGCTAGTCTAAAGTGAAATTTTACCCTTTTTTTTTTGAAAAAAGTATCCAAGGTTTTATTCCTTCTAATATGGCCACGTGTGGACTGATGAGGAAGACTAAGTATAGTCCTTTCCAATGAAGTTCTAATAAGTTTTATTTAGTGTCTCCTTTAATATGCAAAGGAGCTCTGGTGGTGTAGTGATTAAGGCATTTGGTTGCTAGTCAAAAAGTCAGTGGTTCTAATCTACCAATGGCTCCTAGGAAGAAAAATGAGATCAGCTTTTGTAAAGATTTACAGCCTTGGAAATCAAATTGGGGTTGCTATGAGTTGGAATCAACTTGATGGCAGTGAATCTGGCTTTTGGTTTAATATGCACACTCTCCTGGGAAATGATAGGTAGACTTCAGGAGTCTAGTTTCTGTTTGTCAAAGGCTTCTCTAACTTGTGAAAGGTATAATTTAGAATACTGGATTAAAGACTGGCAATACTTAAGTATTTCAGGTTGAACAATATTACAGTTGGTTTAGGTAACATAAGGATCATGGGTCTTCCAGTAATTATTTCATAGGGAGAAATTTTGTGGGATCTCAATGGTGTGGATCTTAGATTTCAAAGAACTAATGGAAAGACTTTAATCTAGGATAAATTTAAATTTCCACAAAGCTTATCTATTTTGATCTTTATTGTTGCATTAATTCTCTCTGCTAGGCCAGAAGACTAAGGATGATAGGGCAAATGCAGCCTTTGATAAATGGAAAAACTAGACACAGTTCTTAGATGACTTGACTGGTTAAATGAATTCCCCAATCACTACAAAGAGTTTAAAGTGCACCCTAGGCAGGTATGATGCTTTCAAGAAGTTTCTTTGCTACAAAAGCTACAGTAGCAAAATGAAAGGGGAAGGCTTCTACTCAACGTGAAAATGTGCACAACCTTACCAATTAAGGTAGTCCCTGGGTTACAAATGTCCAATTGAATAACTTCTACTACTCCTTTAATGCAGAGCTTCTAACCGGTTCTGTCATGCCCAACAAAGTGAAGCAGGACCAGACCTTAATTTTGACCATTTTGGTGATTCCATGGTAACTGGAAAAGGAAAAATAACAATTTGAAGCCCTGGAATGGGAGACTCAGAAGAGATGTAGTGAGTTCTTTCAGGAGCCTGATACATGATATTGGATTATTGGCAAGACTGTGGAGAGTCACACACATTCAAAGTGGGGTACTGCCATCTTTGAACAGGGCAGTGTAGTTTTAGTTCACAATCCATTTTATGTTTATGTAAGTTTGTCTTTACTGTGAAATGATTGAACCAACCCCCACTTGCAACAAATTTATCACAATAACTTTCACTTGCTGCACAAGCAGCTTTTAAATGATTGAAATCTTTAAGCATTTTTTTTTTTTTTTTTTTTGCATTGAAGTAAAGCTAAATAAGAACCTTATTTACTTGTTCTGACTGACCTATAAATTATTAAAGACATAGTCAGGAGTGGATTTTGTTTGTAAATTTGGGACTGCCTGTACATATTGATAATCATTTGAGGGTGGAAGCTGAATAAAATCTAGCTGCTTTTCAAGCATAGAAACAACTCGACAGCACCTAACAACAACAACAACAATTCAAGCATAGGTATGGAAGGTAATGGGTATTGTCCAGGTAGGAATTTAATGTGTTTCCTGGGATTATAGAAAGGGCAAATAGGGCAATGTGTAGCAACATATTTGGTAGCCTCAAAAAATTTTCCCCATCAATATTATTTTCAAGTCGCAACCATTTTATTTCATCCCATGTGAAAACCTTCATGTAAGGCTTATATCATAAAAACACCCAGAGAATTGGGTAAGACAGTTTTCTTATAGGCTCATCTACAATTTTATGGCAGGATCTTGGTAACAACCTGCCTTTTTCCATGCTGTAATTTTGTCTGTTTGGGATATTTATTGGTATTTTAAAAATTTTCTAAAGTTAGTTCATGAAGGTTGGAGTTATCAATAGACAAATTTGAGGAGTCCCTTTATTTAAGTGCAGAAATAATTTAAGAGGCAGCTTGTTTGGCAGCCATATCAGCATGATTATTTCCTCTAATTTCTTCAGTTTGAGGTACTCCTTTTGGTTGGGGAGCTTGTATTTTTATCACAACCATTTCAGAGGGGAGTAACAGGGGGTCTTTGAGGTCTGCTACTAAAACTTCACTTTTTAATGACATTTCACAAGAGGTTAAATATCCTCTTTGTTTCCATAAGATGGCAAAGTCATGTACAATTCCAAAACAATACTTGCTATCTCTAAAATATTAACAGCTTTTCCTGATACAGTTTTACAAGTTCTAGTGAGGACAATTAATTCAGCTTTTTGAGCTGAACTAGCTTCAGGGAGAGCCTGACTTTCAAGGACTTGATTAGAAATTATATGCAGCTTGATCATGAAGACTAGCAGGATTAGATTTTAAAGAGAAACCATCCACAAACAAAATTAAATCAAGAGTACTTATAAGGGTCTCTTTTAAGTCTTTCCAAGGAGTAAAACTTTGTTCAATCAAGTCTAGGAAATCATGTGTAGGACAATTGTTCTCATTAGTTGTGGGTAGAAGTGTAGCTGAATTTAACAGGCCACAACATGTAGTCTAATGTTAGATGCAGCCAGGAGGTGAAAGATGTTTTGTCCAGGTAGAATTACATAAGAAAGAGACAGCATGGAACACATATACATCTAAAAAGTACCCACCAGCACATTTGCTTTGATTTTCCGTAACAGTTTGGCAGTAGAAGCTAGGGTCCTAAAGTGGGGAGGGTATCCTGGCTTACAGTGTCAAGCTGTAGTCTATAACAACCTTGTTTTCCTCCATATTTTTGAGTCAGTATGCCTAAAACATTCCCAGATACTTCATGTACAAATAAGGAAAAATCTAGGTGGTAAATAGGAAAACCCAGGGCAGGCATGTTCATTGAAGTCTCTTTTACGGTCAATAGACCTATGGTCTATTGATCTTTCTGGCTCAGAAACTTTTAAATGTTTGTATAAACAAAGAAAAATTATGAATCTAGGTTTGACAGTAGCCATAGAGTCCTAGAAACTTCTATAGCTGTTTATTTGTTTGGGGTATAAGAAAGACAAGAATAGCTTCTTTCCTCTTAGGATCAATGGAATTGCCGTCTCCAGAAATTATGTGACCTGAATATTTAAAAGAAGGCTGAGTTGTCATTTTTCTTTGGAAAACTTGTGTCCACTAGCAGCCAGATGTTTGAATAAAGTTACAAAGTTGTCAATACAGGCCTAGTGGGAGGTTGAGCAACTAGCAAATCATCAAGATATTGCAGCAATATGGATTTGTTTGTAAACTGTAAATGATTCAAATACACATGCAGCATATGGGGGAAAATAACTGGGAGATTCAGTAATTTCTTGAGGCATTACAATCCAGGCAACTTGTTGATTTTTCTCATATGGCAACAAATACTGACTTTAGAATACACAGGGATACTGAAAAAGGCACTGCAAAGATCCACAACCATAAAATGAGTTGCATCTAAAAGGACATTGGAAAGTAATAAATGAGGATTAAAGATGGGAATCTAGGAATAACAATACAGTTTATTGCAAGTAACATTGAATAACTATCCAGCCCCTATTATTATTACTAGAAGAACACGAGTATTACAAGGGCTGGTACAAGGGACAATTAAACTTTTGGAAAGGAAATCTTGTATGATGACAGCTAGTCCTTCTTTAGCTCCTTGTTTGAGTGTTTTTTGTTTTTTGGCAGTGGTTTAGATAAATCTATTTGAATTTTAGTCAGCTCAGCTGACAAAACTCAATCTACATCTGTGCATGTTGTGCTCCATAAGGTTTCAGGAACTAGAGAAAATATGTGAGAAGGGAGCAGTAAGAAAAATACTTACATACTGCAAATGGTTTCTTCTTCGTGAATAATGCCTGATTCAGAGCCTGTCTCTGCTGACTTAGGGATATCAGGCAGACTCAATAATATTTTCCTTTTTCATTAAATTATAAACAGAAGTCCCACTTGTATAAACAATGTCTTCACAATAGATAGGGTTATCAGACCTGAACAAAATAGGTGTAAATCTTCAACAAGATGAAGAGATATCAGAACATGCTGGGAAGGAATGGACATTTCCTCCTGATTTATAACCCCCACTATTTTGATATTTTAGTACTTTGGGGCAGAGACTTTTGTAAACAGGTGGAGTTAATACCAGACAGGGTGCCTTCATTGTCAACTAAAAATTGATAAATAAATGAATAATTGATAAATTAATACATAATTTCTACTTACAGCTTAAGAGTCACCACAGGAAAAGTCCCTGTTTTGTCCCTAGAGCCCCTACATTCTAAATTGTAGAATTTTTTAAGAGGAGGGGCTATGCAAATGTTTTGTTTACTTTTTAACCTATAACTTTCATTTTTTCCAATGGTTATGTTTTCTTAATGGTGACAAATACCTACCTTTGTGCCAATGGAAGCTTTAATGTTTTTCTTTTGACAAGGTGATTATAATTGTTGCAACTGAAGGACCATTAACTTACTATCCTTAGAAACCATTTGGGTTTCTAGAGTCTGGGAAAGTTTTAAGGTAAGTTAGTTTGATGAACAATGACAACTGTCTTCAAGTCTTACTAATGTTGCTTTACTAAGACTGAGATCTCAGGTTTAAGATTGGACATAAAAACAGCATTGGAAGTAATGGAGGCACCAGGCATGGTCAAAGTGAAGTCAGAATGTTCCAAAACCTCTAGAGTAGCTGAATCTGATAATCATGAAAACTTTAATCTATATTTTGTTTACAAGAATGAATTTTAGTCCAATAAATCAGTGGCAGGAAGGATTTTGGGATAGCCTCTAGAAAATTTTCACTCATTGTCCAAGAGTCTTCCAACAGCTTGATGACCACTTTATCAATCTTTAAGGCTAAACTGTCTGTGAAGTCTTTCCATTATGCTTGTTCTAGCCATAATTAGGTTTCCCTTGTGCCAATAATCATGTTAACAAGCTGTGATAAGATGGGGAGCCAAGGCTTATAGGCTTAAACAGGGATTTAAATTATTCAGAAAATAATTTTGATTTTGTATGGGTCCAAAATATCTCACCGTGCTACATAATTCTGAGCATGTCCATGGTACACAAGTGATACAGGAAGAATTTTTGGCATCACTTCTGGGGCAAATTTTGAAGGGAATTTCAGGGAAGGGTTTATTAGCTGTTTCCACCACCCTCCACACCTCCACCCAGGGAAAAAATGATGTTCAGATAAAGTGTTATCAGAAGAATAGGAAGACAAAGAACGGTATAAAGAGGTAGCCAGTGGGGAGCTAAAGGGGTGGAACCAGAAATTTGACATTGTAATTATTTTATTCTTCTTAATTTAGAGAAAGTATCCTGCAGGTAAGCAGTTAAGCTATTCAATGTCTTTTATAGACATTAATATTCCCACCAAAATATGACTATTTATTCTGAAAGTCTTGATTCTCTAATTTACTGCACAGAAATGTTAACTTAGAGAGATCAAAAGAAACCCAAAATGGCCATTGATGTACCAAATTGTATCGGGTGAGGTTATGCCAGACAGAAAAGTACATGTGTGGTAAGGTTCCATAGGGTTTGTTCATGTAGTGAGCAAGAGTCACAGAAGATAGCTCCAGATCTGCCTTAGATACAACATTCCCCATTTTATAAGGACGGTTACAACTGAACAAACTTTTACTTGCAAGAATGGAAACAAATCTACAATAGAACTCAAAGAGCTATCAACACAAGGGAGCAGAACTTGGATTTGAGGGTTTCTTTTTTTTTTTTTTTTTACTTTAAACTATTTCTGAGAATTCTTGGACTCAGAGAGCCCAAAATGGCTCAAGTGGAGTTTTATTGAGGAATAATACACCTTGAGATGGGCAGCTCTAAGTAAAAATACAAAGCACTCCACCATTCAAGTGGAAAGAGGGGACTATATACATAGAGAACAAAGCAAAGATATGGGATTAATGATTGATTAAAAATAAGTTCAACTTTAGCTTGAAGTCCTTTGAAATGTAAATGTTAGCCACCTGGCCAGGAGGGAATGAGATACCACATAAGTGAATGGTACCAGCTGGTTGAATTATACATGAGGGCAGTCATGAACAAGAAGCTCTGGTGGTGTAGTACCTAAGGCATTTTCTTTTCTTTGGTTTGGTTTGCAGTCATAAGCAGTTTTGTCCCAGAAATTGTTTACATATTGATACATTCTTCCCATGAACAAATGATTTACATGCTGACCTTTTCTTCCAGGGAATGCATGTTGGCCTCACCATTCTTAACGTCTGAAACAAGTGCCTCCAGATTGAAACTTTTCTGTTTACAGATCTAATCCCTTTTTTTTTTTTTTTCCTTTTGCCATTATCTATTATAAAAGAAAAAGGATAGAATCTGCATGAATATCCCAAAGGATGATATCCTAAGTACAGGAATCCAGGGCCTGTAACATAAAGGTGTTTTCTTCATGAGGTTTCAAGAGACCTGTGGGATGTACTCATTCATATTTCTGGTACATCATCTCAAAAACCCTCCTGGAAGAAAGTAGGGTATAAATAATAAATAAATAAAGTATACTTCCAGTTAACAGTCTTTGATATGCCAGATGTGGTTTAAGGAACTTCTGGTAAATCCTGGATATGGGGTATTAAGATAGATCTGTTGTCTATTATTAGGGCCTAGAAATATAGGAAGCCCAGTTTTGGATGGTTTCTCCCCCCTGGGTATCTTGAACTGGGTGTTAAAGAGTAGAACATATGTTTTAGATGCTGAAATTCATGAATAAAATGGCCTTTGGGTAAGCCTAGGTATTTCAAACATCTGGTCCTCAAACACAGAAATCAATTTTGTATTCTTCTAGATGTAGTAGGGGGAATTTCCAGGGCCACAGAAACAGCCTTGTAACTGATCTTACTGACTTTATTTTCTCACCTATTATCATCATTAGCAGCCTGCAATAAGCAGATGATACAGCTTTGCTTGGTGAAAGTAAGGATGTCTTGAAGACCTTCCTTATGAAGATTAAAAACTTCAGTCTGCAGTATGGATTACATCTCAACATTAAAAAAAAAAAAAAATCTTCACAACTGGACCAATAAGGAGCATCACAATAAATGGAGAAAAGATTGAAGTTGTTAAAGATTTCATATTACTTGATTCTACAATCAATACCAATGGAAGCAGTCAAGACATCAAATGACATATTGCACTGAGCAAATCTGCTGCAAAAGACCTTTTTAAAGTGCTGAAGAGCAAAAATGTCTCCTTGAAGTCTAAGGTGCACCTAATACAAACCATGGTATTTTTAATCACCTCATGTGCATGTGAGAGCTGGAAAACCAATAAGGAAGACCTAAGAAGAATAGATACTTTTGAGTTGTGGTATTGGCAAAGAATACTGAAAGTACCACAGACTGCCAAAAGAATGAACTTCCTAGAGGAAATGCTGATGGAATGATCCTTGGAAGCAAGAATGGCCAGACTTTGTTTCACCTACTTTGGTAATGTTGTCAGAAGGGACCATTCCCTGGAGAAGGAGATCATGCTTGGTAAAGTGTAGGGTCAACGAAGAAGGGGAAGACCCTCAAAGAGATGGATTGACACAGTCGCTGCAATGATGGGCTCAGGTATAGCAAGGATTGTGAGGCTGGCACAGGACCAAGCGTGTTTCGTTCTGTTGTACATAAGGTCACTATGAGTCAGAGCTGACTTGACAGCACCGAACAACAACAACATTATTATCATATTTCAATATTTCTATTTTCATAAATATAGAAATAATTGTTTTCCAGGCCCAGAGTTGGAGGCTGCTTTTCACTTGGGTGTGGCTCTATATTAAGGCTGAGGCCTGAGGTAGGTGGGTCCAGGACTTAAAATCTGCTTTTCACTTGGGGGTGGTTTTATATTAGGCCATGGCTTGAGGTAGGCTGACCTGGGGCAGGGGCTGCTTTTCACTTGGGTGTGGCTCTATATTAAGGCTGGGGCTGAGGTAGGTAAGCCAGTGCTCAGTGGCTGCTTTTCATTTGTGGGTGGCTCTATTTTAAGGCCATTGACCGAGGTAGGTAGGTACAGAGGTGTTAAGAACAACTAAGGGAGATGGACTTGTCTGCCAATTTCTTATCCTGTGGTGGCTTGTATGCTGCTATGAGGCTGGAGGCTATGTCACTGTGTTGCAAAATGCCAGCAGGTTTACCCATGGTGGGCAGATTTTAGCGGAGCTTCTGGCTAAGACAGACTCGGAAGAAGAAAGAAGCTATCCACTTCTCAAACAATTGGCCAGTGAAAACCTTACAAATAACAGTGAAACACTGTCTGATATATTACTGGAGAACATTGAATAGCCCTGAAACGTTGTCTGATATAGTGCTGGAAGATGAACCCATCAGGTTGGAAGTTACTCAAAATTTGGGAAAGAGCTGACTCCTCAGAGCAGAGACAACCTTAATTATATGGATAGAGTAAAGTTTTCGGGACCTCTATTTGTTGATGTGGCATGATGTAAAATGAGTAGAGATAGCTTTAAACTTCCATTAATAATCGGAACATAGAATGTAGGAAGGATGAATCTAGGGAAATTAGAAGTTGTCAAAAAATGAAATGGAATGCATAAAGATGGATATCCCAGACATTAGTGAGCTGAAATGGACTGCTTTGGCCATTTTGAATCAGATGACTACATTATCTACTATGCAAGGAATGACAAATTGAAGAAGAATGGTGTAGCATTCATTGTCACAAAGAATGTGTCAAGATCTGTCCTGAAGTACAATGCTGTTAGTGATAGCATAATATCTATCAGTACACCTACAACAAAGACCAGTTAATACTACTATTATTCAAATTTATGCACCAACTGCCAAAGTCAAAGATGAAGAAATTGAATATTTCTACCAACATCTGCAGTCTGAAATTGACTGAATATGCAATCAAGAAGTACTAATTATCACTGGTGACTGGAATGCAAAAGTTGAAAACAAACAAGAATTACTGATACTTGGAAAATATGGCTCTGGTGATATAAATAATGCTGGAGATCTCATGATAGAATTTTGCAGGACTAACAACTTATTCATTGCAAATACATTTTTCAACAACATAAGCAATGATTTGTACATGTGGACTTTCTCAGATGGAATACATAGGAATCAGATTGCCTACATCTGTGGTAAGAGGTGATGGAGAAGTTGGATATCTTTGGCCAAACAAGGCTGGAAGGTGATTGTGGAACAGACCATCAACTGCTCATATGCGCATTCAAGTTGAAGTTGAAGACAATTAAAAAAAAAAAATCCATGAGAGCTAAAATGTGACCTTGATAATATCCCTTCTGAATTTAGAGATGATCTAAAGAATAGATTTGATACACTGAACACCAATGACTGAAAACCAGAGGAATTGTGGGATGACATCAAGAACATCATCAGTGAAGAGAGCAAGAGGTCATTAAAAAGACAAGAAAGGAAGAAAAGGCCAAAATGGATGTCAGAAGAGACTCTGAGACTTGTCCTTGAGTGGAGAGTAGCTAAAGCAAACAGAAGAGTTGACAAGATAAAAGAGCTGAACAGATTTCAAAGAGCAGTTTGAGCAGACAAAGGCGATTACTATAATGAAATGTGCAAAGATCTGGAGTTAGAAAACTGAAAGGGAAGAACACAGTCAGCATTTCTTAAGCTGAAAGAACTGAGGAAAAAATTTAAGCCTCGAGTTGCAATATTGAAAGATTTTATTGGCAAAATATTGAATGATGCAGGAAGCATCAAAAGAAGATGGAAGGAATACATAGAGCAACTGTAGCAAAAAGAACTGGTCTGTGTTCATCCATTTCAAGAGGTGGCATATGATCGAGAATCAATGATATTGAAGGAAGAAGTTGAAGTGATGCTGAAGGAATTGCTGAAAAACAAAGCTCCAGGAATTGACAGAAGACCCATTGAGATGTTTGAACAAATGGATGCCCCACTGGAGGCACTCACTAGGTTATGCCAAGAGATTTGGAAGACAGGTACCTGACCAAATGACTGGAAGAGATCCATACTTATACCCGTTCCAAAGAAAGGCTATCACACAGAATGTGGAATTATCGAACAATGTCATTAATATCACATGAAAGTAAAATCTTACTGAAGAAAATTCAAAAAACGTTGCAACAATGTATTGACAGAGAGCTTCCAGAAATGCAAGTTGGATTCAGAAGGGGACAGGAAATAAGAGATATTATTGTTGATGTCAGATGGATCTTGTTGTTGTTAGGTGCCATCAAGTCATTTCTCACTCATAGCACCCCTCATAGCAAAGCAGAATGAAACACCACCTGATCTTGCACCAGCTCCATGGTCCCTGCTATACTTGAAGCCATCACTGCAGCCACTGTGTCAATCCATCTCATTGAAGGCCTCCCCCTCTTTCATTGACCCTCCACCCTACCAAGCATGACATCCTTCTCCAAGGAATGGTCCCTTTTGACAACATGACCAAAATAGGTGAGACAAAGTCTGGCCATTCTCGCTTCCAAGGAGCATTTCAGGTGCACTTCCTCCAGGACAGATCTATTAGTTCTTTTAGCAGTCCATGGTACTTTCAGCATTTTTTGCCAGCACCACAACTCAAAAGCATCAACTCTTCTTCGTTCTTCCTTATTCATTGTCCAGCTGTCACATGCATATGAGGTGACTGGAAATATCATGGCTTGTGTCAGGCGCACCTTAGTCCTCAAGGAGACATCCTTGCTCCTCAGCACTGTGCCTCTTAATATGACACTTAAATAGAGAGCATTATATTTTACTTGGGAACATATTTGTTTTGAGAGTAGAATTTTTCCTCATTTACTGAGTATCCCACAGTGTCTGGCAGAGTGCCTTTCTTCATATCTGTTCATTTAATGAAAATATAACAAACAAAAAAAAAAAAAAAAAAAAAAACACCTCACTGCCTTCAAGTTGATTTCAACTCATAGCAACCCCTCCTTGGATTTCTGAGGCAGAATCCCTATGGAAGTAGATTGCTCAGTTATCCTTCCAAGGAGTGGCTGATGGGTTTGAACTGTCAGCTTTCTGGTTACCAGTCAAATGCCTTAGGCACTATGTCACCAGAGCTGTTAGAACTCATAGACATATTATAAATTCTTTCTGGTTAGGTCAGATATCCATTCAGATTAGCTTAAACAGGAGAAGATAAATCTATTTTAAGGAAATGGATCTCAAGAAATGGAAGGACAAGAAATGTAATAGGATGTCATGAGGAACCAGCACAAAGAACTAAAAGGCATCAGAAAACAAGGCAACTCTTCTTTCAAGGGAGTGCCTAGGGATGAAAATAGTTAATAAACTCAGCTGCTAATCAAAAGGTTGGATTTTCAAGTCCACCCATAAGCAGCACCTCGGAAGAAAGACCTGGCAATCTACCTCAGAAAAATCATCCATTGAAAATCTTATGGATCACAGTTTTGCTCTGATACACATGGAGTTGCCATGAGTCAGAGTCAATTTAATGACAGCTGGTTAAAAAAAGACTTTGAAGACCTTTTTTTTTTTTTAACTCTAGAATCACAAGACATCTTGCATGTTGTCTTGCAGCACCTGTTCTCTCACCTTTTTTATTTTTTAATACATTTTATTGAAATATAATTTATAGATAGTGAAATACACAAAACTAAAGTTACATGGGTCAATGCATTATTTTATTTATTTATTTATTTGTTTGTTTATTTATTCTGTGCAGTGTTCCTTTCCTACCCCTCCCACCCCTGGTAACCAACAATGAAAATTTCCTTCCATATATAAACCTTTCCTTGACTTTTTATAATAATGAACTAATACTATATTTATTTGTCCTTCTGTGATTGACTTATTTCACTCAGCATAATGTCCTCCAAGTACATCCATGTTATGTGGTGTTTTGCGGATTTTACCTTATTCTTTAGTGATGCATAGTATTCCATTGTGTGTACGTACCGTAGTTTGGTTATCCTTTCTTCTGTTGATGGGTATGTAGGTTGCTTCCATCTTTTTGCTATTATAAATACTGCTGTGATGAACATGGGTGTGCATATATCTGTTCTTATTCTGGCTCTCACTTCTTTAGGATATATACTACCTAATGAGATTGCTGGGTCAAAAGATATTTCTAATTCCAGCTTTTTAAGAAATTGCCATACTACAGACAGCTTGGAGATTCTCGAGTGGTGGTAGGACCTAACAATTAACCTAAAAATCAGCCCTGCTAGCCAGGGA
>NW_006921658.1:12283907-12284407 GCF_000298275.1 Orycteropus afer afer
ATTTTTCCCATTTTTTTCCCTTCATTATTCTCTTTCTCTACTTTTTTTCTCTTAGTGCCCTATCCCCAGATATTGAAGGTTTTCTTGTTTTTCCTTCTTCTTTTTCTCTTTTTTCTTTTTTTGGCTACTGTTCCAGTGTGATTACATGGTGTGATTTTTGTCCATATGCTTTTAGTTTTTTGATGGTTATTCAGTTGTAATTGGTGTCTAACTGAGGGGGAGACAGCAACAGTCCCCATAAGACACAACTATACCCACACCTCCTGCAACTTCACTTACTGAGCAAGAGCCACTCCCTCCTTCTACATCAACAGGCCAATGATAAAAAACCACCAAGAACAGCCTGAATCATGCTTGGCTGCTCTTCACAAACAGTTAACAGAGATCTAAATATAACAACACCATGATGCCTCGGAGAGAACAGACCATCACAGTCCACACAAAGAAGCAGGATAAAGTGGTAGAAACAAGGGAGCAGGATACAGACCCAGAACACATCC
>NW_006921658.1:12300289-12308052 GCF_000298275.1 Orycteropus afer afer
AAGTAACTTTTCATTTTTCCCATGGTGCTTTCAGTATTCTTTCTTTGACTTTGGTTTTGGTGTTTGATAAGGATCTGTCTTGGTGATTTTCTTTTGGGGTCTATCCTGTTTGGGGTTTGTTGGACTTCTTGAATGGATATATTCTCATCTTTAATCATACCAGGAAAATTCTCTGCCAACAAATCCTGGACTATTTTCTCTGCAGTTTTTTTTTTTTTTTTCTCTTTGTGTTCAGAAATTCTGATTACATGTCAGTTATTCCTTTTGATGGTATCCCATATGACCCTTAGGCTTTCTTCATTTTGTTTTGATCTTTTTTCTGATTGATTCTTTTCCACAGAGGTATTGTGGTATTTGTCTTCAATCTCACCAATTCTGTTTTCTGTTGGTTCAATTATACACCTTTGCCCATTTAATGTGTTATCTATTTCTGACAATTTAGTATTGATGTTCTGGATTTCTATCTGTGTATTTTGTATCATTTCTAATATTTCATTTATTTTGTTATTTTTTTCTTGTATTGTCTTTTGAAATTTTTCTATGGTTTTATCTGTGTTTTGCTCCATTTTGTCAGTTTTTTCCTTGATCTATCTCTCAATCCATTGAAAGTACCTAAATATAATTATTTTGAATTCCTTATCAGGGAGTTTCAATGCTACCTCTTCCTCAGGGATGTGTTCTGGGTCTGTATCCTAGTCCCTTGTTTCTCCTGCTTTATCTTGCTTCTTCGTATGGACTGTGATGCTTTGTTGTCTCTGAGGCATTGTGATATTTTGTGTTTATATTTAATTGGTGATTGCATGTTGGAGTGACTTGCCCGTGATTTTTGTTTTCTTTGGATGTTATCTTTGTAAACTGGGTACTGTGCTCCTCTACTAGTTAGTTGGCAGCACTTATACACTCAACACTTGTCTCCTTTCCCATTGTCAGCCTCCTATATGTCCCTGCCATCCTTGGCAAACGAAGCCTATTCTTAGGTCCCTGAAATGTGAAAGAGAATGCTGTCACTTTAAATATCCAAAGTGGCCATCACTTGTAAACAATCAAAATGGATGCATCCTCTGGACAGCTGAAAGTCCATGGGTCAGGTTATCTCCCTCCTTGCTATTTCCCTTCTTAGTTATAGGCCACCAGCACAGTCATTCCTGTAGTCCTTAGTGACCAGGGTTGATCTTTAGGTCAATTCTCAGGTCCCAGCACCACTTTGAAATATTCAGGCTATTGGTATCATCAGAGTAGCTGATAGTCCACAGCTCTGTCCATCTCCGCACTCACAGTTTCCATTCAGGTTTTCCCAGTAGTTGGTGCCTAATCCATTTCTGTATATTTCCTTTCAAAGTTCAGGGCTCCAGGATTATTTTCTGTATCTCTGTCAATTGGTTTCTCTTTTCTTTGCTGAAGAGGATCTGTGCAGCTTATCTGCCTATTCTGCCATCTAACTGGAAGTTTTTTTTTTTTTTTTTCCTAAGTCCTGTTCTCTCTCTTTACAATAGGAATTGGCTTCTCTAGCCATACAGTGACATTATTTCTAAGCTCCCTGAATGGTATTCCATGTTTCCAGTTGTAAATTCAGAGGACAATGAGAGGCACTTTCAAAATGAACTTATAATTTCAGAGGCAGTCCTCAGAGATGAGTGGACTTAGCCAAGGAAATACCTCTAAAATGGTATTTAATTCAGGAAATTAATTGTTCTACCCGGAAAAATCACTGATTTATTTGCTATTCTAATGTGTTCTTCTGTTAAGAGTTATCTCTTTTATTGCTTCTTAAGTGTATCTGGGGGAGCTCTGGTAGCATAGTGGCTAAAGCACTTGACTGCTAACCAGAAGGCTGGCAGTTCAAACCCACCAGCCACTCCTCGGAAGGAAGGTTGGGCAATCCTACTTCTGTAGTGATACTGCCTCGGAAACCCAAGGAGGGGTCGCTATGAGTCGGGGCCGACTCGACGGCACATAACAACAACAACAACAAGTGTATCTGGAGTGAGAGATATCATTGCTGATATCAGACGGATCTTGGCTGAAAGCAAAGAATAGCTGAAAGATGCTGTGATGGTCATGTTTGTGTGCCAAGTTGGCTGGGCCTGGTTGAGTGGCTGGGCAGCTGGTGGTAGTTATTCCCCATGATGAGACTGGTAATCAACTCCATGGTGAGATCTACCACAAGCAGCTGAGTAGCTACCTTTGGGATGTGGTCTTCTTCCTGTATATAGGGAGACGCCTTGGGGAATGGTCTCTAGCTTGTGCCACACTTGGAACCTGCATGTAGCTGTGTTGTTGTTCAGCAGGCTGCCATACTCTGCTGACCTTGGGACTTACCTTGGGCTTGACTTAATGGCCTACTGTGTGGTTTGGTAACATAGAGACTGTGCCATTTTATTTGTTGACCTTGGGCTTGTTAGTGTCAGCAGCCAGTAGCTGCCTGAGTGAAGAGATGCCTCTAGTTCCAGTGGGCCTGGAGCAAGAGGCAGAGCTGAAGACCAAGGTCAAGGGGCTTTCACCCAGCCCCTAGAGTCTGGCACTTTGAACTTGGACTTAAAGTCCCCAAATTGTAAGAATAAACTCCTGTGTGTTAAGGCCATCCCATTTGTGGTATATTCCTGTCAGAGTGGCACTAGGTAACCAGAACAGATGCTTACCTGTGTTTTATTGACTATGCAAAGGCATTCAACTGGTTGGATCATAGCAAACTATGGATAACATTATGAAGAATGAGAATTCCAGCATTTAACTATGCTCATGCAGACCCTGTACATAAATAAAGAGACAATCATTTAAACAGAAAAAGGTGATAGTGTGTGGTTTAGAATCAGAAAAGGTGTGCATCAGGGTTATATTCTTTTACCATATGAATCAGGTTGTATGCTGAGCAAATAATCTGAGAAGCTGGACTATGTGACAAAGAACATAGCATCAGGATTGGAAGAAAACTCATTAACAACCTGTGAAATGAAAATATAACAACCTTGGCTAGCTGAAAGTGAAAAGAACTTGAAGCATTTACTGATTAAGATCAAGGACTACAGCCTTCAGTATGGATTACATCTCACCATAAAACAAAATTCCTAACAACTGGACCAATAAGCAACATCTTAATAAATGGAGGAAAGATGGAAGTTATCAAAGGTTTTATTTTACCTGAATCCATAATCAACACCCATGGAAGCAGCAGTCAATAAATCAAACAGTGTATTGCATTGGGCAAATCTTCTGCAAAAGATCACTTTAAATTGTTAAAAAGAAAAGATAAATCACCTTGAGGAATAAGGTGAGTCTGACCCAAGCCTTGGTATTTTTAGTCTCTTCATATGCTTGTGAAACTGGACAATTAATTAAGGAAGATCAAAGAAGAATTGATGCATTTGAATTACAGTGTTGGCAAAGAATAGTGAATATCTCATGGACTTCCAGAAGAAGGAACAAATGTCTCTTGGCAAAAGTACAGAAAGTATAGTTCCTTAAAAGCAACAATGTAGTACTTTGGACAAGTTATCTGTAAGAAACAGTTCCTGGAGGAGAAGAACATCATGCTTGGTAAAGCAGATGGTGGGTGAGAAAGAGAATTAGATGAATGGACACAGTAGTTGCAATAGTGGACTCAAACCTAGCAACAATTGTGAGGATGGCACCAGACCAGTCAGTGTTTCATTTTGTTGTACATGGTCACTATGAGGTCAAGTGACTTGATGGCAACTAACAACCACAAATGCAACAATGGACAACAAAGACAATGAGTTTGTACATTTTCATTCCAGAGCTCTGTTTCTTAAATCTCACTGAGTGACGTAAGAGCAAAAGCAAAATATGTCTTTGTATTCTGAGGAGAAAAGGTTTTCCATGTTGCCTATATGTTTGAAAATGAATCCTTCTGTATACCTTTTGAAAAATAATACTTAGTAGCTTTTTTTTTTAAGTTTAATTATAGAGTATAATACATGCTGTTGTCTTTAGGTATGGGACTTGATATCATGCAATATTATTTTGATTATTAAGAGGTCTTCAAGGGTGTTTTCAAAGGATCATTTAATCCCATGGAGGAATTCATTTGGATGTAGAAGGAAATGAATCCTCATTGCATCTCCCAAGGTTTTATCAAAACCTATGTATGGTTTTACTCTCTTTGACAAGTAGTGAAAAGAAGTTGTTTTTCTCACCGCTTACCTTCATGGTAAGTTGGTTGTTACTTAAATAGAGTATTCTACCCTCCAACTTGAGTGAAGTATCAGCTATTTTCCATAATTTCAGTAGGAGCTGCAGCCAGATCTATCACTGCATAGTAAGCCATGCCAAATGGAAGGATGTCCAGGAGTGGACCACAAATTGCCTCCCAGGACTTTGTATCATTGTTTATTAATTGAGTGCTGACAGTGTGTTCTCCTCTCTGTTAAGTGAGGGGATGAAACAGACCCAAGTTTCTGAGTTCAAGGTCTGAGTCAGCCACACAGTGCAACACAGACTGAAATACTCTGATGGCTACATCTCAGGATATGAGCTGCTTTATTTGAGTGGTATAAGTGTTTCTCATGCAACATTTAACAGGCTTAATAACATTAGAAAGTATGACATTCAGAAAAATTTAAAAAGATGAAAATGTAGTTGCTAAATGAAAGAAAAATTAATCCTCTTTCTCTTTTGCCATCTTAATCCTCTCTTCTCACCTCAAAAGAGGTAAACTAGAATAATTGGCTTGTGCTCTGTGTAGAAGAGAAGAATTCTTTTAAAATGAGCCCAAATTCATTTTACATCCCTGGAGATTTGTGGTTCTTCAATATTAGTGCAGATTCCTTGCATATATGATAGGGGATGAGGCTGAGTAGAAGCCAAGCTGAATCTTCATGATATAATCATGCTTCGCAAATGCCAATTAATCTAATTGGATTACCTTTCCTGTTAACAAGTCCCCTTGCTTATTTAGACAGCTATGCAGGGAATTCCCTGCAAGTTCTTCCAGTCAAGTATGACCCAGATGTTGTCTATATAAGGATAAAAATGTGAACAAATCTTGGAAAACCTGAAATAACTTTAGATTTTTAAATTCCCTTGGGGTTGGATAGTTTAAGAATGTGATACCATCAAGTGTATGGTAAGTGACTGGTAAATTCAATAAAGGGATTTGATTTTTGATAGGAGATATTTTTTTGGAACAAGTATCAGTGAATCATGGAAGAGAGAAGATTGCACTTACATGTTATTCTGAATCTATGAGAGTGAATATGCATTTGTTTATTATATGGAATGAAGAAGAAGGAAGATAGAATTATGTTACAGGAAATGGGAGTCAAAGTGGAACAAAACTGTTTATTGGCCAATACAGTGAGTTAAAGGCTACAGCTAAAATCACAAAGTATGAATATTTTAGTTTCTCTGATAAAAAGAATACTTAGGAACTTAGGTAATAATACGGTACATACTTCCAAATTCTTTCTTTGTGGCAAACTTTTTTCCTTATATCTTGATGCAGAAATTAAACATATAATTTCTTTTGCAAACTGTGTTTCTCGTACTGTAAATCAATTGATTCACAAGTGGTTTCAGATGTGATTTTCTCTTCTAGAAACAAAATTTGGTTGAATTTTATTTTTATTTAATTTCCTTTCTTACCATGTGGTGGGCCTGAACTTGGAACTAGAATATATGCTCATTTTATGACTATCACGTTCACACTTGTTATCTCAAAAACAACAGAAAATATTGCTCTGCTTATAGAAGAAGACAAATATAATTTTCTGATTTTAAATAGCCAACATTACTTTAGCTCTAATACAAAATAAGCCTATTTCAAACCATTTTCTTGATCCTTTCTATGATAAAAAACATTCTGGCCAGAAGACCTGTTGTGGGATTTGAACTATGGCTTATTGTAAATTGACTAGTATGGATGTCAATCCAAAGTCCACTCAATGTAGCAGCACAGCCCTTGGGATTTGGAACACTTTGGATTCTTCCTGCAAAAGCATCTGTAATGAACAGGGTTATTTTGAAAGAACTCCCTGCAGTTCATGTCTTAATTCAATCATCTGGGAATAAGAAAACAGATCCCTCTCAATACACCACTAAATTGGATCTCTATGCATGCTACGGTATTATGCACAATCCTCTCATTTATTTTTACAGTAATAGAGTAATTTTTGAGCCAAGTTCTGCAAGCATTTGTGGGGAGAAGGAAAAGGTTTTAGGGGTTCCAAACTCTTTAAGTGATAATTGATGGTGTTTACTTTCCTCTTCTGCTTTAGGAATGAAAGCACACACAGTAAGTGACACAACTTAGACAAAAGAATGTAATTCTTGGCTTCTTTGCTTATTTTAGTGATAATCAACCCCTTTGAGTAAAGCCTTTTTTTTCTTGTTTTTGTTGTTGTGTGTTGTTGAGTTCATACGAACTCATAACAATGCTATTGACCTTATAGGACTGAGTAGAATGGCCCCAGAGGGTTTCCTAAACTGAAATTTTTATGGAACAGTTTGCCAGATCTTTTCTCCAGTGGAGTCATTGGTGAGTTCGAACTTCTGACCTTTTCTTAGCAGCTGAACACTTCAACTAAGTCTTGTTTACATTCTGGGAATTGCTTATTGATCTTCTTTATAACTTGCTTTATTACTTTAATCAGAAAATAAGAAAAGAATAATTAAATTCTATCAGAGGTGCAAACTATATAAGACAGCAACATTAATCATGAAAACGTTCTCTGTCATCTCCCTTAGTGTTTTCATAGAAGTGACAACTGCTTATTAATACTCTCTTTTCCTAGAAGAAGTACCTCATTGAAAAGAAACTCTAATTTCTGAAGTTTTTTTTACTTCTTAGATATTTATGCAATAAATTGTTATGTGGAAGTGAGGTCAGTAAATACATGACTACTTTTTTGTTCAAGGAAACTCTTTCTATATAGACAAGAAACTGCAGTGATCCAACACTTTGCTTTTTATTTATTCACAATATTTTCAAAAAATATTTTCATCTTTAAAAAATTATTAAGTATGGTGATCAGTATTTATAGTATAGGGGCACATGTATTTTTTATAAAGTGCATTTTAAACCAAGCAAAACTCTCATTGACTGTATCATTACTAAAGAGAGTGAAAATGATGGCAAGAAACAATTTTCCCAGAAACATAAATAAATAAAAATGCCTAAACAACAACAAAACATCCTCATGGGAAATTTCTTTCCTTATATGTTATGAAACTCCATCAAATTGGTTTCATTTGGGACAAGAATCAGTGAATCATGGAAGAGAGCTAATTGTGCCTGTATATTATTTTCAATCCTTGAGGATGAATATGTATTAATCTATTATGTTAAAATGACTTTTGGAATATAAATTCCAATAAGTCATTTCCAATATAAAAGGTATATCACAAATATTTCTGTTCAGAATCTACCTCAACAAGAACCATGTAAAGGTGTTTTGCAA
Source organism: Orycteropus afer afer (assembly GCF_000298275.1). Classification (NCBI taxonomy): domain Eukaryota; kingdom Metazoa; phylum Chordata; class Mammalia; order Tubulidentata; family Orycteropodidae; genus Orycteropus; species Orycteropus afer. Next base: position 12,307,705 of record NW_006921658.1, read on the forward strand.
TATCCAAGAGCAATGCAAGAAGTAGGAAAGATTTTCAGTTCTATAACAAAATTGAAAACAACAAGAATAAAGGGTAAGCTTCATTTCCTAGGAAAAATCAATTCAGGAGGAAAATTTAGGATTCTAGATTATTATTTTCTTGAATTTTTTTCCTATTATCTGGGAGTTCTGTCACAATTAGGAAATTAGACGGTGGGCAGTTCAAACCCACCGTCACTCCTCGGAAGGAAGATTGGGCAATCTACTTTCATAGTGATGTTGTTGTTGTAGTTATGTGCCATCGAGTCAGACCTGACTCATAGCGATCCCTCCTTGGGTTTCCCAGGCAGTATCACTATGGAAGTAGAT
>NW_006921658.1:12311341-12316881 GCF_000298275.1 Orycteropus afer afer
ATCTTGGCTCAAGGCAAAGAATACCAGAAAGATGTTTACTTGTGTTTTATTGACTATGCAAAGGCATTTGATTGTGTGGATCATGACAAATTATGGATAACATTGAGAAGAATGGGAAATCCCAAACATTTGATTGTACTCAAGAGGAACCTGTACCTTGACCAGTAGGCTGTCATTCGAATGGAACAAGGGGACACTGAATGGTTTAAAATCAGGAAGGGAGTGTGTCAGCGTTGTATCCTTTCCCCATACTTACTCAATCTATATGCTGATCAAATAATCCAAGAAGCTGGACTATATGAAGAAAAACATGGCATCAGGATTGGAGGAAGAATCATTAACAACCTAAGATATCCTGATGATACAACTTTGCTTACTGAAAGTGAGGATGACTTGAGGCACTTACTGATGAAGATTGGGAAACACAGTCTGCAATATGGATTACATCTCAATAGAAAGAAGACAAAAATCCTCACAACTGGACCAATAAGCAGCATCACGATAAATGAAGATGCTTGGTTCTACAATTGAAGCCAATGGAAGCAGCAGTCAGGACATTAGAGGATGTGTAGCACTGGGCAGGTCATCTGTGAAGGAACTCTTAAGTGCTGAGGAGGAAGGATGTCTCCTTGAGGACTAAGGTGTGCCTGACACACACCATGGTATTTCTAATCACCTCATATGCATGTGAGAGCTGGACAGTGAATAAGGAAGACCACTGAAGAATTGATGCTTTTGAGTTGTGGTGCTGGCGAAGAATGCTGAAGGTACCATGGACTGCCAAAGGAACTAACAGATCTATTAGAGGAAGTGCACCTGAGATGCTCCTTGGAAGTGAGGATGGCCAGACTTCGTCTCACCTACTTTGGTCATGTTGTCAGAAGGGACCATTCCCTGGAGAATGATGTCATGCTTGGTAAGATGGAGGGTCGACAAAGGAGGGGAAGGCCTTCGATGAGATGGATTGACACGGTGGCTATGACAATGGGCTCAAGTATATCAAGGATCATGGAGCTGGCGTGGGATCAGGCGGTGTTTCGTTCTGCTGTGCATGGGGTCACTATGAGTCAGAAGTGACTCAACGGCACCTAACAACAACAAGGGCAAAGCTGCCCCTTCCTTGTTCACCCAACAGTCATGGGTCATCTTTTCAAAAACATAAGCAGAGCCCCAAACAAAATAAAGTCCAGCCAACCCCAAAGAAAATGAAGTACAGCCAAACTTAGTGTCAGCCATTTTAGTTAAACTAAGTGTCCTAAGATTTTGTCATGCTCTCATATATTTTCCCCTCCTCTGATCATGAATTTCTGTAGAAATCCTTTGATCACCATAAATTTAGGATAAGTGCAGGGTAAGGTCACATCAGATGAAACATTTGGTTTCCCAAAAAGGCTGACTCAAGATGAAGTCAATCTCTGAGAACCTAATTTCCTTAAATTAATTTAAGGAATTAATTTATAATTTCTGTATACCAAAGTGGTTACATTTTGAGTACAAGTATTAGACAGGCATTTCATATAGCATTATCTTAAAGATCAATTAAAATAATTACTGATTTACTCTAAACCTAAATCCCAGTCTGATTTTCTGTTTCTCTAATAGACCAAATTCTTCAAAAGAACCTAATACTCAAACTCACTGTCTCAGAGGTAAATGGTCTTAGTAGTGTATCAGAACCATTGTTTGACTCAAAAATGGCTTTTAGGCATGTTTTTCCAAGGCTCAAGATATTAAAGGACACTTAAGGGCAATGGTCTGGGTAGATTATGCCAACTTCCATGAAAGCCAGATATCTGGAAATATTATCAGTATTAGGCCATTTTGATGAAATAATCACAAAACTAAAATCCTAAACTCTTCATACCAAGGAAGTAAGTTTCACAAGGCATTTGTTTATACATAAACAATATCGATAACTGTTTCCAAGTGCCTTCACTGTAAAGACATTTGCAAAACTTCAGACTTTGTACTAATGGACATAGCAAATTTCATCTATTAAGGTACAACACTGTTCCTTGGGAGATTTAGTAGGAAATTATTTTTTTGTTTTAAATTATAGATTGAATTTCAGATACTTCTCTAGTTATGGTATTTATAACTTTGCTAAATTTATCAATAAAGAGTTAAATTATCCAAACTCATTTAAAGTTTGATGATTATGTTATTACTTTTAATGCAAGAACCAGCTATTTCAGTAGCTAATAGCACTATGTTGATTAAGATTTTTTTTTTTTAATCTCCTTTAAGGTTTCTTTTCTGGTTCTTAATTTTAGATTCTTCCCATATTTCTTATATTTCCTGTTAGTTAATTGATTGTATATAAACACCAAGGAATAGCGTAAAAAGAACCAGTCAAAATCTGCAGGTGAAAACAAAAAACCCATTAAAGAATTTAAGAGAAAGGAGGAAATATGGTTTCTTATACCCAAAACATAGGACATTAAAACATCAGCAATATTCTTAGCTAGATCTCATAGTAATCTTTCAGTTCACATAGTCCTGTGTAGTTAAATTTTCTTTCCTGAGATCCTGAATCAGCTGCAACATAGTCTGTGAACTCGTCACCTTCTACACCAGAGTTCTAGAAATTTGGATTCAATTTAGTAAGATCAGTGTTCAAAATATCACAGTCCTTTCCATAAATCCAATATAGCTCGTCTTTCTGTTGGCATATTTTAGTCAAATATTTCAGCAAGTCAACAAAGTGAAGCTTCTCTGCAGGTGACACAACTTAATATAGTCATGGTTAATTCATATATTTTTTAAAGTGAGAAACCTGATAGGAAATCACTTATAGAACCAATAAATAAGCCAAATAAGTCAGTTTAAAATCAAAAGGAAAGTTAGATGATAATATCTCCAAACTTAATGATTAACCTTGCTTTCAAAGAGCTTTAAAAGTTAGATGAGAATATCTCCAAACTTAATGATTAACCTTGCTTTCAAAGAGCTTTAAATATAACCATTATCTTGAGACAGAATATTATATACCAAGACTATCAAGTCTCTAAACATCTGAATTAAACTTTACAGGTAAGTGGAACAATTCTCCCAATTAAACCCACTGGCTTCTTTAATGCTGCTTTCAAAAGAAAAGGTGGTGACCAGGTTAACAATTAAAAGAACTACAATATATAATATAATATCATATATTTGTTGTCTAATATTAGGAAAGAAGCCAGGAGGAAAAACTAATATAAATTTTTAACCCAAAAGAGAATCAGCCACATCTCTTGAATTGACAACACACTCAGGTAATTAATCTATAATGTACTAAATAAAACTTTACAACGTTCTTTTTGTAAAAATCTCTGTGACTTTCCATGAAGTTTGTCAGTTTATTATAGGCTACTGAGAAACAATACCTAACTTATTTAACTAAAAATTCTAAAGGTAAAAACCTTAACTTTTTCAAAACCACAAGGCTAGATTTGACTCGGGAATCCCTCCTTGCCTTAGAGAACAAATTACAAAAAGAATGAATTAATTCTTCAAACTAATAATCAAAGAAAATTTTGTTATTTCAATGGCAAGAAGCCCAATTTGGTATTTTACATGCCACTTACTGTTAAAGCTCCTAAAAATCTGAAACTATTCAACTTTAGTTAAACATAAAACTTGACTTTATAAAAAATTTTCTTTTAATAAGTTTTTAAAATATTGTTACATATCCCTTATACTCTTGGAATTATAAAATGAACACATATTCAGAATATCTGAATATGTATATATTATTTCTCTAAAAAGCAAAACTATATGAACTTTGGAATATTTTACTGAAGATAATCTCACTGATAAATCTTACTGAAGATAATTAAAAACAGTCACAGCAGTATATTGACAGAGAATTTCCAGAGGTGAAACTGGATTCAGAAGAGGACGTGGAACAAGGGATATTATTGCTGATATCAGATGGATCTTGGCTCAAAGCAAAGAATACCAGAAAGATGTTTACTTGTGTTTTACTGACTATGCAAAAACATTTGATTGTGTGGAATATAACAAATTGTGGATAACATTGAGAAGAATGGGAATTCCAGAACACTTAATTATACTTATGAAGAACCTGTACATAGACTAGGAGGCTGTTTTTTGAACAGAACAAGGGACACTGCATGGTTTAAAATCAAGAAGGGAATGTGTCAGGGTTGGTATCCTTTCCTCATACTTATTCAATCTGTATGCTAAACAAATAATCTGAGAAGCTGGTCTATATGAAGAAGAATGTGGCATCAAGATTAGAGGAAGAATAGTTAACAACCTGTGATACTCTGATGACACGACTTTGTTTCTGAAAGTGAGCATGACTTGAAGCACTTACTGATGAAGATTGAAGCGTACAGTCTATAGTGTGGATTACATTTCAATATAAAGGGAACAAAAGTCCTCACAACTGGACCTATAAGCAACATCACGATAAATGGAGAAAAGATTGGAGTTGTCAAAGAATTCACATTGCTTGGTTCTACAATTGACACCAATGGAAGCAGCAGTCAGAACATCAGAAGATGTATAGCACTTGGCAAGTCAGCTGCAAAGAACCTCTTTCAAGTGCTGAAGAGCAAAGTTGTCTTCTTGAGGACTAAAGTGCACCTGACACAAGTCATGATATTTTCAATCGTCTCATATGCATGTAAGAGCTGGACAATAAATATGGAAGACCAAAGAAGAATTGATGCTTTTGCTTTGTGGTGTTGGTGAAGAATGCTGACAGTACCATGAACTGCTAAAAGAACTAACAAATCTGTCCTGGAGGAATTGCAGTCGGAACGCTCCTTGGAAGCGAGAATGGCCAGTTTGTCTCACCTACTTTGGTCACGTTATCAGAAGGGACCATATTATGGAGAAGGATGTTATGCTTGATAAGTTGGAGGGTTGATGAAAGAGGGGAAGGCCCTCAACGAGATGAATTGACACAGTGGCTGAGGCGATGGGCTCAAGTATAGCAAGGATCGTGGAGCTAGTGCGGGACTGGGGGGTGTTTTGTTCTGCTGTGCATAGGGTCGCTATGAGTTGGAGACAACTCGATAGCACCTAATAACAACATAACAACAATATTAACTTTAAATTATAGTGAATATTTAACTCAATTACTAGTGAGTTACCTAATGATTTTGAAATTATATATATCACAAAACATAATTACTGCTGAGAAAATTTGCTTAAATATTCTAAGTTTTCATTTAAACTTTTACTGTTGTCCCTCTTTTCCCAAACCTAAATTTAGCTCTTTTAAATTGTACCAACTAGTTTTGGAAATTACAAAATTTTTGCCCAAATGACCAATTCATTAATATAAGTTCAAGTCTCTGGCTTAAGGTGGAAATATTTCCCAAGACTATCCCACATGTAGGAGCTCTGGTGGCATAGTGCCTAAGGCATTTGACTGCTAACCAAAAGGATGGAAGTTCAACCTACCAGCCACTCCTCAGAAAGAAGATGGGCCAATCTACTTCTATAGTGATACCAACCCAAGGAGGAGTCACTATGAGTTAGGTCTGAGTCTACGGCAGTGAGGGCTTTTTTTTTTTTTTTTTTTT
>NW_006921658.1:12316981-12318324 GCF_000298275.1 Orycteropus afer afer
TTGAACCTCCAGCCTTCTGGTTAGCAGTCAAGTGCCTTAGGCACCACGCTATCAGAGCTCCCATAGTGTTACTGCCTTGGAAACTCAAGGAGGGGTCGCTATGAGTTGAGTCCGACTCCAGGACACATAACAACAACAGCAACGACAACAACAACATTCTTGTGAAACTCTCTTCTAAGGCAAAAGGGAATGCAAGAAGTTCTTTGATTAAACTGTATATAATTAATTCTTTATTTCCTATATTTATTTTATCTTGATCTGCAACTTTGCAGGACAGCTCCTGGCTTGAAGACTGAAATTGTTTGAACTTCCATCTAGGGATGAAAGAAAAATTCTTTTCATTGTATTTTTGACTTTTTAATATAAACCAAAAACGAAACCTCCTGCTGTTGAGCTTGTGATGACCCTATAGGACAGAGCAGAACTGCCCTCATGGGGTTTCTAAGGCTGTAAATCTTTATGGAAGCAGACTACCTCATCTTTCTCCCATGAAGTGGTTAGTGGGTTTGAACCACCGACCTTTTGATAGCAGGCAAATGCTTTAACTACTGCACCCCAGGGGTCCTTTTTTAAAATAAACCAAGACCAAACTCCCTGCTGTGGAGACTGATCCAAATCATAGTGACACCTTCTTGGGTTTCCAAGGAGGTATCATTATGGAATTAGATTGCCCAATCTTCCTTCTGAGGAGTGGCTAATGGATTTGAGCGGCCAGCCTTCTGGTTAGCAGTCAAATGCCTTAGGCACCACACCACTGATAGAGGGATGCATAAAAATAAAATATTAATAAAATAACTCTAGAATAAGATAATCAATGGTGGTTCATAAATCTCAAAATATTAGGTCTGATAGTACATTCAAAAAAATATTTAATAGTGTAATAGGGGAAAAGATACCCCAGATTCAAGCAGGTTCAATCGAGACACTTTTACTAAGTCTTGAACAGGACAAAGACAAAGCAAAGACAATCATCCAGGATGGAGGAAGCCATCATCACGTACACTGTATATAAAGCTGAATGGAGTCCGCTGAGTCATGGACATGTGGCTAATTACATATGACTTAAAAAAAAAAAAAAAAAAGAAAAGGGAATCTCACAAAATTACGATTGGTGGCAGTTTGATTCATCACCATTACAGGCAGGACTATAGAAATGGGGAAAAGATCATGAATGAGAACTGAAGATAGGAAGAGATTACAGAATTGGTTGTGGGTCTTGACTACCTGGCTAACTGGTGGTCTGAATAGGCTGTGACTCATGACCATGGAATGTATGAAGTATGAATCTAGGAAAATTGGAAGTTGTCAAAAATGAAATGGAATGCATAAAGATTGATATCCTA
>NW_006921658.1:12326804-12333306 GCF_000298275.1 Orycteropus afer afer
TTTGATCCCACAAGTAATTTATGTTTTGGCTTTGTAGCATTCTCTTGTAATGGAGTGGTTCCCACATGACGGGGATCCACCTAAATTTTCTAATAACTATAATAGGACAGCATTTTTTCTTATTCCCTTTTGTCTGAAATAGTCACCATTTAGTTTGGGCGGGATCCTTCAAAACCTTCCCTAACAGGTATATGATGTCAGAGATTGCCCAAAGAAGCCTGATTTTGCCTTTCCCTTCTTCTTTGGGCTCTAATTCAAAGACAAGAATAGATCATACTAGTCCATTTACATGTTAAAGACAAAAGATAACCAATTTAGCTACCAATTTCATTTTAAGACATATTACTTCTTTTTCTTTAAATACATTCTATAATTGTGGTGTGGTAAATTACATAGTGTGGCTTTTCTAGCCATAAGTCTTTGTAAACTCCATGGTGGAATTTGTCACCACTCAATCAGTAGCTTCTTATTGTTAAGTTATCCACCTGGGATATTTCTGTTGCAGCACAAAGTAATTTTCTGGGAAGTTCGCTTTCTCTCAGGTGTATAGAATGCTGATGTTGGGATTGGTTAGTCTGTCACTCTGCAGGCTCAAAAGGAGCCCTCCTAGAGGCAGAAGAAATCTCTCACCGCTGGATGAGAGATGCAAGAGACATGCATTGCTGAGAGAGAGATGTGAGAGACATGCACTGCTGAGAGAGAGAAAGAGAGAGAGAGAGACAAGGAGAGACATGCACTGCTGGGAGAGAGACTGAGAGAGAGAGACTATTGGCTGAGAGACACCGGGCTGAGAGAGACTGAACGTGTTCCTGAACTTGAGTTGTAGCCTGTTGTTTCCCTAATACACCCCATAATATGTGTTCTGTGTGGCCACTGCAGTGAATTATCAGACCCAGCAGAGAGGTGGTGGGTGCTGCAGGAGGAATGGTTGGTGCCAGGATTGGTGAAAGGGCTGGAAGGAGGCAGCATATCTGGCCTCTCAGGAATAGGCCTTGGGCTGCTGATGGTGATTCTGTCTTCTTCTTGTGGGCTTAGAGGACCTCTAAGATGTGGCTTCATTGCCCCTTACTAGTTGGTATCAGAAGTGGTGGGATTCGTTGAAGTGGCTCCAGACTCATAGAAGCATAAAACCAAAAACCAAACTCACTGCTATCAAGTCAGATCCAACTCATAGAGACCCCTCCTTGGGTTTCCAAGACAGTATCACTACAAAAGTAGATTGCCTCATCTTCCTTCTGAGGAGTGGCTGGTAGGTTTGAACCTCCAACCTTCTGGTTAGCAGTCAGATGCCTGAGGCACTACACCACCAGAGCTAGAAGCATGGGACTTTGTGAAAGAAAGAAGGAAGGGGCCTGGGAAGTGAAACTTTGGATTCTTAGATGGTTACTCTGGTTGGTGTTACCTACTAAAGGAGATAATTGATTCTGCGGCTAGGGCTTTTGGTTACACCCAGCCAAAGGCCCAAGACCATATACACAGAATAGGAAGGTAATCGAGGTGAAAAGATGAACCTGGAATACCTTAAAAAGTATTATGTGTTTTGGCTGATGTGTTTATCTGAATGTACAGTGGTTATTGGATATTCTCTTACCTGCTTATACATTAGAAATGATTATGGGGTATGGATAATGGAGAGCATGTAAGTCCACCTTTAGCCAATATTTGATTGGATATGTTAGAAGGATAAATAGAATTTTCCCAGAAGAAACACAGGCTTATGTTTTAAGCCCTGTGTGTAGAGTATTAGGGACTTAGGTAGAAAACCTGAGCCCCACCCAGAACTATTGAGGGAATAGAATATTGCATTTGAAGAAAGGACCTGAAGAGAAAAAAGAAAAGACAGTTTGGCTTTTTGAATTTCAAGAAAGCAGATAGGTTTGGGTGCATTGAGACTGGAAAGTCATGGTCCATGAGAGAAACCCCTTGCAGGACTGAAAGTTAAAGGAAGCTAGCGTGTAGTAGTTCAGTGTGTATGTTGCTCGGTTGTGACCACCAGGGTCCACTTGAGTGGCAATGGGGGAAGAGCAGTAATGAATAAATGGGCTGAGTTTTGTACTCGTTGACGTAGGCCATGGAGGCTGGGGATGAGAGAAGTGTTCGCTGGTCTGAAGTGCAAGGAGTTGTGAGCCTATGGACATTGAAATAGTCCCTGAGGACTGAGGAAGGTGCTGGCTGGTCTGAAGTGAAGGGAATAGTGTGATTCCAAATCTTAGTAGCTGGTACCCATGACCTAGCTGGGGTGGCTAGGACTGAGCTGATCAGAATATGACCAAAAAAAGGGGAAGATGTTTGACACTGAGCTGATGTTAAGTTGCTGCAATTTGATGGCTTGCACTGAGCTGGACTTTGCTTGTTTATGGATGCAGATGTCCAAAGTTTCCAAGCAGAACAGAAGACTCTCCAGTGAGAAAAGAACATGCTTGTTTCCTCAGAGTACTGGTTTGATAGGGATGTGCAAATTAGAAATTGGCTATCTAAAATGGGGGAAGATAAAGGCATGAAGGCTGGTTTACACACTTTCATGGGTGTGGTTATTGTTAAACTGTGGTGAAATGGATGTTAATTTTTAAGATATAAAAGGGATAATGACGAGAAAAGCCAGGGTGTGACCTACAGTGTAGTAGATTACATAGTGTGGCTTTTCTAGCCATAAGTTCATGGTGGAATTTGCCATGAGCAACTGAGCAGCTCCTGATTGTTAAAGTTATCCACTTGGGGTATTTCTGTTGGGAGCAGCACAAAGTAATTTTCTGGGAAGTTTACTCTATCTCAGGTATATGGAATTCTGATTTGGGATTGGTTAGTTTTACCAGTCTGCCAAACTCAAAAGGAGCCTTCCTAGAGGCAGAAGAAATCTCTCACTGCCAGATAAGAGACACAAGAGACACGCATTGCTGAGAGAGAGAGATGCAAGAGATATGCACTGCTGAGAGAGACACTGAGAGACATGCATTGTTGAAGAGAGACTGATAAGGACTGTTGGCTGAGAGATGGCAGGCTGAGAGAAACTAAGCATGTTCCTGATCTTGAATTGAAGCCTGTTGCTTCCCTAATAAATCCCATAATATGTGAGTTCTGTGTGGCCAGTGCAGCAAATTATCAAACCCATCAGAGAGGTGGTGGGTGCTGCTGGAAGAACAGTTGGGGCTAGGTTGATGAAAGTGCTAGAAGGAGGCAGTATGTCTGGCCTCACAGGAATAGGCCTTGGGCTAGTGATGGTGATTCTGTCTTCCTCTTGTGGGATTAGAGGAGGTCAGAAGATGCAGCCTCCTTGCTGCTTTAGCAATGATACTTAAATTACTTAGAAAGATTCTACCTTCAAGGTTGTCATAACCACAAACTTTTGTCAAAAAGAATTTATTTAATTAATTCTTTCTAGCATTAGGACTAATTCATATATATGTGTATCATTAGACCAAATCTGAGCAAGTTCCTTGAAGAAATGTTATCTAATTTAACAATACCATCCACAAACCAAAACAAAACTCACTGCCATAGAGTCAATTCTAACTCATAGAGACCCCCTTTGGGTTTCTGAGGTGGTAAATCTTTACAGAGGTAGATTGCTCCATCTTCCATCCACAGAGTGGCTGGTAGACTGCCGACCTTCTGGTTAGTAGTCAAATGCTTTAGGCACTGTCACCAGAGAGTATTAATAATTCTATCTTTTGCATATTTTATAAGATTTTCTTAGAATACTTTCTTTTAAGGCCTTGTTATACCAATCAAAATAAATAATTCTTTCAGTGCACTTTTTTGAATCAACCAATTTGTATCAAAGTTTCTTAGAGTAGCTACTGAAAAGTCTAATTCACAAGACAGCTGCAGGAAGCAGTTTTATTTGGAGTTGAGGCTTAGAGCAACCTCTTGGTGGTGCACAGAAGAATATAAAGGAAACCCAGGTTGAATGCTCTTTAGATTAAAATGGAAGTCCTCATTATAGAATCTCACCCACTTTTCTAGGTGACCCAACACAGATCTCATCCAGGTGGGAGCCATCTTGAGTGAAAAATCACACCCTCATTTGGTCTCTGAAGTCGGTTTAAACAACTGATTTATAAGATCTCTGCTTGTGCTTTTTCCATTTTACAACAAAGAAGAACATAACATTCTTAAAACAGCACAACACAAAACAATGTGTGAGTACACTCACACATGTGTGAATAGCTACATAATTTCAAGCTGTTTCAGTTAGGTTGACAGATCTTAAAATTACCAGAGATTGCTCTCAGATCTAGTCAGATAATCCACGTCCTAAAAGTGGCCACTGACTTTCTAAAGAATTTCTTGTTAATCATATGCCAATGTCCACTGTATAAAACAGCAAAAGAGCCCCTCATACTTATATATGTAAGCCACTGGACTACTTGAGAGAGGTCCAGCCTGACCTTGAGACATGGAATTCTCCATCTTAACAACCAACAACACATGTTTCAAAGTTTCTACATAGGCTGAGAGTTGACCATTCACCTGCAAAGTTTTGGCAAGATTTGGTTATTTCCACCCAATACATGCACACACAAAAAAACATCAGATGGCAACATTTGGCAACAGTGAAGCATTGCATTTGATTTAGTAACCCTCACCAATATGCACAAAACCTTGGTTATTGCAAAAAGGGCATGGTGGTGGCATCTTCTTACTTCCTCCAACCTCTTGAGGGGGAAACAGAATCACCAACAATAGACCAAGGCTTATTCCTATGAGGCCAAACATGCTGCCACCCTCCAGGCTTTTACTAATTCTGATTCCAAGGCACTCACTACTTCTCTGCTGGGTTCAATAATTCATTGCAATGGCTACACAGAACTCACAGATAATACTCACTATTATGGGATTTCTTAAGGAAGTAACAGGCTACAATTCAGGTTCAGGAATTACAATTCTTCCATGAGAACATTCTCTCCTCTGCCACACCCTCAGACACACTTCTCTGCCCCTTGGCCTTCTGGCGTGGCCTCTGACCTGCTTGGGCAAGTATTATAAAGCTCTTTTAGCTCTGCCAATAGGTACACCTACATTTACTCCACTCTGCCAGCAAGCCTCCTGCCCAATGGCACACAGTGTTCTCACTCCATGGGCTGGAAAGCCTGCCACTCTGTCTTCTGTTTCTTGGTTCTACTGCCATCATCTCTCTGCCAGGTGTCTCTCTCTGCCAGGTGTCTCTCTCTGCTGGGTGTTTCTCTCAGCTGGGTAGCTCTCTCTGCGGGGCATCTCTGTCAAAGAGGTCCAGTGCAGGGATCTTGGGTCCAAGGACTCACTCTATTTCACCTCCAGCTCTTCTCTCTTGATGACAGTGAGATTTCCTTTCTGCCTCTAGGAAGGCTCATTTTAAGCCTGGCAGAGGGACAAAATTAACCAATCCCAACATGAGAATTCTGCACACCTTATTTGTATGGTCCCACCAAGTAGTCTATTGGGAGTTACAAAGACTGTGGCTTGAAAAGCCATACCACATAATTCACTGCACACAGTTATCAAAACTGGAGTCCCTGACCAAATGTCTACAAGGAAGTAGACCAAACCATTTGCAAACAGAGAAAACAGAAACTTTTAGTCAAAATCTCATACTGCTGCCACCAGCAGAGATACTTTGCAAAAGATTGAACCCAAACCCTACACCACTGCCATAAATGGGGGCCAAGCAAGACCTTTGCAAGAGGCAAGTAGAGAGAAAGAAAAGAAAAATAAATAAATAAATGACAGAGAAAAACTTATTAGGCCAAAGTTCAGCATGTATAATTTCTCTTGAAAATTATAAATCTGCAGATACAACTTAGGGGTGGTAAAGCATAATTTTCAAACATATGCAAACAAATGGAAAGAAAGCATTAAGAGTTCTTGCATGGAAAAGAAAAACCCACATTCAGCAAGACTTAATAAAGTTCTCAGAGAGCCACCAAAACACTGGGCTCAGAAATCCAAGAGTGCTTACTTCACAGGGTCTCTGGGGTTCATGGAGGTGGTGAGGTGCAAAAGATCCCTTTGACACCTGTGCTGGTCCTCGATCCCCAGGGGTCCCATAGAGAAAAGATGGCTTTGGATTCTTCCATAGACTATGTCAAATTATAATAGGGGAAAAGAGACCTCAGATTCACACAGGTTCAATCTAGTCACTTTTATTAAGTCTTGGACAGGACAAAGACAAAGACAATCATCGAGGATGAGGGAAACCATCCTCATGTACACAGTACAGAAAGCTGAATGGAGTCTGCTGAGTCATGGTCATATGGCTAATTATATATGATTAAAAGAAAAAAGGAATCATCATAAAATCATTATTGGTGGCAGATTGATTCATCACCATTGCAGACGAGACTACAGAAGTGGGTATAAACCATGATTGTGACTTGATAGAAACAAAAACCCAAATGTACTGCCGTGGAGTCAGATCCAACTGATAGTGTCCCCTCCTTGGGTTTCTGAGGCAGTATCATTATGGAAGTAGATTGCCCAACCTTCCTTCTGAGTCGTGGCTGGTGGGTTTGAACCACCAGCTTTC
>NW_006921658.1:12334136-12359686 GCF_000298275.1 Orycteropus afer afer
GGGCCGACTCGACGGCACATAACAACAACAACAACAACAACAATAGTTAAGTGTTCAAAGTAATGATGATAAGAATAGGGTAAATCACAGTTTATTCTCTTAAGACAATTTTGTGTCAGGATTAACTGAGGCTTATCTGAGGCAGTTTGCATAAAAATATGTTTGCTGATGCAGTAAAGAAGTACATAGAAGATTATTCCTGGATATTTTGACATAATCACCATTATCAATGAATAATGTTCACTAAGGAGCCCTTGTGACACAATAGTTAATGTGCTAACTGGAAGATGGTGGTTCAAACTCATCAGTTGTTCCACATGAGATATGTCCTGACAATCTGCTCCTATAAAGATTACAGCTTAGGAAACGCTATGGGACATTCCTACTCTGTCATATAGGGTTGCTATCCATTGGAATCAACTCAACAACACTTAACAACAACAAAGGAATCACAAGGAGTCCTTGGATGATTCGACCAAACCCTTGATTACTAATAGAAAGATTGGTGGCTGGAACATACCCAAAGGTGCCTTAGGAGATAGCACTGGTGAACTTCCTCCCAAAAGGCATAGCTTTGGAAACCACATGGAATGCAGTTCTATTCTGCACACATGGGTTCACCACGGGTTGAAATTGACTTGACAGCAACAGATAGTAAGGTTGTTGTTGTTATGTGCCATTGAGTTAGTTCTGACTCATATCAATACTATACGTGGTACAATGGTTAATTGTACCACGTATAGTATTGGCTGCTAACTGAAAGGTGGGTACTTTGAACTCACCAGCCTCACTGTGGGAGAAAAGATATGGCAGCTGTTCCCGTAAAGATTTCAGCCTAGTAAACCCCATGAAGCAATTCTACTCTGTCATATAGGATCACTTATGAGATTGGTAATAGTAGTAGTAAGGAATCACAGTCTCTACAATTCTATCCTAGATGAATCTTGACTAAACCAGATTTGAAAGCTATGGATGCATTTTCTTGCCTTACTTGTAAAAATTCTGACAGATGTGTAGAAATCTAGAAAAAGAGATGAGTAAATGGAACTGTGATCCTAAAACAAGAAGGTCTGAAAGAACACACAGACACTCTCCTGTTTCTAAAATTGATCAGAACTGCTTCTTTATTGAGACAGACCATGTGTGTGTCACCATTAATATAAGTGTTATTTTTTTATTTCTATTTATTTTTATTTTTATTTTTTAACGTTGAGTTAAAAGGTCCAAAACTCTGTTATACTTCAAATAACCCCTACAGATATGTCTTAGAATCTGCAAGCCTTAACATCAACAAGAGAATGATGGGATATAATGCCTTTCTTTAAGTGAGTAGTGTCAGGGCCTGGGGAAAAGAAAACTCAGAGAATATGAATGTATCATGTTTCTCTTTTCTATAAGGTATCTACTTTTTTCTTGTCCTTTTCTATCTCTTGTCTTATCTTGAACATGGTTAAAATCAAATTTTACTCCCAGGAGAGGGACTCTGTACCCTTTATAAAATTAGTACAGATTTGCTATGCAAAGGTATTCAACTGTGTGGTGCATAGCATTGAGAAGAATGGGAATTCTAGAACACTTAATTGTACTCATGAGGAACCTGTACATAGACCAAGAGACTGTTGTTCAAAAAGAACAAGGAGACACTGCATCATTTAAAATGAGGAAGGGTGTGTGTCAGGAATTGCTATGAGTCAGAGCTGACTTGATGATACCTAGCAACAACATCAGGTTCACTCCAACAAGGGTCCCAGATAGCTTTCCAGCTACAGATTAAAATTGGTTTCTATGGAAATCATTAAAAAAAAAAAAAAAAAAGAAACAGGAACACAGGCCCTCTTAAAAAAGATCCCCCAAGAGAATTCTGACAGAGAAAAATGTCACAGAATGAGTTGGAAAAATGAATTGCACTCTCATTCTAATCTCTACAGGCAGTGTAGTTCTCTTCTACCTCTCAGGAGAGAAGACACCTTATCTTACATTCTCTAAAAGAAGAACTGGTGGCATAGTGGCTAAGGCATTTGGCTGTTAATTAGTAGGTCAGCAGTTCAAAGCCACTGGCTGCTCCATGAGAGGAAGATGAGGCAATTTACTTCTGTGAAGATTTACAGGCTTGGAAACCCAGTGGGGGTTGCTATGAGTCAGAATTGACTTGATGGCAGTGGGTTGGGTTTGGTTTTTTATCTTACATTCAATCATTCTTTGTCAGGTGGACCATAGGGAAGCTGGTGTGACTTTCAGCTCAAACTCTGGGTTTGGTGCTAAATAAGGATTTGCTCAGTGATTGGCTTGGGCCCTGTCAAAGAAGAACTGAAATGACACTTCATCTTTCCCATTCCAAATTTTCAGCACTAGGCCAGGCTGGGTTTAAAGCTGAATTGGACTTTGGAGGTGAGAAAAGAGAAACATTTATTTGTCTGGAAAATTTCTTAGTCATTGTCTCTCTATGAGAGGAAGTGTATCTGACGCTAAATTCAAGTCACATTAGCACTCTATGGAACAACAGTTACAAGCTGACTGCTTTATGGGTGTTATATTTGGATACACCTCAGCCAAGATCTTGAATATATTTTTCACACCATCTGTTTTTTTTCCCTGCAAATTAAATGAGAAAGCAGTCAGTCTTAGAGACCCAAAAATCAAGACTTTGACTATAGTCCATTGAATATTGTTGAAATGTCACTTTAACAATCACAATGATGGTCATAATAACTTATAGTATGTTCTATAGTTTAAAAAAATTTCCATTAAGTCAGTTCCAGCTCATGACAACCTTGTTTTGGAGTAGAGCTGAATTCCATAGAGTTTTCAAGGCAAGAATGAATTGGAAAAATGAATTGCACTCTCATTCTAATCTCTACAGGCAGTGTAGTTCTCTTCTACCTCTCAGGAGAGAAGACACCTTATCTTATATTCTCTAAAAGAAGAACTGGTGGCATAGTGGCTAAGGCATTTGGCTGTTAATTAGTAGGTCAGCAGTTCAAAGCCACTGGCTGCTCCATGAGAGGAAGATGAGGCAATTTACTTCTGTGAAGATTTACAGGCTTGGAAACCCAATGGGTTACTTTTTGGAAACAAATCACCAGACTTTTCCTCTGAGGCACCTCTGGGTGAGTTGGATCTGCCAACCTTTTGGTTAGAAGCTGAGTGGTTAACCATTTATACCACCTTGGGATGCTATTACTTCCTTATTTAATCTTGACAATAAACCTATAAGGTCTATTATTGATGCTATTTGCACTTTCAGCAAGTACTGATTGAATACCTACTTGATTTTCTAGGCCCTTAGTTCATGGTACTAAATAGTCCTTGGCATATGCAACATACATAGCCTATTTGACCTGACTACTAGCAAGTTTGATTTAAAACTCAGGCTCAATTGCTCTAATTCCATATGCTCTTTCTACTTTATTTCACAGTTTCCTTGTGTCTGAGCATCACTGGACAGAGTATGTAGGAGAGGAGACGAGATTATAATTAAGTGTTCAAGCAAAGCATTCTGAAATAAAAAGCATATGAAAAGGACATCAAGGTTGAGGGATTATATCTAGGCAAATGGGGATTCACTGTGAACTGTGTAGATGACTTAAAAAAGAGTGTTTCTCAATATTAAATACTGAAAAATAACAAAATTTACTGTAGAAGATGATGGTGCCTTTGTAACACTTTCTTTATGTGGATGAATTCTTTCACAACTACAGGAAAGAATGATTTTCGGAAGTATTTCTACTATTTCCATTCTATATTTGACCAATATGTTGTCGTTTACAGCTTGGCTGTACAATGGGTATTTTTTCTTTTGAAAATATGTCTTTTTTAGTAGACTGTCTGGAAGAAGTTTAAAGGGAATATGTTGATACTTAACTGCGTTAAAACAAACATTAGATGTGTCTAAAGTCCTTTTGTCAAAATCAGCTTAGATCTCACCAAAGTTATTTTTGATTACAAAGATTAATTTCATCAAAATCATTCCTTTATCAGCAAGATCTGCCCTTGTTTTTGCTAAATTAATTTTAAAAAACTCACTAGTTACCTTTGAATCATCTATTTTAAAAACCCCACCTTAGGAATTGGAATTAAGTCCAGATTAATTATGATAAAAATAACTCTTGACATTTCTCTGGGGTTTTGGTCTAGGGTTTTTCAGTTTTATGACATTATAAAATTAACTAAATTTCTGTGCTCATAATTAAATAACACTGGTTTCTAATATTAGGTGGTAGAAAGAGTATGGGCTTCGGAGTCACATCTTTTTGAGTTTGAATCCTGACTGCCTAGTAGATACATTTATGTTGGCTATGGCGGGCATTCCTACTTCCGTAGTGATACTTCCTTGGAAACCCAAGGAGGGGTCGCTATGAGTCGGGGCCGACTCGATGGCAAATAACAACAACAACAACAACATGGCAAATTGCTTACTTTCTCTGTAAATTATGTAATTTCTCTTTAAAATTGGGTTAACAATAAATACCTGTTGTTTCAGAGGGTTACATGAGCCTATGTATGTAAAAACCACTTTCCTTGGAAAAGAACATTTATCAAGACACAATTTCTTTTTCATTACTGCAGAAAATGATGGCTAGAGTTAGTATGACTTCAGTACCTTATGACAATTAAAAGGAAAACTAAAACATTTACTGAGGAGTCAATTCTGACTTGTAGCAACTCCTTATGTGAAAGTAAAACTATGCTCCATAGAGTTTCAATGACTGATTTTTCAGAATTAGTTTACCAGGCCTTTCTTCTGAGATGCCTCTGGTAGACTTGAACCTGTTCTCTCTGGTGGACTTGACCCACCAACCTTTCAGTTAGCAGCTAGGTATACTACCCAAGGACTCCATATTATTGTTGTTAGCTGCCTCACAGTGACTCCATGCTCAATGAGATCAGACCATTGTGATACATAGAGTGTTCATTGGCTGATTTTTAGAATTAGATCACCAAATCTTTCTTCTGTAGGTGGGCTCAAATTACCAAATTTTCAGTTAATAGCTGAGCACTTAACAAATATGCCACCTAAGGATGCCATACCTGAGGTGTTTTTGGTTGTTTATATTTTAATTCTTTTTAGGTTCTTTGCTGTAGTGGTATTTTTGCCTTCTTTTCTTACTGACCTTGCTTACAGATCCCTGACTTCCTTACAGAAGTCACAGAGCACTCTTGAGCATAGACTCAGTCTCTGAATCCAGTTGAATTGCATTTCTGCTTCCTGTGAGTAGCCAAGATGATTCTCTAGAAGGACTGTTAACCATCAGAAAGGCACAGTCAGAGGCAGGAGGGTGAAGAGAACTGAGCAGGTTTAAAGAGTAGTCCCTACCAGATAACTTTCTCTCCTCCTCTGGTATTTATCATTATTGCTCTTTTAATTTTTATTCCAAGTCTAGTTTATTGCTGAGTGCTTGCTGTTGGCTAGAAGAAAAATTATGTTGGATTTATGGTTATTGCTGTTCTTTTACATAATCCTTCCTTTCCAGCATCTTACCAAAGGTGTTTATGATTTCATTATAATAACAAACATTTGGTTACTTGACAAAAGCCTCATGCTCTTAGATGGTTCTCTGGTATTATCTGCCTTATTTCCAATGACTATTATCTTCCCCTTTAAAAAATGCTGTAGTGTATTTATTCATCTTCATCCTTGAATCAGGTAACTCTTTAACAGGATTTTAAGCTACACATTCTGCATTTTCAAATTAACCACACTATGCCATGGCCATATTTCAGATATTTAGCAGATTTATTTTAAGCAATGGTATAATTCTTGTTGAGGCTTCATCAGGCATCCGCTCATGAGTTCCTGCATCTGGTAACAAATGAGAGAAAGCTTTCCAAAAACTGAACTTGGGTTCTTACTGGAGGTGTGAGCTGCAACACAAGCAGAGGACCAAAAAGGAAAAGAAAGAAAAAAAAAAGATAAATGGGCATTAGTTTGTGTGATTCTTACTCACTTTCTCTCCAAATTAAAACAAAAACTAAGATTTGAAAATTTAAAAAATATTATAAAAAGTACAACATAAAAAAATGGTGATGTAATAATCATACATTGTATCACCAGCAAGAATTAACTACTGTTGACATTTTGGCACATTTGTTTCCCATCTTCATTGTTTTCTGTTTTAATGAAAAATTATTGTACAGCTTTTACAAAGTTAATATGTGTTCATATTATCGTTCCAAATAACTCAGAAAAAGTAAAATTTAAAATAATGAAAACAAAATCACACCTACCATCCTAAAATAAACACTATTAACATTTGTTCTTGTTGTTATGTGCCATCGACTCAGACCCAACTCATAGCAACCCTTCCTTGGGTTTCCGAGGCACTATCACTAGGGAAGTAGATTGCCCAAACTTCCAGTAACATTTATTAAGCATCAAAACCAAACTCAAGAGTCATGAAGTAGATTCTGACTCATAACTACCCCATTGGGTTTCTGAAGCTATAAATCTTTATGAAAATAGGTTGCCCCTTCTTCCTTCTGCAGAGCAGCTTGCGGGTTTGAACTGTTGACCTTCTGGTTAGCAGCCAAATGCCTTATCCACTATACCAACGGAGCTCCTTTAGTGTACATCATTACAGATGCAATTTTATTCAAAGGAGGAGTTATAAATATATTCATAAAAATGGTATCATGCTGTAGATGCTATTTTTCTTAACAATGTATGGATAATTAGAATTGATGATAGATAAGAAAATCAAACCAAATTTAAATATCAAAGAATCATAAGACTTTACATATTTATTCATCACAAGAGACATTTTTTTCTAGAAGGTCTTACTAAAACCAAGAAAATGCACAATGGAGTGTAAACATGTATTAACTTGGATGAAAGGAAAGACAATATACAAGGTGGAGGTCAGCCCAAAATAATGAAGACAAAAGAAGACACTGAGAGGAGCACAAGGGTTAAAGGCAACAAAGGTAGATACCATTACATACATAGTCCTATAATAACAGTAATAAGAGTAGACTATGAGTGGATACATAGGCAGATGTGCTGAACAGTGGGAAGGTGAATGGGACTACACCACAAATATATGTAAGTTTGACTGAGTACATTTCTACATATGTGCTGTAAATATATCCATGAATATAGTAGAACATACAAGGGGTTAAGATATGAAAACATCTTAGCCAAACCAAGCACATTGAGGGTGTGAATTCTAAGGACTGGGACCTCAGGATCATATTCTTTGGGGAAATCAAGCCCAATTGGCACAATATGGTGTCCAGAAATATTGTTCTATATCCTACCTTGGTGAGTAGCAACTAGGGTCTTAAAACCTTGTGAGCAGCCATCTAAGGTGCAATTATTGATCTCTCCTCATCTGGAGCAAAGAAGAATAAAGAAAATCAAAGATATTTGGAAATAATTAGTCCAAATGACTAATGGACCATACAAACCCCAGCATCCATGACCTTGAGACCAGAAGAACTAGATGGTGCCTGGCTACCTGGCTTTCATTGCTGACCGCTCTGAAAGGGATCACAATAGGAGATCCCAGATTGAGTAGGAGAAAAATGTGGAACAAAACTCAAAATTATACAAAAGACTAGGCCTTCTGGTTTGATGGGGACTGGTGAAACCCTTGAGACTATGGCTCTTAGAAGTTCTTATAATCTAAACTGAATTAATCTCAACTTCAGCCAAAGATAGATAGGCCTATACAGTAACACCAGGCAGGTACACATTCCTTAGAACAATCAATCATAGAAGATTAAAAGGGCAGTGTTTGTTCATAAAACTCAGAAAGCATGATGAGATGGGAAAGAAGGATGAATAGAAACATTAAACACAGGGAGGAATTGGGAAAAGTGCTGTTACATTGTGAGGATTGCAGTCAATGTCATGAATCAAAATGTATATGAACTATTGAATGGAAAACCACTTGCTCTGTAAACTTGCACGCAAATCACAATAAGAAGTTTTACAGAAGTAAGAAAAACTCTAGGAAAAAGAAAACAGAAAATGGGAGACTATGAAGTTGGCGTCATTGTGTTTTTAATTTTTTTAACTACTTGGTTCAATTTTAAAGTTGTGATTGATTTCCTGTAGCTAAAGAGCTGAGCATTTACTGATCTCATATTTAGTTTTTCATTCATTATTCAAGGAAATAATATAAAATTCTTTTCAAAACTCCAAATTCTCATAATAAAATTAGCTGTGTAATTTAAACTATTTTCAGCACTTCATTATTCCTGAGTTCTTTGAGTTTTCTTTTGAGTAGATACATTAAATTGTCAAGTAGTTTTTAAATAAAGGCTCATAGATTGTTTATTCCCTGAGTCTTTCCATATATGGAAATGATTGCTATTTATTGCTATTATATTTAAATGACATTTAAGATAAATATAATCTTGGGCCACTCTTTCTTTCTCATAGAATTTTGCAGATATTGCTCTATTGTCTCCTGAAATAGAATGTTGCTGTGGAAAAGTTTGAGTCCAGCCTGATCTTTTTTCTTGCAAATGATTTGTTTTAAAGCCTCTATACTTGAAGAATTCTTTCCTTATTCCTTCTTGAAGTCTAAAATACTAACTAGTATATATCTCAGTGCTATAACTTCTGGAGTACATTGCATTTTCCTCCAATGGCAAATTCATTTTTTTTTCTTAGTTTTAGGACTTTTTTTTTCATTACAACATTGAATAAAAATTTGTTTCCACTTTTTGGAGTTTTTCCTTTGTGGTTACAAATTATCCTTAATTGGATATTCTTTGCTTTTCTCATTCATTACTGTCATTCTAAGTGCTGTTATCTCTTTTTTTTCATGTGCTCCCTATGTGATGATCTTAAGCTTTTCCTTTGAGAAAATAATTAAATTTCAGTTGAATTAATTGAATAATTAATTCAATCAGCCTATTGAATTAATTGTTCATTGAAATCTATTTATCAAGTTTAAAATTCATTTGTTTGTACCCTCAATTCTTTATGATTGAATTTCCCTTTTCCTGTCATTTTAATGTTTTATCATTTGTCTTTAAGCCCTTATTATACTGAATTCATGTTCTTAATAAATTATAAGATATTTCCTATTGTTTTTGACTTACATTTTTTTCTATTCCAATTTAGTCTTTTGATGTGATCTGATATTTTCTTTCTTGAATATTTTCATGTTATTTCATAGAAGTTGTTCATATTCAGGTAGCTTTCTCCAGATACTCAGATTGTTGTGACACAGGATGAGTGAATTCTTGACTCTCCTCCCACATTATTTTGTTCTCTAAACTACACACTTGGGGGAAGATAGAGAAAATAGAAGATGAGAGGAATAGAAGAAAAGAAAACTCAGTTTTTGTTGGAACAGTTGGAATCTGTTATCTCTTCTGAAAATGTCCTGCATTTTCAGATTATTCCTCATTTAAGAGCAGTAATAGAACTCGTCCTTCTTTAAGAGAAAGTCAAAATCATTTTTACAAAACCTCCTGCCTATTCTATTATAAATCAATCAAACTCATTGTCATCAAGTTGACATGACTCATAATGTCCCCTCCTTGGGCTTCTGAGACTGTATCTCTACAGAAGTAGATTTCCCAATCTTCCTAATGAGGAGTGGCTGGTGGGTTTGAACTGCCAGCCTTCTGATTAGAAGTCAAGTGCCTTAGGCATTTCGCCACCAGAGCTCCTTATTCTATTATATCTCAGTAAAAGCAACAAGAGGAGGATATTCAACTAATATGCTTCTATTCTGATTTGGGGTAGTAAAAATTCTTAGAATTTTTAGTGTGAATTATGGTATGGTTGGTCGTATTTAGTTGTTGAGCCCTGTTGCAGCATTTTCTATTTCAGTTTCTTCTCTTGATAGCTGGGTACTTTTTAATTTAATTTTATTTTATAAAACCATTAACAGAAGCTCATTTCCAGTGGCTGGACAATGAGATATTATATTAAGGTTTGTTTCTGTGGTATGCTGGAAACATTGCAACAAAGTCTTTTCCTGTCCTCTAGGTGTATCACTTTCCAATGTGGGTTTACAGTTCCTCCTCCCAAGAGTTGGAGTTTTTTTTTCACCCCATTGAATCTGGGCTTTGCCATTTGACTTGCTTTGATCAATGATATCTTAGAAAATGTGGTAAAAGCAAAGGCTTGACAAGCACTTGAGCAGTGAGGTCTATTCTCTCTTGCTCCTCTTGGAATTCTGTGAGCAGAAGTCCATCCAACTTGTGGATGAAAAATATGTGGTCCAGCTACTCTTACTACTCTGGATGATAGCCTACCGATTGCCAGAGATATATGAACAAGAAATCCTAGATCATATAACACCAGCAGATCAAGCAGTTTGCTAAAAAGGCATGGGGACAGCACCTGACCTCTAGCTTCACAAGCTGGGATGTAGATCAAGATCACCAGCCCAAGGTGATTCCTGTAAGGTAGAGGTCAGACATGCTACCTACCACCCTCCAATCTTTCTACCAATTCTGACACCAGTCATCCTTCCCATGGAACTCTTTACTTCTCTGCTATGTTCAATAACTCATTGCAATCACCACACAGAACTCACAGACAGTACTCATGATTATGGGGTTATTAACAGATTATGATTCAGAATGAGGAACAACTCAGGATACAGTTCTTCAGTCAGGACAGCCTCCCCTCAGCAATGCCATAGGCACACTTCTCTGGTTACAGCTTCTTGGTCTTGCAGCTCCTTTGGCTCTGCCTTGTTCAGGCAAGTGGTACAAAGCCATTTTAATTCTCCCAATAGGTGCCCAGAGAGGCATCCCACTCCTCCAGCAAGTCTCCTGCCTGAAGGCACTCACCTCTCTCACTCTATAGGCTGGGAAGCCCATGGCTGTCTTTTACTGGTCTCTAGGTTCTGCTGTCTCTGCTTCTGCAGTTTCTCTGACACTGTTTCTTGCCATCTCTTGCCGTCTCTCACCATCTTGGCAAAATATTACAGCTCTTTCTCTGCTTCCTGGGTCATGAAGGCTTAGCACAGGGAGATCGGGTCCAAAGAATGTGCTCCACTTCTGGCTTTTCTTTCTTGATGATAGTGAGATACCCCTTTTCCACCTCTGGCATTTTAAGTCTAACAAGATGGCAAAATCGATCAACCCCCATGTTAGTGTCCTTTTACCTTATTTACACAATCCAACCCACACAAGGCAGCCATGTACCTTATTGTTAGTGTCCTTTTACCTTATTTACACAATCCAACCCACACAAGGCAGCCATGTACCTTATTGTTAGTGTCCTTTTACCTTATTTACACAATCCAACCCACACAAGGCAGCCATGTACCTTATTTACATTATTAGCAAGTTATCTAGTTCCCTGGGTGGGCCACAAGCACCTCACATTTGCATAATTCCACCCAGTCATCAGGAGCTCTGGTAGCATAGTGACTAAGGCACTTGACTGCTAACCAGAAGGCTGGCAGTTCAAACATACCAGCTACTCCTTGGAAGGAAAGTTGGGCAATCTACTTCCGTAGTGATACCGCCTCGGCAACCCAAGGAGGGGTCGCTATGTGTCGGGGCCAACATGATGGCACATAACAACAACAACAACAACAACAACAATCCAGTCATCTGGTGGTAGTTAAAAAGACCATGGCTAACTACAAAGTCATGAGAAAACCTAAGAGGAAATCAGCCAAACTGGGCCGGATCAGAAGAATACACAGATGATCCACAAAATATTGGTCTAAATAAATGGATGTTGCTTTAAAGCATTAAGTTTTGGGATACTTTGTTATGCAGCAAAAGCTAATTGATCTAGCATCTTTTTTTGTTGTTAGGTGCAGGGAGAAGAAAGTTCTAAAACGGAAATAGATTGCTTGATCTTGTTTGCAATTTTTGTTTACACTTATTGAGTAGGATACTTCTGAATATCAGTAACAATATAAACTCATAAAATTACTTGTCAGTTATGTAATATTTTGTAACTCACCTTCTCATAAGATAATGGCCTTTATACCTTCAGAGTATTGTAGTAGCTCCATCTGTATTTTTTCTGAATGAGAGAAGTCTAGGCAATCAAAAGTATACTTCTGATTTTTTTTTTCTTGCTGGGGTAGTTCTATTTCAGTAATCTTGTGCTTCCAATTTCCTATGAACAGAAAATATGAATAATTGAATGCAAATTCTCCCTTTTATTTCCCATGCCTATCTTTACTTTTCCCCTATTTTGAATTTCATTCAGAAAGGTATTAATCATCCACTAAAAGAATTTACAAGGAATTTAATTTAGTCTTTCAATATGGGAAATCTCAACACAAATCCTACAAAGGGGCTACAGAAAATAATGGCAAACAAATGCTCAGAAGCAAATAATTACTGAACTCAGAAGAATGTCACGTTTGTTTTCAGCCTCAAGAGCTCAAGGTTCTTATAATGAGCTTTGTTGGAAAGGATCTGAAGGCTTTCAATTCTCAAAGCCTGGAAGGTTGATAATTTTGGCTCTTTTCCAGGCTGACCTATTGAATTGAAAGACATTCTGGCTGCAGATACACTTTAGGTTTTTGGTGCTGGTAGAAGAGGTTAAAAGAGTAAACAGATGTCTCCAACACTGATCTTGATGGCTCCAAATCCACAAATTTTGCTAGATGTGGATTAATTCCAGACTCATTTGCATGTTTCAGCCTCAGTAACTCAAATCAAAATTCATACTCTCTATGGCTTGGAATTTGTACCCAAAATCAACAATTGCAAAATGGTTTAGTAAAAAGAAAGACAATTCGGGTTTGAAAATTATGGTTTGGGCTTGGACTCATTAGTTAGGCAATCTTTGACAAATCTCTTCATTAATTTGAGTCTCAATTTTCTACCTGTAACATGATAATGCTAGCACCTTATTTCCCTCAAGGAATTGTTATGAATCAAATGAATTTTTGGTTTTGTAAGTACTTTGTAAATTATAATGTAATATAATAAAATGCTACTTTGTATCTAGAAACACCAGAGAAAGAATTTCTTTGTTTACAAGACATTTCTCCCTCTTAACTTTCCTTTCTGGAAAATTCTTAGGCATTTAATTTTTCCTGATATCTCCACATCTATATATGTCAACTAGAAAGGTTGACACAGTGGCTTCAATGATTGGTATTGTGAGGATGGCACAGGACAGGCAGTGCTTTGTTCCATTGTACATAGATATAGTGCCTAAGGCATTTGACTGTTAACCAGAAGGCTGGAGGTTCACCCACTGGCCACTCCTGGAAGGAAGTTTGGGCAATCTACTTCCATAGAGATACCGCATCAGAAATCAAAGGAAGGGTCACTATGACTCAGATCGGACTCGACAGCATTGCTTTTGGTTTGGTTACAACAACATACATCTCTTGTCCAGATCCATTTTCTATATTTCAGACCTGTTTATCCAATTGGTTACATACTGCTCATCTCTTTTTGGATGCTAACTTATCAAATCAAGACAGGAGCGTGTGTCACCCCATCTCGTGTTGTTTGTATCGGTTGTTGTTGTTGTTGTTATGTGCTGTCGAGTCGGACCCGACTCATAGCGACCCGTCCTTGGGTTGCTGAGGCAGTATCACTATGGACGTAGATTGCCCAACCTTTCTTCTGAGGAGTGGCTGGTGGGTTTGAACTGCCAGCCTTCTAGTTAGCAGTCAAGTGCCTTAGGCACTATGCTACCAGAGCTCCCTTTGTATTGGTCAAGGGTATCAAAATATACTCAACTGTCCAGGCCTGAGAGAGTGGCATCATCCAAGACACTTTCTTCTCCCTCATCTTTTATGCACAAGTAAGCACCAAGCACTGAGTTCTCTCCTTAATAGTATTCTAATCCACTGAGTTCTCTCCATGCTTCTTGCCATAATCCTGGCTTAACCGTATAATTTTTCCCTGGATTTCCACAATGACTTCCTTTGTCACCTCCTTGTCTTTTATATCCCTCTTCTCCCATTATTTCTCAGTGATCTTTTTAAAATACAAATCTAATCATGTCGCTTTCTTTAACTGGTTCTGTGGCTCCTTTACTTAGTGCACTTTAGTATGTGAGGGACACCACGATTTGACGAATCTCTTCAGCTTCTATTTTCACCTCCTTTCTCTGCTCTTGATATTCTCTATTACTTTGTAGTTCATAAACATGTCCTGAACTTTTTGCTAGTGTTTGTATTTGTTCTGGTTACCTAGTGCTGTTCTGACAAGACATATACCACAAATGGGACAAACAGGAGTTTATTCTTACAATTTGGAGGTTTTCAGTCACTAAGATGTGCCTGACACAAGCCATGATATTTCCAATCGCCTCGTATGCATGTGAGAGCTGGACAATGAATAAGGAAGACCGAAGAAGAGTTGATGCTTTTGAGTTGTGGTACTGGCGAAGAATGCTGAAAGTGGACTGCTCAAAGAACTAACAGATCTGTCCTGGAGGAAGTGCAGCCAGAATGCTCCTTGGAAGCAAGAATGGCCAGACTTCGTCTCACCTATTTTGGTCATGTTGTAAGAAGGGACCATTCCCTGGAGAAGGATGTCATGCTTGGTAGGGTGGAGGGTCGACGAAAGAGGGGGAGGCCTTCAACGAGATGGATTGATACGGTGGCTACAATGATGGGCTCAAGTATAGCAGGGATTGTGGGGCTGGCGCGGGATCGGGCAGTGTTTCGTTCTGCTGTGCATGGGGTCGCTATGAGTCGGAAACGACTCGACGGCACTTAACAACAACAACAACAACAACAGTCCAAGTTGAAAGTGCCAGGCTCTAGGGGCTGGGTGAAAGCCCCTCAACCTTGGGGTCCAGCTCTGCCTCCTGCTCCCAGCCCATTGGAGTTGCCTAACTTCTTCACTCAGACAGCTGCTAGCTGCTGAGGCTGAGAAGCCCCAAGGTTGACAAGTAAAAAGGCACAGTCCCAATGTTACCAAACTACACGGCAGGCCATTAAGTTAAGTCCCTTGTATGCCCCAAGGTCGCCAGAGCATAGCAGGCTGCTGAGCAATGACACGGCTACATGTAGGGTCCAAGTGTGCCATAGGCTAGAGACCATTCCTAAGGTTTCTCCTTATATACAGGAAGCAGACTACATCCCAAAGGCAGCTACCCAGCTACCTGTGGTAGATCCCACCATGGAGTTGATTGTCAGTCTTATCATGGGGAATAACTATCACCAGCCACCCAGTCACTCAACCAGACCCAGCCAAGCTGACACAAAAACATAACCACCACAGTATTCATACCTAAAAAAAACCCTGGCCAATCTTCCCACCTGAATAATTTGTTTCTCAAGTCTCTGCTTCAAGTGTCACTCCCTCTAAGTCATCTCTAAATTCCCTCTTTGTTCAAACCCAGTTTGGATTGATTGCTCCAAATAAGTACACATATATATACACATACACACATATATATATTTTTGCAAATAATGCTAGCCTTCTGTATTTGTTTGCAAAACTACATGCTCCCCTAACCCCAGATGTATTTGTAAGTACACTATGCTAATTTTTACAACAACATTTAAAAAAAAAATAGTGTAGTTTACTTACAAAAATACCTGGGGTGGGGGGACACGGTTGGCAAATAAATGTACAAGGCTGTCATTATTTGCATAAAAATTGGTAGAGCAGGAATGCAAATAATTCATAAGATGAAGTGCTATATCCAGTAAGTGCTCAAAACTATCATGACTATTTCTGATTCTAATTTTTATTAGCCCGAATATGAAACTCACTTCTGTAAGCACAGGGGCTCTAAGGCACAGATTTTGAGAAATATACACTGATGCTTCGTCACACTAATTGCTTACTTCTCTTTGCTGAATATTTAATATTGCCAAATAATTGTACCTTTGATATTTCTTATATTCAAGAATTCCTGTCCAGATCTCATGTCTGTTAAATGTCTTTTTGAAGGTTTTGTAGCCAAAATCAATACAAAACAAAGCACCACTAGACAAAACAAACAAAGCAAAACAAAACAGTAACAAAATTGAAACCTAAACAACATAAAACAATTAAACAGGAGTTCAGGAGAAAATCAGAGATTTAATAGCCTGGATTACATTTTCTTAGGCAAACTCACTGTCAGCAAATGCTTTTCTTCCTGTTGTTGTTGTTGTTATGTGTACTCACAAATAAATGGGCCCTCTAAGAACCAAAGATAAAGGTACTGAGTGGCTAAACTTATTTCAAAGTTAACTACTGTTGCTAGTTTACCATTTTTATACATTTAGTTTGCCTAGCAAAATATATGTTGGAATCCTAACCCCTATACCTGTGGAAGGTTGGGCAATCCTACTTCCGTAGTGATACTGCCTCGGAAACCCAAGGAGGGGTCACTATGAGTCAGGGCCGACTGGAGGACAGCAAACAACACAACAACAACATACCTGTGGATACAATCCTACTTGGAAAGAGGATTTTCTTTGTTATGTTAATGAGGTCATATCTGTGTAGGGTGTGTCCTAAACCTAATCTCTTCTGAGTTATAAGAAGAGCAGATTAGACATCAAAACAAGCACACACTGGGGAAGACAAATGCCAAGGGTGGATCCTCTAAAAGCCAAGGTACCAAAGAACCCTGATAACCGACAAGGAAGGAATTGATATGGCCAAGGTACTGATTTGGACTTTTAGCTTCAGGAACTCTGAGACTAATAAATTTTATTCTTTAACACCACCTACTTGTGGTTTTGTATTACAACAGCTCTAGGAAACTAAGACAACCATTAAACCCAGCTGTTCTTCTGGCTATTTGTTGAACTGTTTCAGCTCTGATTCATTCATCCCACAATTATTAACTGAACACCTATTACAGGCAAAGGTGCTCTGGTAGCACAGTGCCTAAGACATCTGACTGCTAACCAGAAGGTTAGTGGTTCAAACCCACCAGCCACTCTGAAGAAGCAAGACTGGGCAATCTGCTTCTGTAAAGATTTACCAACTCAGAAATCCAATGGGGGTCATTATGAGTCGGAATTGACTAGATGGCAGTGGGTTTGATTTTGTTATCATGTGCAAAGCACTGTGGTAAGCACAGGCCATGAATGTGTGAGTGTCTGATTTATACTCCCTTGCTGACTAGGCCCCACTTACTCTCATGCCTCCTTTGTAGTGCACGTTTCAATAATATGATTCATGGAGAAGGAAGGTTGGGCAATCTACTTCCTCAGAAGTCTTACTGCCTCGGAAACCCAAGGAGGGGTCGCTATGAGTCAGGTCTGACTCGGCAGCATATAACAACAAAAACAACAGGTAGTCTTCAATTCTGTGGAGTACATTGCCTGCTTCTCTTTTGTTCATCAGTATTCTTACAGACTTCTAACCTACAGTAAACTTTAATCTTCCTGACAAATGACAATTTTTAATATTAGGGTAATCTAGAGGTCTTGACTTGATTGTTATGAAAATGGGTCTCTACTGTCATCTCCTCTTTTAGAAACTTCTTTCAGCTGTCCCTCACAATCTATACTCCCCAAATCATTATCTTGTGGCCCAAACTAGCATTGCTAACTAGACAATACAGCTGAATTTTTAATCCATTTCTCAAGACATTGTTGTCCTATAGAAATATAATGTAAGCTACATATGCAATTTTGAAGATTTCAGTAGCCACATTAAAAAGTATAAAGAAACAATAATTTTAACAATAGATTTTACTTAACTCAATACCTACAAAACATTATCATTTCAATATATGTTCAATGGAAAATCTTCATGAACTATTTTATATTCTTTTTGTCATGCCTAGTTTTCAAAATCCAGTGTGTAGTTTGTACTTACATTATATCTTGATTTGGACTTACCACATTTTAAATGCTTAATAGCTATATGTAGCTAATGATTACCACATTGAACTGTGCCAACACTAAGGAATATATATCCATCCTTCCATCCATTCATTCATCCAAACAAGAATCCTATTCAGACATTCTTGAACACCTACTTTGTGTCCACCATTCTTCTGTTTTGAGACAATACAGATAAAATATGTAATCCTTGTTCTCAAGCAGCTCCACAATACATGAAATGGCAGCCAAGAACTTGAAATGTTTTAGAAAGTTGTGATACTTTGGTTGACAGTGATGTGGCATACATAAGTTACAAAGACATACAGAGAAGTACCACCTGGGACAGGAATATTTGCTGGAGGTGGTGACATTTTTACCTAATTTTGACAAGTGAACAGGAGGAGAAGAAAAGCAAGAATACTCTAATGGTAGGAAGTGGTGTAAACAAAGGCATGGGAGGCATAAAAGAGCTGGACAGAGCCTAATACATATAGGACATACCACTGTTTTGACAGGACAAGGTCATTAGAGGAATAGAGAGATGAGACAAAGGAGATGGATAAGAGACATATCACAAAGATCCTTGTACACCTTTACAATTTATCCGGAAGCTGAAGAGGAGCCATTGTCTCTGTGTCTTGAATGAATATAATTGGGAAAATACAGTATGATGTGAAGAAGGTAGACTTTGGAAGCAAGATTTCTGGGTTTGAATCTGAGGCTTTGTATCTTAAGCTCTGTGCCTTAAGCAAATTACTTGGCCATTTTTTATGAATTTTCTCACATATGGTTGTAGGTAGTACTTCCCTTATAGACTTGTTGAGAGAACTTAAAAAGTTACTGTTTGTTGAGTTTTGGAAATTATTCCTGGAAGTAGGCTTGATAACTTGTAGCAATTATTATTAAGGAATTTTATGTAGTAAAGTAACATAATGAGATCTGTAGTTTATAAATATGTTGCTGGCTGTGGTGAAGAGCAAGATCAATAGGAGGCTAATAGACAAGTTTTAGTAAGATAAATGGAGGTCTAAATCAAGATAAGGAGCTCTGATAGCATAGTGCCTAAGGCATTTGACTGCTAACCGGAAGGCTGGAGGTTCAAACCCACCAGCCACTCCTCGGAAGGAAGGTTGGGCAATCTACTTCTGTAGTGATACTGCCTTGGAAACCCAATGAGGGGTCGCTATGAGTCAGGTCTGACTCGATGGCAAATAACAACAACAAGAAAATCAGGACAAAGATAGTGGAAATGGTGAGTTTTGAATAGTTTTGAAAAGTGTTTAAGAGGTGAGAGGGCTTGATCACCAATTTGAAGAGGGAGATGATATAGGGTAGAGTCTATTATGACTCTCAACTTTCTTTCTTGAGTACTTGGAGAAGTGATGCACATATTTGACAACCTGGAAAGTATAGAAAATTGGACTAGTATTGAGTGTAGGTTTGGGAGTGGGAGGTGAAGAGTGGAAAGGAGAAAATAGATTGAAAATGACTCTGGTAGCATAGTGGCTAAGACACTTGCCTGCTAACCAGACGGCTGGTGGTTCAAACCCACCAGCCACTCCTCGGAAGGAAGGTTGGGCAATCCTACTTCCGTAGTGATACTGCCTCGGAAACCCAAGGAGGGGTCGCTATGAGTCGGGGCCGACTCGACGGCACATAACAACAACAACAACAACAGCATACTTAGACATACTAAGTTTGGGTAATTAAGGGATATTCCAGAGTTGTTACATAATAAGAAAGAAGTCCAAAGCTCAGGATAAAAGTCTAAGTATGACTTCTCATTTTCTTAGGAAAAGTTTTGAGATCTAGTTGGTATTGATAAATGCTATACTTTAGAGGACTTAATGGACACCTTGTCTAAATATTCTGTTAAGCCCTTTGTCTACCTGACAGATGACAAATTTACTATAAAATTTAAAGCAGTATTATACGTTCAACATAGATCAGATTATGTTATAAACTATTTTCAAAAGATTATATAGATCCACACAAAGCCACAACTAGTATTAAAATCAATTTTAAGAACAGTACAAGTTTCAGGAATACAAGATAAATTTATTCTATTTTACATAAATAAAAGCACAGGTCATAATCAAGTAAGTTCTCCTCATATGTGTATCATCTGTGTGGATGGAAGAAATCAGACAGAAGAGGAAGTTATGCCCAGAAAGGGTTTTACTCTCGGTTAATTTTTCCTATAACTTTAGTATGTTTTTATCACATAGGTGGAGATCCTTCCTCCCTCCTTTAGGCTGTTTTTTGAGTAGGGATTTTTTTTTTTTTTTAGATTCAGGCTCATGTCATGTAAATTCAGGAAATATCTATGTAAACTAATGCCAGAGAAGGGATCTCTGGACACTGGGGCTCTGTTTGAGCCATTTATAAGGGAAAATCCTCAGACCTAGCTGAAGTGGTTCATTTAGCAGATGTTCACCTGGCAAGCTCTGTGCGACAAAGTACAGATGTAGGGTAAATTTGAAAGGTAGGAAAACCAATGGATAAAGATGCTGAATAGGAGGGCTTGGAGTAAGCCAGAGGATTGTGGATGAAGCAAGAAATTTGTGGAAGATTTTACTATTGTTCACTAAATTAAATTTGCTAACCAACTGACTTTGAATTGATTAGCAAAAAATCCAAAAGATTATCCTGGATTATTTGAGTGGATGCAATATAATTAAAGTCTTTATAAATGAAAGAAGGAGACAGAAGAGGGAGAACTAGAGAGATGCCCCTTGATGGATGAGAATTATATCTCTGTATAGTGAATATCAGGCTTGGCCTTGCAGCTTACTTTGACCAAAAAAAAAAAAAAAAGCAGAACTGCTCCTTTCAAGTGTACGCTTTAAAAACCATTGCAGATTTTGCCATATTTACTTTGCTTCTGCTAGGGGACTAGTCTGTTCCAGATAGGTGCTGCCAGTGATATATATACAATATGAGTGAGAAATTGATCTTTGTTTTGAAAGCCACAAATATTTTAGAGTCATCTGTTATAGTAGCATATTCTAGCAAAAACTGATTGAAACAAACTTTGTAATGAGTAAGCAATGCAATTATGGGAAGATCAAGAGCTGGTTTATGATCAATCTCAAGAACAAAGGTTCATTGAATATGTTAGATATCCACCCACAGCCATTAAGTCGATTCCAACTATAGCCACCTCCATTGGGTTTCCAAGGCTGTAAATCTTTATGGAAGTAGTTTGTCTTGTGTTCCTCCCACAGAGCAGCTGCTGGGTTTGACCACCATCCTTCTGGTTCACAACCAAATGCCTTACCCACTATGCCACCAGAGCTCCTTGCTAGATACTACAGAAAAATGAAATTAAAGTTACAGCTGGAATTAAATATGTTAATCAAATTATTTTGAGATGGGGAAATTATTCTGGATTATGTGGGAGGACTCAATCCTTGCTAGACTCTATGTGGATCCTTAAAGTATAGGTTCACAGAACTATGATATCATGGTTATAAAAACATGGACTTAGGTATCAAACAATAGGTACTCACTAGGGATATGACCTTAGCCATATTATTCAATCTCTGTACCACTACTGTACCTCAGTTGCTTCTGTAGTGGAGATAACAAAATTTACTTCATAGACTTTTCTGGAAGGGTTAATCAAAACAATGAGTGATTAATGGAATATCTAGTACAGTGTAAACACTAATAGTAACTATAATGATTACACCTACTTTTAACTTATTGGCCATCTCATTATCTGATATTTTGCATTTATGAAAATAGTAAAAAAAAATCTACCATCTATTTAGTGCATTAACAATGTACACCTGGCAGTAACAAATGCCAAGGTGCTAGGTGAGAGTGACAATAATTATGATGGCTAAGGTTATGAGTCAACTTGTCAGGGTCATGATTCTTAATATAATGATGTAATTTGGCAGTTATATAATGATTAAATTTGGCAGTTATGCAATGATGTAGTCACTTTCTATTTTGTGATCTGATGTGGTCATCCTCCATTTTCAAATACTGCTGATTTTTGCATAATCATCTGGTTTTTTGAACCTAACCATATGAAAAAGGGAGAAGTGGGTATATTTTGGTTTCACAGAGTGAAATGTGCTTAAAATTAAAAATTATCTTAAAGTTTACTGCATATGACTCAATTAAGAAATATATTTGATGAGATTTCTATAACAGATAATTGCACATCTCTTACTCAAACACTTACCATGGTAGTGACAGGTTACTTCAATCATACTACTCAGAAAATAAAAATAGACATAAAATTTTCTAGATTAAATGGATGATTTGTTAAAGGTTATGATATTATCATTGGTTTTCATATATTAAACAAGATATTGTTCACTTAATTGTGGTAAGACAAGAATAACTTGTTGTTGTTAGATGCCATTGAGTTGGCTCCAACTCATAGTGACCCTATGTACAACAGAATGAAACATGGCTCAGTTGTGCACCATCCTCACAATCCTTACTATACCTGAGCCTGTCATTGCAGCCACTGTGTCAATCCAGGTCATTGATGGTCGTCCTCTTTTTTGCTGACCCTCTATTTTACCAAGTATGATATCCTTCTCCAAGGAAAGGTCTCTCCTGACAACATGACCAAAATAGGTGAGATGAAGTCTGGCCATTCTTGCTTCCAAGGAGCATTTCAGCCGCACTTCTTCTGTGACAGATCTGTTCATTCTTCTGTCAGTACACGGTCCTTTCAGTATTCTTTGCCAATACCATAACTCAAAAGTATCAACTCTTCTTTAGTCTTCCTTATTCATTGTCCAGGTTTCACATGCATATGAAAATGGCTTGGGTTAGGCACAGCTTAGTCTTCAAAGAGACTTCTTTGCTCTTCAACACTTTGAAGAAATCTTTTGCAGCAGATTTGCCCAGTGCAGTATGTCATCTGATTTCTTGATTGCTGCTTCCTGGGTGTTGATTGTGGATCCAAGTAATATGAAATCTTTGACAACTTCAATCCTTTCTCCATTTATTGTGATGCTGCTTGTTGGTCCAATTACGAGGATTTTCAGCTTCTTTATATTGAGGTGTAATCCATACCACAGACTGTTGTCTTTAATCTTCATCACTAAGTGCTTTAAGTCATCTTCACTTTCAACAAGCAAGGTTATATCATCTACACATACCAAGTTGTTAATGAGTCTTCCTCAATCCCGATGCCACATTCTTCTTCGTGTAGTCCAGCTTCTCAGATTATTTCCTCAGTATACAGATTGAATAAGTATGGTGAAAAGATACAACACTGATGCACACTTTTCCTGATTTAAAATCATACAGTATCTCCTTGTTCTGTTTGAACGATTGCCTTTGGTCTATGTACTGGTTTTACATGAGCACAATTAAATTTTCCAGAATTCCCATTCTTTGTAATGTTATCCATAATTTTGTATAATCTGCATAGTCAAAATGCTTTGTATAATCAATAAAACACAGTTAAACATGGTTTTGGTAGTTTTAGGCATTCCTTTATAGTCCCTAAGGCATTTGACTGCTAACCAGTTCAAACCCACCAGCCACTTCTCGGAAGGAAGGTTGGACAATCTACTTCCGTAGTGATACTGCCTCAGAAACCCAGGGAGGGGTCGCTCTGAGTTGGGTCCAACTCGACGGCACATAACAACAACAACAACAACAACAGGCATTCTTTGGAGCAGTCTCTTCCTCTGTCTTCACTTGGTTGTCTTCCCTCTCTGTCTCTCTGTCTCTTCTCTTTTTATAAGGACACCAGTGATGTTGGACTAGGGCCCATCCCAATCCAGTATGATGTCCAATCAAGACACATCCTACAGTATTACTACTTCATTAATATAGCATCTCAAGTGGAATAACAACTACAGGTATAGGGGTTAGGATTTATAATATATATTTTGGGGATGACACAATTCAATCCATAACAATTACCCTCTTAGGTATAAGGACCTCTGGTGACATAATGGGTAAGGCATTTGGTTGCTAACCAGAAGGTTGGCAGTTCAAAACCTATCAGCTGCTCCATGAGAGGAAGATGAGGCAATCTACTTTTGGAAAGATTTTTACAGCCTTGGAAATGCAATGGGGATTGTTATGAGTCAGAATCAACTCAATGGCAGTGGGTTTGGTTTGGCTTTTGGTTTCTCAGGTATGTCAGCCTGCTATCCACAGGAGGCAGTAATGGTAATGACTCCTTCTCTGCATGTTTCTGTATGAATGAATGTCCTTGCTTTTTTTGCTGACTCTGTTGATTTGTGGGCAGTTTTTTTGTGACTTATTCTGTGTTACTGCAACAGTTAATGTCTGGGCTCATTACTATATTTGTTCTCTCTTCCCTCATTGGACAAATTTAGCTGGCATAATCTAACTACTTATCATTGTGTGTGTACAGATTAATCTTCCCCAAGCATTCCTTCCATCCTTAACATTTTAAGTTCCTTTATCTGCAGAATATAAAGTGTAACCTTCTTAAAATAAATAAAACAACAGCAAAAATAAAAAGTAGCATAAATCATTAGTCTTGCATTCTGACCCGTTCATAGTCTCTCTCTATTTCGTTCTTACTCTCTCTCTCTCTCTCTCCCTTCCCACTACTCCTTTAATTATAACTACATACTGTTCAGATTAGTTTTTTCAGACAGACTAAAAAAAATGTGGTCATCTATAAGCATTATGAGTGGGAATCAAGTGTAGGACAATGTTATTTGTTTAGTTATTTATTTCATGAACTTATAACAAGTGATTACCTTGCAGAATATTTAG
This sequence comes from Orycteropus afer afer, assembly GCF_000298275.1. NCBI lineage: Eukaryota > Metazoa > Chordata > Mammalia > Tubulidentata > Orycteropodidae > Orycteropus > Orycteropus afer. The sequence continues at coordinate 12,358,565 of NW_006921658.1, forward strand.
AATTGTACTGGAAACTCATGCTATGGTAATGAACTTCATTTTCTAAATCCATGAATTCTCATTTGTTTTGAGAGAGAATGGAGTGCTAAATCTATTCATTCATCTGGGCTTCCAAATTTAGCTCTTTAGGATTAAAAGATTACTGTCCAGAGAAAGCAGTTTTTTTTTTTTTTTTTTTATCTCTTCTTCAAACACTGTACTAAACCTCAGCAATAGGGAGGGATTTGATTCCTACAGGTGCTCTATTCATTTTCTCAGGTTAACAAGAGATACATTGAACACATGCTGACTGACATGGTAGGTAACTGCATCAGTATGGACTTCATATGAGACTTTAGCTAAAGAACAAAATATGATAACTTCATAGTAAATGAGCTCAAGATACAAGCTTATTTAAACCTTATTGTTTGTTTTTAAATTAAAATTAATGTTTTCAAAGAGCTACTAGTTATGTCATTGTCTATCTATGACACAGTATTATATGTAATCTGTTTCATTGTCAGTGAAAAGTAAAAAAACAAAAAAGGAAAAAGTAAACTCTTCATAAAGATGGAGCTAATATTAGAGTAGTAATTTAAGAAAGTAGACTCTGTGGTAGGACAACTTGGCTAATTGAAAGTCTTAGCTGACTCCATGTTTTATCTTGGGCAAGTTATTTAAGCTCTTAGTCCTTTATTTTTCACTTCTGAAATAAGGAAAGTGGCTTGGCAGAAGAGGTTTGGAATGGATGTTCAGTTACAAGCCTTCTTCAATAAACTCCATTGCACCCATGGAAGGGTGGGCACAGTACAAAGCTCAGGTCAGCTGGAGCCCAAACTTTAATTTGGAACAGAAGCACCTTCTTTACTAGCATAGCTTGTCACATTAGGCTCCCAATGAATGGATGGACCACCAGCAACTAGTTGAACTGCATCTGTTCTCTTTTATGCTAAGCAGGAATAGTGATATTATCTAGCATTTTTAAGGATAATCTACTTCAATGTTGCTTGTTGTTGTTAAGTGCCGTCGAGTCATTTCCTACTCATAGCAACCCCATGCACAGCAGAACGAAACACTGCCCGATCCCGCGCCAGCCCCACAATCTCTGCTATACTTGAGCCCATCATTGCAGCCACCATATCA
>NW_006921658.1:12363016-12372172 GCF_000298275.1 Orycteropus afer afer
TTCCTCTCCTCACCTAATCCCTTTGGCTGATTGCTCTTCTCTCTGTCTTCCTGGCTTTTAATCCCCTTTCTCCTGCTCTTCCCACCTGCTACTTTGGGCATCCCTGAGTTGTCTCTCCTCACCTGTAACCCTGGGGCTGACTGCTCTTCTGTCCGGGTTCCTGGCTTTTATCCCATCTACTTCAATATCACTTCAAAATATAGGATCAAATATTGGATTAAAAAAAAAAAAACTTTGTCCAATATTTCTAAATAAAGACTAAGTTTATGATCTTGAATCAAGCACAAAATTGAACTTTGTTATGATTCCAAAGAAGGTGAACATGTAAATTAAAGTATCATCTTGCTTTTTAACTGGTATATTCAGATATTCATTACTGCTTTAAATCATTGCAAAGGAACTCTGGTGGTGCAGTGGTTAAAATATTTGGCTGCTAACCACAAAGTCAGTGATTCAAACCCACCAGCTCTTCTGAAGGAGAAAGATGAGGTAGTCTACTTCTATAAGGATTTATACCCTTGGAAATACTGTGGGGCATTTCTAGACTATCCTAAAGTGTCACTACGAATTGGAATTAATTTGATGACAGTGGTTTATGTTTTTTTTTTTTTTTTTAATAATCAGTACTGGCCTTTCATTACCTATAGAGAAATTCCTTTTAGGTATAATTATCATCTGGAGATGAATAGAAATAAATATGGGAAAAGGTGAGCAGCCTATTACATTTTGTTTTGAGGGATTCATCTAGCAAGCCTCAAGTTCAAAATGACAGAGCTTTCTGCTGTCTTCTGAAAACATCTTACCATCAGTCCTATATCTAATAATAATAATAAAACAAACTCATTTTTTATTGATACAAATTAACCTATGTGCATATAAATATATGTGAGAAATTCATTAACTCAGGGAGTCCAAATTTAGTTTGTACATTGGGATATCTTGAAATAACTTTTCCATCCCTAACGTTCAATAGATATGGAGAACAGTTATTGTTAAGGTTGCAATTTCCATTTATATTTTCATTTCTCATTTTTGTCATTTATTGTTTTTTGTAGTATTCTTGGAACTTAAAACAGTGGTAGCACACAGTGGTCAATGAAAACTCTTTGAATGAATAAATAAATGACTCATTTTCATGCATACTACATTAGATAAGAGGTGAACTGGAATGAGTAGAAGGGAACCTTAACCATGGACATAAGGGGCCAGGTTGGAGGAGACTCAGATTTTTAGAGAGACTTTGCAGACTTGAGTTGAGTCAAGTGTATCAGGACAACTTTGAAATAGAGTGATAAACAAGGGGTTCTTCTTATTTGGGTTACAGAATGAAAGGAGCCTGAAGTGTTTGTGAATTTAAATATGATGGTAAGCAAAAGAGGAGGAGTGGGAAAACAAATTACTAGAATCTTGCCTGAAGCTGGGTTGAACAAGGCTTCCCTACAATCAGTTGGCCCAATGAAGTGGTCAACTGGTATTAAAAATAGCAAAACTGAGAGAGTTCTGTTCTAAACTTGGGGTTCTCTGTCTTTGATCCTATGAATCGTAAAATCATTGCCAAGTAATCTTACTTTAACAAAACACCGGTTGTCATGGAGTGAATTCCAACTTACGGCATCCTCATGTGTATCACTGTAGAACTGTATTCTTCAGGGTTTTAATGACTGATTTTTTAGAATTAGATCACCAGGCCTTCCACTCCGGGACTCTAAGCCTTAATTTACTTAGTATCAAGATTTCTTAAAGTTGCTATATTTTTAACTAGTTCTTAGCTTCCTCGCTTACTGAGGAAAAGGGACTTCTTTCTCTATCAGGGGTTTCTGATTAAATTCTGAGCCCTCAAGCAAAATTTATAGAAAAGCCTTCCCCACGCTATGCTAATTACAAAAATAAACAGCTCTCTAGCACAGAGGCCTCTTCTTTTGTAAGTCCCCTTGGAGAGTATTTCTATATAAATTTTTCTCCAATTATGTGGTTTAGATTTATCTTCTAAGTAATCTGTGCAGTGTGTCAACAGTAGAGCTGAGGAGGAAGCAGAAGAGAAGCAGTCTTCGTCTGCAGTGTCTCTAGAACATTTCAGCAGGGAGAGGATCCCATTTCAGTATATACAAATTTATGTCCTTTCCAAAATTAAGTGGATTTTTTTTTCATGAATATTGGAAATGGAAGAGTTCTCCCTTCCTTTTTCTACCTAAATATTAAGCCTGTTTTGAGAGGTGCAGTCAAATGTCTTTCCTAGTTACAAATGATAAGCAATAGTGATAAACTAGGCTAGGAGTGAAGGAGATGTTTCTCAAAAGAAAGAGAGAGAGAGAGAATCTGAGAAATGTTGAAACAATTATGTTACACTCATCTTAGAAACTAGCTGGTCTAGATTTTGCAACAGACACCATTTATTTACATTACACAATTAAAGACAATACCTACAGAATCATTTTATTATTTTTTAAAACTGCATTATATCCCATTTTATGACTTTCATGGGTTTATTTAAGAAGATTTCATGGTGCAACGGTTAAGCACTCTGCTGCTAACCAAATATTGGTGGTTTGAACCCACCCGGAGACTGCACAAGAGAATGATGTGGTGATTTGTTCCTGTAAAGATTTCAGCCTAGAATACCCAATGGGGTAGTTCTAAACTGGGAGAAATATCTTACAGAAATATTCTGAATGTGGAAAGAAGAGGATTTGTGATAGCTGGAGCTGTGTGTCAACTTGGTTGGACCGCAATTCTATGTGGTTTAAGCAATTATGATGTGGGTTATTCCCAGGTTGGGATCAGAGGTACATGTTTTGAGCAGCCAAACCATTGAAAGGGAGTTTCCCTAGGGGTGTGGACTGCTTCCAATATATTTATGGACATCTTGTAGAGACACTCTTCTGTGAATCAGGATCCTGTTGTGCTGCCTACAACTGTCTGTGAGCAAACAATCCACCATTGGGGCTGGAGATCTTGGATTCGTCATTCGTTGGAGTCAATAGCTGGTATTCTGCCTGCCAACTTTGAGCTTGTTGGCTCCTGCAGCTGCGTGAGTTGGGAAAAGCCTCCAGCTTGACGTTTGATCCAAGAACTTGGGACTTGCCACCTTCTATAAGTGTGTGAGTCATTTTCCTAAGATAAATTTCTCTTTCTCTATTTGTATATATAAGCTTTACTGGTTTTGTTTCTCTAGAGAACTTAGTCTAACACAGGGCTGTTAAGTGGAACATATTGGTTGGTGAAGTAGAGACATGGGTTTACATAAGTAAGATGGAACTCCTGATAGAAGACCTAGATATACCATTTAGGAGTTACAACTTGGTTTCATATGCAAAAGGAAGCCACAACAGAAAGTTTAGCAAGGAGATTAAAATGGTATTTGAAGAAGGAGTTGGGCAGTAGTTTGTAGTATTGAGTATACAGTGAGAGAGACCAGCTGGGAGGCTACTTTAATAACCATGAAAGAGATTGCCAGAATAGTAGTCATATGATCTAACGACATGACTCCGTGTTTTCTCTTCTGGAAAGTCATTTCTTTCTTTTGTATATAAAGTGATTTTTAAAACTGATGTAAAACATGCTTACAAAAATGGGCACAAAGTAGCATATTTGTATAACCTCCTTCTTCTTGTTGTATGCCATCAAGTCAATTATGACTCATAGCAGTCAGGAAATAGAGTATTACCAGGACCCCAGAAGTTTCTCTTTTGCATTCTCCTTGTCATTATTCCTGCAGAGATAATCACAATTCTGAATTCTATGGTACATGTTATGTTATGGATTGAATTGTGTCCTTCCAAAATATATGTTGAATTTCTGGTGCTTGTATATGTGCTTGTTTATGTAATACTCTTTGAAAATAGAGTTTTTGTTTTGTTATGCTTATGAGGTCATACAAGGGTAGGGTGGATTCTATACCCAATTACTTCTGAGTTATAAAAAATACCAGCATGGATAGAGAGACACACACATGAAGAAGACAGATGCCAAGTTACACCAATTATCACTAGTAGACACAAGAAAACATGAAGATCACAGAAATAATTGAAGGCATTGACACATCCAAGACCCTGACTTGGACATTTTTCCTCCAGAACTGTGAGAAAATAAATGTCTGCTTTTTAAAACCACCCACTTATGGTATTTTTGTTGTGGCAGCTCTAGGTAACTAAGACATGTTAGGTTTATCTGTTTTTGACTTTATATGGATGGGATCAGATAGTAAGTAACAATATCATTAATATCAAACACAAGTAAAATCTTACTGAAGGTAATTCAAAAATGATTTCAGCAGTATATTGACAGAAAACCTCCAGAAATTCAAGCTGGATACAGAAGAGAACCTGGAATGAGGAATATCATAGCTGTTGTCAGATGGATCTTGGCTGAAAACAAAAAATACTACAAAGATATTTCCTTGTGTTTTATTGACTATGCAAAAGCATTAAATTATGTGGATCATAACAAATTATGGATAACATTGAGAAGAATGGGAATTCCAGAACATTTAATTGTACTCAGAGGAACCTGTACATAGACCAGAAGGCTGTCATTCAAACAGATCAAGGGGATACTACATGGTCTAAAATCAGGGAGGAAGTGTGTTAGGATTGTATCTTTTCACCAAACTTATTCAATCTGTATACTGAGCAAATAATCCAAGAAACTGGAATATATGAAGAAGAACATGGCATCAGGATTGGAAGAAGACTCATTATCAACCTGAGATACACAGACAACACAACTTTGCTTGCTGAAAGTGAGGATGAGTGGAAGTACTTACTTATGAAGATTGAAGACTACAGTTTACAGTATGGATTACACATCAGTATAAAGAAAACAAAAATCCTCACAACTGGACCAATAAGCAGTATCATGATAAATGGAGAAAAGATTGAAATTGTCAAAGACTTTATATTACTTGGTTCTACAATAAACCCCAATGCAAGCAGCAGTCAGGACATCAGAAGATGTAGTGTATTGATCATATCTGCTGCAAAAGACCTCTTTCAAATGTTGAAGAGCAAAGATGTCTCCTTGAAGACTAAGATGCATCTAACCCAAGCCATGGTATTTTCAGTCGCCTCATATGCATGTGAAAGCTGGACAATGAATAAAGAAAACTGAAGAGTTGACGCTTTCAAGTTGTGGTTTTGGCAAGAAATACTGAAAGTACCCTGGACCGTTAAAAGAGCTAACAAATCTGTCCTGGAAGAAGTGCAGACAGAATGCTCCTTGGAAGAGAGAATGGACAGACTTTGTGTCACCTACAGTGGTCATTTTGTCAGAGGGACCATTCTCTGGAGAAGAATATTATACTTGGTAAAGTGGATGGTCAATGGAAAAGGGGAAGGCCCTCAACAAGATGGATTGACATAGTGGCTTCAACGATGGGCTCAGTTATAGCAGGAATCATGAGGCTGGCACAGGACCAGGCAGTGTTTCATTCTGTTGCACATAAGGTCACTATGAGTTGGAGACAACTCTACGGCACCTAACAACAACAAAAACAACATGTAGTAAGTGCTCTTTTGTGTCTTATTTTCTTCACTTAATATTATGTTTTTGAAGATCATCTATGTTGTTGTAACAGTAATTTAATTCCTATTGATTTATTTTGAGTTATGCCACATTAGCAAATGAAGGTCCCAAAAGCTTCACTGCATCCATCTCATTAAGGTCCACTCAACTTTGAGAAGCCAGGTCTTCCTTAGGCTGAATCCCTTCCAAACTGTAGGGCTTATCTTCAGGCACTATATTGCACAACGTTCCCCTGCTTTTCATAGGGTTTTCACAGGCCCAGTTTTTCAGAAGTTGATCACCAGGTCTTCTTTCCTATTCTGTTAATCTGGAAGCTTTGCTGAAAACTATCCACCATGGGTGACCCTGCTAGTATTGGAAATACTGGTGACATAGTTTCACCTTCATAGCTACACACAAGTCACTACAGTATGACATATTGAGAGACAAATGGTGGAAATTCTCTAACTATATCATTAATATCACATGCAAGTAAAATTTTTGCTGAAGATAATTCAAAAACAATTATAGGAGTACATCAACAGGGAATTGCCCGAAATTCAAGTGGATCCAGAAGAGGTTGTACAATGAGAGATATCATTGCTAAAGTCAGATGAATCCTGACAGAAAGCAGAGAATACTGAAAAGATGTTTACCTGTAATTTATTGACTACCTCAAGGCATTCAACTGTGTGTATAATAACAAATTACAGAGAATATTTTGAAGAATGGGAATTCTAGAATAGTTAACTATGTTCATACAGAACCCATATGTCGACCAAGAGGCAGCTGTTTGAACAGAACAAGGAGATGCCATGTGGTTTAAAATTGGAAAAAAGTGTGCATTAGAGTTGTATCATTTTACCATATTTATTCAGTATCTATGCTGAGCAAATAATCTGAGAAGCTGGACCATATAAAGAATATAGCAGCAGGAAGACTCATCAGACTCATCAGCAGCCTATGCTGTGCAGATGACACAACATTCTTGCTGACAGTGAAGAAGACTTTAATCACTTACTGGTCAAGCTCAAAGACTACACCTTTCAGTATGGATTACATCTCAACAGGACTTGATGCACTTATTGATGAAGGTCAAAGACTATAGCTGTCAATATGGATTACACCTCAACATAAAGAAAATAAAAGTCTTCACAAATGGACCAGTAAGCATCATCATTATAAACAGAGAAAAGATTGAAGTGGTCAAAGATTTCTTTTTACTTGGATCCACAATCAAAGGTCCTGGAAACAACAGTCCAGAAATCAAATGACATATTGCATTGGGCAAATCTGCTGCAAAAGACCTTTCAAAAGTGTTCAAGAACAAGGGAATTCTGGTAAGATGGATGAATAGGTAGACAAGTGACACAGACCCTCTTCAACAAAGAAAAGAAAAACCAGTTGACAGATATACAGAACATAATCCTGGAGCCCTGAGCTTTGAAAGGAACTATACAGAAGTGGATTAGGCACCAACTAATAGAAAAACCTGAAGGAAAACAGGACCTAAGAGCAGACTCTGTTTGCCAGGAGCGGCAAGGACACATGAGAGGCAACAGGAAAGGAAACAGGTGGTGAGTGTATAAATGCTGTCAACTAGTGAATAGAGGAGCATAACACAGTACCCTGCCTGTATAGATAACATACAAACAAAACAAAGAAAATGAAAATTGTGGGCAACTCACTCCAATATATAATCACCAATTAAATATAAACACAAAAAAATCACAATGCCTTGGAGACAACAGAGCATCACAGTCCACACAAAGAAGCAAGATAAAGCAGGAGAGACAAGGGACCAGGATACAGACCCAAAACACATCCCTGAGGAAGATGCAACATTGGAACTCCCTGATAAGGAATTCAAAAGAATTATATTTAGTTATCTTCAACAAATTGAGAGACAGATCAAGGAAAACACTGACAAAATTGAGGAAAACACAAAGAAAACCCTACAATAATTTCAAAAGACAATAGGAGAATAAAATGACAAAATAAATGAAAATTTAGAAATGATACAAAATCTACAGACAGAAACCAGAAAATTAATACTAAATTTTCAGAAATAGATAAGACATTGAATGGCAAAGAAGTAGAATTGAAGCAATGCAAGACAGAATTAGTGAGATTGAAGGCAAATACCTGAACACTTCTTTGTAATCAGAATTCCAGAACAGGAAGGGACAAATAAAAGCACAGAGAAAATTGTCAAAGATTTGTTGGAAGAGAATTTTCCTGGTATGATGAAAGATGAGAATATATCCATTCAGGAAGTCCAATGAACCACAAACAAAATAGACTCCAAAAGAAAATCACCCAGACATATCATCATTAAACTCACCAAAACCAAAGACAAGGAAAGAATCATGAGAGCAGCATTGGAAAAACAAAAAGTTACCTATAAGGGGCAACCAATAAGACTAAGCTTAGATTTCTCGGCAGAAACCATGCAGGCAAGAAGACAATGGGATGGTATATATAAAATCCTAAAGGAGAAAAATTTTCAATCAAGAATTATGTACCCAGCAAAATTGTCCCTCAAATATGATGGTAAAATGAGGACATTTCCAGATAAGCAGAAATTAAGGGAATTTGTTAAAACCAGACCAACTTTACAAGAGGTGCTAATGGGAGCTCTCTGGACAGAGAAGCAACAACAGCCAACAACAACTGACCATTAACACACATGATGATATAATCCAGAAACCAATCCAGCTATGGAAGTATCCAAAGTAAATAAGCCTACAAGACTGTATACAGGGAACCAATTTGTAAATGAGGACAACTACAAACCAAAAAGGGGAAAAAACTGTGTTGTTACAGAACTTTTAGATGGTAGGGAAGTCAAGACAACTACAAGATAGAATGGATTGTTCTAAACTTGGGAAGAAAAACTATAAATCACAGGGTAACCTCAAAGAAAACTGATAAACCTTCACATCAAAATGAAAAAGAGGACCAGCACAAATATTTAGCAAATACTAAAACAATAGCAAAGAAGGACGTGATAACGACTAGTGATGGACATTTGAGTTATTTTTGGTTTGGGCTATTTTAAATAATTCTCTAAGGGATGGTTTTAGGGAGCTCTGGTAGCATAGTACTGCTAACCAGAAGGCTGGTGGTTCAAACCTACCAACCACTCCTTGGAAGGAAGGTTGGGCATTCTACTTCTGTAGTGATACTGCTTTGAAAACCCAAGGAGGGGTTGCTATGAGTTGGGTACAACTCGACAGCACATAACAGCAACAACAACAACAAGAAAGGATGGTTTTATACATATTTATAGTGAGTATGTATACCTATTTCTCTGAGTGAATGCTTATGAGTATAAAGAGTGGTGACTGCACACTGGTTAAATGTTCAACTGGTTACTGAAAGGTTGATGGTTTGAACTCACCAGCTGCTTGAGGGAGACAGATGTACCAATTTGCTTTCATAAAGATTCATAGCCTTAAGTAGCGACTGGGATCTTAAAAGGAGGCAAGCTGTCATCTAGATGCAACGATGGGTCTCTTCTCATCCAGAACAAAGAAGAATGAAGAAAACCAAAATTCATGGAAACAATTAGTCCTAGTGATTGATACACCATCTGATCTGCAGCCTATATGACTATGAGACCAGAAGAGCTGGATGGTGCCCGGCTACCACTGT
>NW_006921658.1:12372677-12383453 GCF_000298275.1 Orycteropus afer afer
CTAAAAAAAAAAAAAAAAAACAGATTTACAGCCTTGGTAATCAACCCTATGGAGCAGTTCTATTCTGTCCTATAGGGCTGCTGTGAGTTGAAATTGACTGGAGGGCAATAGATTTGGTTCTGGGTAGAGTAGAATTGCTGAGTCATAGGGAATATGTATGTTCAGTTTTAGTAAACCAAAACCCATTGTGATTAAGTTGATTTTGACTTATAGTGACTATATAGGACAGAGTAGAACTGTCCCATAGGGATTCCAAAGTTATAATGTTTTGGGAAGCAGACTGCCACATCTTTCTTCATGGAGCTGCTGGTGGGTTCAAACTCCTGATCTTTCATTTAATAGCCAAATGCTTAACCAGTGCACCACCAGTGAGAACTCTTAAAACCACCAAAATGAAAACTTTTAAAAGTTTTCCAAATTACGTTCTTGTAGCCATGTTTGAGAGTTCCAGTTGCTCCACATTGTAGTCATTCTGGTTCTATATTGTGGTATATTTCATTGTGGGCTTATTTATTTATTTTATTGTACTAAGAAATGCAAATTAAAATCCTCCAATTGAAGTTGCATATCATTATTTCATATGTTTGTTGGCAATTTGGATATCCTCTCTTGTACCTGTTCAAGACTTTGGTCACTGTTTTTATTTTTTGTCTGTATTAATGTTTTTTGCTTTAATATCTTGTTTGCTTCATATTTTGTGGCTACATTAACTTTGTTTTGATTATTGCTTGTGTGATAAGATTTCTCTATCCAGTATTGTTAATTTTTTTATCCTTGTATTTTACGTGTCTTTTGTAAGCAACTTATAATTGGGTGTCACTTTTTACTTGGGTAATGTTCACCCTTTAATTTTATTATTAAGTCCATTTATATTTTATTTAACTATAGTATTGTTTGGTTGAGCCCTAGTGACACAGTAGGCTGCTAACCAGAAGATCTGCAGTTTGAATGCACTAGTTACGCCCCAGGAGAAAGATATGCCAATCTGCTTCTGTAAAGATTACAACCTTGGAAACACTCTGGGGTAGTCCTACACTGCCAGATGGGGTCACTATGAATCAGAATTGGCTCAAGGCCAATGGGTTTGGTTATTTCATTATTATTGTTATTATTATTATTAAAAATAGTTTAAGTAGATAGTCCAAATCTACTATCTTTGTATTTGATTTTATTTCATTCTGATTTTTATTCCTCTTACGTTTTTTCTTGAATTCTTTTTGATTAATTGATTTTATCCCTCTTTTATATATTACTTTGTCAGTCTTTTTGTGGTCATTCTAGAGCAAGGATCAGCAATGTCTTTCTCTAAAGTGCCTGGTAACAAATATTTTAGATTTTGTAGGCTAAGATGCAACACCAAGAATATCAAGCAGCTACTTATATAACAACAAAAAAATTGTCCTTTTTTATTGACAAATTTTTTATTAATAAATTTTAAAATATAATAAAAATAATTGAGGAAAAATTTTATAATCCATTTTTACCAATGACAAGTGTGGAATTCTTTCTTTGAGGGAAAATTTTCACTTGTTTACATTTCAGATTTGTTCTCTATCTTCATGGTAGAAATATGGCCTCTTCTCTTACAAAGCCTTCCTTTTCTTCTCTAAAACACAGTGAACTTTCCTCCTGAGAATGCTCCATGCATTCTCTACATCTCTTTTTGGGTTCCTTTATGTTGTTGTTGCTGTTAGGTTCTGTCAAGTCTTCTCCGACTCATAGCGATCTTATGTACAACACAACAAAATGCTGTCCAGTCCTGTGCTAGCCTCATGTTCCTTGCTATACCTGAGCCTGTCATTGTAGTCACTGTGTCAATCCACCTTGCTGAGGGCCTTCCCCTTTTTCATTGACGCTTCACTTTGCCAAACATGATATCCTTCTCCAGAGAATGGTCTCTTCTGACAATATGACCAAAATAAGTGAGACAAAGTGTGGCCATTCTTGCTTCCAAGAAGCATTGTGACTGCACTTCTTCCAGGACAGATTTCTTGGTTCTTTTAGTAGTCCATGATACTTTCAACATTCTTTGCCAACACCACAACTCAAAAGCATCAGTTCTTATTTGGTCTTCCTTATTCATTGTCCAGCTCTCACATGCATATGAGGTGATTGAAAATACCATAGTTTGGGTTAGATGCACCTTAGTCTTCAAGGAGACATCTTTGCTCCTCATCACTTGAAAGAGGTCTTTTGCAACAGACACACCTAGTTTAATACGTCGTCTAGTATCTTAACTACTGCTTCCATTGGTGTTGATTATAGAACCAAGTAATATGATGTCTTTGACAACTTCAATCTTTTCTCCATTTATCATGATGCTGCTTATTGTTCCAGTAGTGAAGATTTTTATTATTATTTTTTTATTGAAGTGTAATCCATGCCACAGACTGTAGTGTTCAATCTTTATCAGTGAGTGCTGATAAATAATACACACTCAGGTTGATAATGAGTGTTCCTCCAATCCTGATGCCACATTCTTCTTCATATAGTCCAGCTTCTCAGATGATTTGCCCAGCATACAGATTTAATAAGTATGGTGAAAAGATACAACCCTGACACACTCCCTTCCTGATTTTAAACCATACAATATTCCCTTGTTCTCTTTGAATGACAGCTTCCTGATCTATTTTACAGGTTCCTCATGAGTATAATTAAGTGTTCTAGAATTTACATTCTTCTCAATGTTATACATAATTTTTTTATGATCTACACAATCGAATGTTTTTTGCATAGTCAATAAAATATAAGTAAACATCTTTCTGGTATTTTTTACTTTGAGCCAAGATCCATCTGACATCAGCAATGCTATCCCTTGTTCCACATCCTCTTCTGAATCCAGGTTGCATTTCCGGAAGTTCTCTGTCAATATACTGCTGCAATTATTTTTGAATTGTCTTCAGCAAAATTTTACTTGCATGTGATATCAATGATATTGTTTGATAATTTCCACATTCTGTGGGATCATTTTTCTTTGGAATGCATACAAATATGGATCTCTATCAGTCGATTGGCCAGGTGGCTGTCTTCCAAATCTCTTGGCATAGCCAAGTGAGTGCCTCCAGCGGGGCATCAGTTTGTTGTAACATCTCAATGGGTATTCTGTCAATTCCTAGAGCCTCTTTCTTTGCCAATTCCTTGAGTGGAGCTTCAACTTATTCCTTCAGTACTAATGGTTCTTGATCATATGCCACCTCCTGAAATGGATGAACATCAACTAATTCTTTTTGGTACAGTAATTCTGTTTATTGCTTTCATCTTCTTTTGATGTGTCCTGAATCATTCAATATACTGCCCATAGAATCTTTCACTATTGCAACTAGAGTCTAAATTTTTTTCCTTCTGTTCTTTTAGCTTGAGAAATGCTGAGTATGTTCTTCGCATTTGGTTTTCTAAGTCCAGGTTTTTGTACATTCCATTATAATAATTGACTTTTTCTCCTCAAGTTGCTCTTTGAAATTTTTTGTTTAGCTCTTTTATCTTGTCATTTCTTCCATTTGCTTTAGCTATTCTCCACTCAAGGGCAAGTGTCAGAGTCTCTTCTGACATCCATTTTTGTCTGTTCTTCCTTTCCTGTCTTTTTAATGACCTTTTGCTTTCTTAATAGATGATATTCTTGATGTCATCTCATAATTCTTCTGATTTTTGGTCATTGGTGTTCAGTGCATCAAATCTATTCTTTAGCTGGTCTCTAAGTTCAGGAGGGATATAATAAAGATCTATTTTGGCTTTCATGGACTTGTTTTAATTGTCTTCAGCTTCAACTTGAACTTGCATATGAACACTTGATGGTCTGTTCCACAATCAGCTCCTGGCCTTGTTTTGCCTGCAGATATTGAGCTTCTCCATCACCTCTTTTCACAGATGTAGTCAATCTGATTCCTATGTATTCCATCTAGCAAAGTCCATGTGTATAGACTCTGTTTGTGTTGTTGATAAAAGTTATTTGCAATGAATAAGTCATTGGTCTTGCAAAATTCTAACATGCAATCACCAGTGTTATTTCTATCACCAAGGCCATATTTTCTAACTACTGGAGATTCTTCTGTGTTTCCAAGTTTTGCATTCTATCACCAGTGATAATCAACACATCTTGATTGCATGTTCAGTCAATTTCAGACTGCAGAAGTTGGTGAAAATCTTCAATTTCTTCATCTTTGGCTTTGGTGGTTGGTGCATAAATTTGAATAATAGTAGTGTTAACTGATCTTCCTTGTAGGCATATGGATAATATTCTATCAGTGATGACATTGTATTTCAGGACAGATCTTGATATATTCTTTGTGATGATGAATGCCACATCATTCATCTTCTATTTGCCATTTCCTGCATAGTAGATCATATGATTGTTTGATACAAAATGGCCAAAATCAGTCCATTTCAGCTCACTAATGACTAAGATATTAATCTTTATGCATTCAATTTCATTTTTGACAACTTCCAATTTTCCTAGATTCATACTTTGCACATTTCATGTTCTGATTATTAATGGATGTTTGCAGCTGTTTCTTCTCATGTTGAGTCATGCCACATCAGGAAATGGATGTCCTGAAAGCTTTACTCTATTCACATCATTAAGATCAGTTCTACTCTGAGGCAGTTTTCACCAGTTGCCTTCTGACCTCAGGGGCTCATTTTCTGGCACTATATTGGACAATGTTTCAGGGTATTCATAAAGTTTTCCAGTAATATATCAGACAGTGTTTCACCATTATTCATAAGATTTTCACTGGCCAATTCTTTGAGAAGTAGATGACCCCTTCTTTGTTCTGTGTCTGTCTTAGTCTGGAAGCTCTGTTGAAACCTATCCATCATGGGTAACACTGCTGGCATTTGAAAGGTGGCATAGCCTCCAGCTTCACAGCAACATGCAAGCCAACACACTACGACAAGCTGACAGACAAGTTTTTCTCCTTTAGTTGTTCCAAAGTACTCTGATCACTTCCTGGTCACCCTCAGCATGCTCCAAAGCCTCCACACCAGCTTGCACAGGTGCCTTTATACTGTTGTTGTTTTTGTTATGTGCCATCGAGTCAGACCCAACTCATAGCCACCCCTCCTTGGGTTTCTGAGGCAGTATCTCTATGGAAGCCAATTGCCCAACCTTCCTTCTGAAGAGTGGCTGGTGGTTTTGAACCACCAGCCTTCTGACCTTTATACTGTTTTCATAATATTGGATAGATTTTCATATTTTTCTCTTAACATAGGGTAGCATGTTAAGAGAGCAGCTCTGGCAAAAAAGTACTTGAATTTGAATTACAGCAGAACTAATCATTAATTTTGTGATCTTTATTTACATAATCTATCTAGAAGCATCAATTTCTAGTGGCTAAGACACTTGCCTGCTAACCAGACGGCTGGCGGTTCAAACCCACCAGCCACTCCTCGGAAGGAAGGTTGGGCAATCCTACTTCCGTAGTGATACTGCCTCGGAAACCCAAGGAGGGGTCGCTATGAGTCGGGTTTGACTCGACGGCACATAACAACAACAACAATATATTTAGTAATAATACCTACTTTACAAGGTTGTTGTAAAGATTAATTGAACCAGTAAGTATAAATGTCTAGAACAGTGCATGACATATTGTAAATCATTGTTTGATTTTTTTTTCCAAACCATTTATGAATATAAAATTATCCTTAGCTTACAGTCCATACAAAAACACATGGTGCATTGGATTTGGTCCTTAGGCTATGTTTTCTCAGTTCCTATGCTAGATATTACTACATGAATCTTTTACTCATTAAACCCATGCCATCGAATCAATTCCTACTCATTGTGACCCACAGAGGGTTTCCAAGGCTGTAAATCTTTATGGAAGCAGACTATCTCATATTTCTCTTGTGGAGTGGCTGGTGGGTTTGAGCCATGGACCTTTTGATTAGCAGTAAAATGCTTCACTCAGTACACACTAGAACCCCTTTTAGTAAGTAAAGTGAACTCTAAATTAGCACTTTTTACAATGCTTAGTACGTTTATTTTCTCCTAGGCAGTGAAATGGAATTCCTGAGTGGTATAAATGGTTAATGCTTTAGGCTGCTAATCAAAAGGTTGGAGGTTCTAGTCCATATAGATGTGACTTGGAAGAAAAGCCTGGTGCTCTACTAATGAAAAATCAGCCATTAAAAGACTATTGAGCACAGTTCTACTCTGACACACAGGGGGTGGTTATGAATAGGAATCTGCTTGATGGCAACCGGGGTGCTATGCTGGTAGCTCTGGTGATATAGTGCCTTAGACATTTGACTGCTAACCAGAAGGCTGGCAATTCACACCTACCAGCCACTCCTCAGAAGGAAGACTGGGCAATATACTTCAGTAGAGATACGACTTCAGAAACACAAGGAAGGGTTGCTGTCAGTCAAAATCAACTCAACAGCAGTGAGGTTTTGTTTTTTTTTGATACCAATTTGTTAAGACAATGAAACAATTTTAAATACTCTTTTTACTCTTTATCTTATTGTACTACTGTAGTCACATATTTTAATTTTACATATATTTTAAATGCACCAGTCACAATATATGTTGTTCAAAGTCTAAGTTCATTCATATTTTTTCACATATTTGCTCATCCTATTTCTCTTTTTTCTTTCTGCATTTTGTGCTTCTATTTAGAAAAACTTTCTTTTTCCTGAAGAATTTTTTTTAACATGAGTCTGCTGTCATTAAATTCATTTTGCCTTTGTTTATATGAAATAATTTTAATTTACTCTTTATTTTTGAGAGATATTTTCACTAGATAAGGAATTCAGTTAGAAGTTATTTTCATTTAACTAACTAAACTCACTGCCATCGAGTTGGATCCAACTCATAGTAACCCCTCCTTGGGTATCTAAGGTTATATCACTATGGAAGTAGATTACCCAATCTTCTTTCCAAGGAGTGGCTGGTGGGTTTGAACATCCAGCCTCCTGGTTAGCAGTCAAATGCCTTAGGTACTATGCCACCAGAGTGCCTTATTTTCATTTAGAGCTTTGAAACATCTTTCCATTGTTTTCTGAATTCATTCATTTCTTAAGAAATGAGCTGTAAACCTTATTGTCATTTATTTGAAGTTTCTTTATTCTCTAGCTATGTTTAAGGTTTTTTTTTTTTTTCTTCTTCTTCTTCTAGTTTTGGTTTTCAGAAGTTTACTTATATGTAGTTCTTTTTCTTTTTCTTTCTTTCTTTTTTTTTTTTTTTTGCTCGATATTTATAGAGCTTCCTGATTCTATTTAATGTGTTTCATCAGTTTTGGAAAATTCTTGTCCAAGTCCACTGTCATTGAGTCAATTCCAACTCACAGTGACCCTAGAGGATGAGGTGGAACTGCCTCATAGGGTTTCCAAAGCTGTAAATCTTTATGGAATTAGATTGTCATATCTTTCTCCCATGGAGAGGCTTGTGGGTTAAAACTACTGAGCTTTTGGTTAGTTTTTGGTTGTCCCTCATTCCAAGTCCTCTTCTGAATCTAGCTTGCATTTCTGGGAGTTCTCTGTCAATATACTGCTGCAACCATTTTTAAATAATCTTCAGCAAAATTTTATTTGTGTCTGATATTAATGATATTGTTTGATAATTTCTACATTGTGTTGGATCATCTTTCCATAGAATGGGTACAAATAAGGATCTCCTCCAGTCAGTTGGCCTGGAATCCTTCCAAATTTCTTGGCATAGACAAGTAAGTGTCTCTAGCACTACATGTGTTTGCTGAAACATTTCACTGGGTAGTCTGTCAATTTTTAGATCCTTGTTTTTCAACAATTCCTCCAGTGACACACTGACTTCTTCCATCAATACCATTGGTTCTTGATCATATGCCACCTCCTGAAATATGTGAGCATCCACCAATTCTTGTTGGTACACTGACTTTGTGTATTCCTTCTATTTTCTTTTGGTATTTCCTGTATCATTCAATATTTTGCCCAAAGAATCTTTTAATATTACAATTCAAGGCTTGGATTTTTGCTTCAGTTCTTTCAGCTTGAGAAATGTGGACAGTGTTTTTCCCTTTTGGTTTTCTAGCTCCACGTCTTTACACATTTCATTATAATTGACTTTGTCTTCTTGAGTTGCTCTTTGAAATCTTCTGTTTAGCTCTTTTATCTTGCCATTTCTTCCATTTGCTTTAGCTACTCTCCATTCAAGAGCAAGTTTGAGAAGATGGTAGAATAGTTAGACATGCTACACAGACCCTCTTCTACAAAGAAAAGAGAAACCAATTGACATAGATAGAGGATACAATCCTGGAGCCCCGAGCATTGAAAGGAAGGATACAGAGGTTAATTAAATACCAACTAGTAGAAGAACCTGAACAGAAACAGTGAGTAAGGAGACAAACAGAGCTGTGCACTGTCAGCTGTCTTGACAGCACAGACAGTGCAAATATTTCCAACTGGTGTTAGGACCTCAGAATTAACCTAAAAATTGACCCTGCTCACCATGGGGTACATGGACTACTCAATGGGTAGCTGATGACTGGAAAGGGAAACAACAAAGAAGAAGGCAAAATGAACTATGGACTTCAGCTGTCTGGAGGGCACAGCCATTTTGAACGTTTTCAACCAGTGGCCATTTTGGATATTTAAAGTGACAACATCCTTGTTCAGATTCCTGGAACCTAAGAATAGGTTACCCTTGCCAAAGACAGCCTGGGTATATCAGAGGCTGATGGCTGGAAAGGAGACAAGTGGTGAATATGTAAGTGCTATAGAGGAGCACAGTATCCAGTTTACACAGATATATATATAAAAAAACCAAAGAAAATTAAAATCTTGGGTGAATCACTCCAACATACAATCACCATTTAAATATAAACACAAAAATATCACAATGTCTCAGAGAAAACAGACCAAAACACTCCACATAAAAAAGCATGATAAATCACTAGAAACAAAGGACCAGAATGCAGACCAGAACACATCCCTGAGGAAGAAGCAGCATTGGAACTCCCTGATAAGGAATTCAAAAAAATCATATTTAGGTACCTTCAATGGACTGAGAGACAGATCAAGGAAAACACTGAAAAAATTGAAGAAAACACAGAGAAAACTCCAGAACAATTTCAGAAGACAATACAAGAACCAAATGACAAAATAAATGGAAAATTAGAAACAATACAGAATCTACAGATAGAAATCCAGAAGATTAAAACTAAGTTCTCAGAAATAGATAACACATTGAATGGGCAATGGAAGACAGAATTAGTGAGATTGAAGACAAATACCTGAACACTTCTTTGGAAAGTATTCAATCAGAAAAAAAGGTCAAAACAAAATGAAGAAATCATAAAGTTCATGTGGGATACCATCAAAATGAATAACCTATGCTTAATCAGCATTCCAGAACAGGAAAAGACAAATAAAACCACAGAGAAAATTGTCAAAGATTTGTTGGAAGAGAATTTTCTTGTTATTATGAAAGAGGAGAATATATCCATTCAAGAAGTTCAATGAACCCCAAACAGGATAGACCCCCAAAATAAAATCACCAGGACATATCATCATAGACAAAATCACCAGGACAAAACCAAAGACAAAGAATCCTGAAAACAGAAAAACTTAAAAAAATTAAAAGTTAACTACACAGGGCAACCAATAACCCTAAGCTTGGATTTCTTGGCAGAAACCATGCAGGTGAGAAGGCAATGGGATGGTATATATAAAATGCCAAAAGAGAAAAATTTCCAACCAAAAATTATATACCCAACAAAATTGTCCCTCAAATATGATGGTGAAATGAGGACATTTCCAGATAAGCAGAAATTAAGGGAATTTGTTAAAACTAGACCAACCTTACAAGAGATGCTAAAGGGAGTCCTTTGGATAGAGAACCAACAACAGCAAACAACAACTGACCATTAACACACATGATCATATAACCTAGAAATCAACCCAGTTACAGAAGTATCCAAAGTGAATAAGTCTGTAAGATTGTAAACAAGAAATCAGAGACATCGATTGGCAAATGAGGACAACTACAAATCAAAAAAATAAGGGGAAAAAATTGTGTGGTTACAGAACTTTTAAATGGTGAGGAAGTCAAGACAATTGCAAGAGAGAACAGATTGTGCTACACTTGGGAAGAAAATTATAAATCACAGGGTAACCTCAAAGAAAAATGATAAACCTTCATATCAAAATAAAAAAAGAAAAGAAGCACAAATATTTAGCAAACATTAAAACAATAGCCAATGAAGGAAGCGATAACACGATTCATAAAGAAAATGAGCTCAGCACAGAAAATTATATGGAACAAAGAAATCAGTAACACCATGAAAAACACATAACAAAATGACAGCAAAAAATTCATGCTTGTTGATAATTACACAGAATGTCAATGGATTAAATGCACCATTCAAGAGTCAGAGTGCTGTAGATAAGATAAGAAAACATAGCCCATCATTATGCTGTCTACAAGAGACACACTTTAGAGAAAGACACAAATACACTAAAAATTAAAGGTTGGAAAAAATATCAAGGAAAAATGGCAACCATAAGGGAGCAGGCATGGCAAAATTGATGTTAAGACAAAAACCACCATAAGAGACAAGGAAGGACACTATATAATGATTAAAGGATCGACTGAACAAGAGGACGTAACCATAATAAATGTCACAACAGAACCAACAGAAATTAAAAGGGTAATATCAGGATACTATGAAGAATTATACTCCAACAAATTTGAAAATCTAGAAGAAATGGATAGATTTCTAGAAAAATACTTCTTACCTAGACTAATTTAAATAGATCCATAACAAAAGAAGAAATTGAACACATCATAAAAAAAAAAAAAAA
>NW_006921658.1:12385669-12405649 GCF_000298275.1 Orycteropus afer afer
CAACAACAACAACAATCTTATATGATAAAGAAACAGACCTCTGATAAGCAAAGCAACATTGAAGAAGAAGAATATAGTAGGAGGTCTCACACTGCTGGATCTCAAAACCTACTCTACAGCTACAGTAGTCAAAACTGCATGGTATTAGTACAATGACAGACACATAGACCAGTGGAATAGAATTGAGAACGCAGAAATAGAGCCATCGATTTATGGTCAGCTGAGTTTTGACAAAGGGCTGAAATCCATTAAATGGGGAAGAGATGGTCTCTTTAACAAATGGTGCTGGCAAAACTGGATATCCATTTGCAGAAAAATGAAACAACATAAGTACCTTACACCATACACAAGAACTAACTCCAGATGGATCAAAGACTTAAATGTGAAACCTAAAACTTTAAAGTTCCTCAAGGAAAAACTAAGGACAAATTTAGGGGCCATAATTTATGGCATAAATAGACTGTAAACCATAATTCAAAATGTATGAACAGCAGAAGATAAACTAGATGAATGGGACCTTCTAAAAATTAAATTTTTATGTGCTTCAAAAGATTTCTCCTAAAGAGTCAAAAGAGATCCTGAAGATTGGGGAAAAAATTTGGCAAAGACATATATGACAAGTGACTTATCTCTAAAATTTATAGAAAATTCCAACACCTAAACAACAAAAAGACAATCCAATTAAAAAATGGGCCAAAGATATGAATATACACTTCACCAAAGAGGATATTCAGGCAGCCAACAAACACATTAAGAAATGTTCATGATCATTAGCCATTGTTGTTGTTGTTGTTATGTGTCATCAAGTTGGACCCGACTCATAGCAACCCCTCCTTGAGTTGCTGAGGCAGTATCACTATGGAAGTAGATTGTACAATCTTCCTTCTGAGGAGTGGCTAGTGGGTTTGACCCATCAACCTTCTGGTTAGCAGTCAAATGCCTTAGGCACTACACCACCAGAGCTCCTATATTTAGGAATCTACAAATGCCTTTGCAGGACAGAAACGGGGAATCGTCGGTTTACTTCAAATCCTGGCTACCATTGTTGCTTTCTAAGGCTTTCAAATAGCTGAAGTTTCCCAAACTTTTATAGTTCTTGGAGGAAGAGTTTATCTATCATATTCTACTTGTTGTTGTTGTTGTTATGTGCCGTCGAGTCGGCCCCGACTCATAGCGACCCCTCCTTGGGTTTCCGAGGCAGTATCACTACAGAAGTAGGATTGCCCAACCTTCCTTCCGAGGAGTGGCTGGTGGGTTTGAACCACCAGCCGTCTGGTTAGCAGGCAAGTGTCTTAGCCACTATGCTACCAGAGCTCCCCATATTCTACTTAGCCATAGATAAATTAATTTGATTTTTAATGTACTATGTTTTGTGGAAAGGATATCTGCACCAGCAGTATTAGTTGTAGCCGTATGCTTCTAACCAAAAGATTGGTGATTTGAACCCAGCAGCTGTTCTGCAAGAGAAAGATGAAGCAGTCTACTTCCTTATAGATTTATAACATTGGAAACTCTATGGGACAGTTCCGCTCTGTCCTTTAGCATTGCTATGAGTTAATTGACTTGATGGCAGTGGGGTTTTGTTGGCTGTGGAGTTTGTTGAGTGGCAATATAATTGACACAATTTTTTTTCTTTACCTTTCTTTTCCTCTATTCTTTAATCCATCAATTTTATATACATTGGATATATACTTTGTCTCAGTCATTTTGCTAAGTTTTGGAGAATTTAAGACCTGGTCCATTTCCTTAAGAACATCTTGACATACTGGTGAAGCAAACATGCAATTGTCTAATAAGTGCTGTAATAGAATAAGGTACACAAACTGAGTAAATATTCTTTCAACCATCTATGTGGTAGTTAAAGTTGTATGTCAACTTGGTTGAGCCCGGTTGAGTGGCTGGGAAGCTAGTGGTAGTTATTCCCTACAGGGTAGTAAATTACATAGTGTAGCTTTTCTAGCCATAAGTCTTTTTAAACTACATGGTGGAATTTGCTGTGAGAAACTGAGTAGCTCCTGATTGTTAAAGTTATCCACCTGGGGTATTTCTGTTGAACCAGCATGAAGCAATCTTCTGGGAAGTTCACTCTCTCTCAGGTGTATAAAATACTGATGTTGGGATTGGTTAGTGGTCACGCTGCCAGGCTCAAAAGGAGCCCTTCTAGAGGCAGAAGAAGTCTCTCTGACTGCTGGCTGAGAAAGACATGCTGCTGAGAGAAATGTGCTCCTGAGAGACACGTGCTGCTGAGACACCAAGAGATATGCATTGATGGGAGAGAGACACTGATGGCTGAGAGACAGTGGGCTGAGAGAGACTGAGTGTTGTTCCTGAACTTGAGTTGTAATCTGGTGTTTCTCTAATAAACCCCATAATCTCTGAGTTGTGTGTGGCCACTGTAGGGAATTACCAAACCCAGCAGAGAGGTGGTGGGTGCTGCAGGAGGAATGGCTGGTGTCAGGGTTGATGAAAGGGCTGGAGGAAGGCAGCATGTCTGGCCTCACAGTAGTAGGCCTTGGCCTATCGATGGTGATTCTGTCTTCCTCTTGTGGATTAGAAGAGATCAGAATATATGGCCTTCCTGCCCCTTTAGCATTCCCCATGATTAGATTGACAATCAACTCCATGGTGGAATCTGCCACAAGCAGCTGAGTAGCTGCTTTAGGGTTGTGGTTTGCTTCCCATATATAAGCAGAAGCTTTGGGAATGCTCTGTAGTTTATGGCATGCTTGAACCCTACATGTAGCCATGTCACTGTTCAGCAGCCTGACATGTTTTGCCGACCTTGGGACTTTCAATGTACTTGAATTAATGGCCTGTTGTGTGGTTTGGTAACACAGGAACTGTGCCTTTTTACTTGTCAACCTTGGGGCATCTCAGCCTCAGCAGCCAGCAGTTGAGTGAAGAAAAGCCTTCAGCTTCAGGGGACTGGGAGCAGGAGGCAAAGCTGAAGCTCAAGGTTGAGGGGCTTTCACCCAGCCCCTAGAGCCTGGCATTTTGAACTTGGACTTAAAGCCTCCAAACTGTGAGAGAGTAAACTCCTGCTTGTTAAGATCATCCCATTTGTGGTATATATTCCTGTCAGAGTGGCACTAGGTAACCAGAACAATCTGTGATTATTTTACTTATTCATTTACTTGTTTGTTGTTTATCTCTGTCTAGAATGTAAGGTCCATGAAGACAGGTCTGTATCTGCTTTGTTCATTGCTGGAACATAGTATAAGCTCAATAAACACTTTTTGATAAATAATTGTTTGATATGTAAAGTTATAAAGTTTATGTCTTGCATCTATTTTTCCGGGTAATAATATGAGAATTAAATTAAATGGTATGTGGAAACTTGATACAATTCTCTTCATTTTAAAGTTCTTTGAAGATAATTTTTGAGTAGTGTAGTGACATGATTATTTCACTGGTACGTGGAAACAAATTTTTCTTTTTTATAGATAGTACATTTGAGATATAGATGTTAAATAATTTCATCTAATGTGTCAGGTAGAATAGAATCTCAGGATTCTTTGGCTTCAAGTCTCATTCAGATAACATGTCCAGTGAGCATCTTTCATTATACTTTCACGGCTATGCAACTTCTAGCTCCTTTTCCTTCTATCTCCTCAAATATTCTATTCTATAATTTTTAATCTCTTAAAATTAATCCATACAGTTTTCTTTGGCTAATTTTCAGAGATCACCTACCACACATTTCTTCCTAGTTTTTCTTAGTATGGAAGTTTTGCTGAAAACTGTCTACCATGGATGACTTTACTGATGTAATTTGAAATATTGGTGGCATATCTTCTAGTATTTTAGCAACATTCAAACCACCACAGTACTACAAACTGACAGGTGGGAGAAAAACTGCTAAAAAAAAAAAATAAATAAATGAATCAGTCAAAGAAATCCAAACAGAATATTCTTTAGAAGTGAGTACTACAAGACTTCAACACATACTTTAGACACTTCATTGGGAAAGACCATTCACTAGAACAGGATATCATATTTGACAAAGTAGAGGGCCAATGAAATTGAGGAAAATTCTCAATGAGATGGGCTGACATAATAGTTGTAACAGAGCACTCTAATATACTGATGGCCATGAAGATGATATGGTAAGGAATGACATTTTGTTTTGTTATACATAGGGTCACCATGAGTTTTCAACTGGATAGCAACTAACAATAAGATAAATCCATAGTGTATATTGTAAAATGAATTTAAAATAGTTATTTTAAATATAGTGATTTATATGTGTGAGTGTATAATTAGAACTCAAGATATAAAAAAAGCAATATTTATTTTATTTTTCAAGGAGACATTTTGAACTTGAAATGGATTTCCACTTCTAAATTCTCAAAGTGCTTACTGATAAAGATAATCTGTGTTTGCATTAATATGCCAGCTGGGTTCATCACATTGATGTGTGGTTGTCACATTTTGAAACCATCAGAGTTTCCCTGGTCTTTTGTGGTTGTCTTTTTAATTGAACAGAATTTACTTAATATATATTTTAAAGAAAAACAATAAATTTCCAATCCAGTATATCCTTTTTTTAATTTCATTTGTAGGAAGTAGAGAACAAAGGTTTGCCCTGAAGGCTGCTTTAAAATATAATCTAATTACTTACACATACAAATTTAATATCTCGCCAAGCTTAAGGTGCTTTACTTGAGTCTCTGTTCAAAGATGTAATTCTGGAAATCTTCCATTGACTTTACACATTTAAAAGAATTGACCAGCCTCACACAGATATAGTATTGTCATAAAGTATATAGGATTTCTTGCATTTATCTTCAAAGAGTCTTATTGACCTTAGTATGTTGTTGTTACATGCCATTGAGTCCACTTTGACTCCTAGTGATCCCATGTGACAGATTAGAACTGCTTCATAGGGTTTTCTAAATTGTAATCTTTATGGAAGCAGATCACCATGTCTTTCTCTAGTGGAGGTGCTGGGTGGTTCAAACTGCCAGTCTTTTGGTTAGCAGACAATTGCTTAATTGTTGCAAAGCAAGGCTTCTTTATCCTAGTATAACATTCACTAAAACAGGTAGTGAAATTTCTTATTTATATCATCTTACAGACAAAAAAATGGTTGTGATTAGACTTCAGTTTGCATAAAATTCATTGAGTAATCTGGAAATAGTGATGGGTCATTTATTTCCTTTACTAGAACTGTCATACAAATGAACACTTCAAGTCCTTTGGTCTAGGACTAATTAGATCTGGAGTAAAATCTACCTATCCCATCTCCACTCATTTTTCTTTCTTTTAGAGCATTTTATAAGTTTTCTCTTCACATTAAAAGGATACAATTTGGTGAATAATAGCACAAATAAACCTTAAAGCTAATTTGCCTTGATTTCTTGTTTCTTAGTTTTCCTTTTAATTACTTTTTATTTACAACTCTAAGGGCCATTTGGGGAGTTCTGGTGGCATAGTGCCTAAGGCACTTGACTGCTAACCAGAAGGCTGGTGGTTGAAACCCACCAGCCACTCCTCAGAAGGAAGATTGAGATTGGGCAATCTACTTCCATAAAGATACCGCCTTGGAAACCCAAGGAGGGGTCGCTATGAATAGCAATCAACTCGACAGCAGTAAGTTTGGTTTTTTTGGTAAGGCTTTTTGCATTTGTGGGATTTTTCTGAGAACTCTGAACTCTATAGGCACAAAACATCAATGTCTCTTTACCCGGGTTATGAAAAACTGTATTAAATTGTTTAGCACTACAAAAATATTCATATCTTAAATTATGTATTGCACATATACACTTCTACATATCATGATACCATGTCCTAACACATATGTGTTCATGCATATCGGCTGAGACCTAAACCTACTGCTGTAGAGTCAATTCTGATTCATAGCAACCCTGTAGGACAGACTAGAACTGTCCCATAGGGTTTCCAAGGCTGTAAATCTTTAAGGAAACAGACTGCCATGTATTTCTTCCACAGAATGCCTGGTGGGTTTGAGCCACTCTCTTTTGCGTTAGTAGCTGAGTACTTCAACCACTGCAACACCAAGACTCTTTATTGGTCGAGAATTTACCTTATAAAATTTTGGGAGAGTAAATGTGAAATCTTTACAAGAAAATCTTTTAAATACTGATTTTTATATAAGATTGAACTATTTGCCCTCTTTGGAATGTTTTTCTATCTAACTAGCACTATTTATCATTTTTACAGCTGCCACTCTTTTTTTGGAAACGTTTTATGAGTTTCATTTTTTTTCCTTCTTGTCTTTGTTTCTCACCTTCCCAGGTTCAAACATCCACTGACATCTAATGTGACTTCATGGTCACCTCTATATTTTAATTGTGTTGTTCAGTGTTCCGTGACAAATGACACTCTGGGGTTGTAAAAGTTCCAGAGTTAGCATTACAGTAGAATGGCAAAGAGCTGGAATAAGGGAAATATGTAACGAATAAGCTGGGCACTAAATTTACTCTATGTTTATAGTATTTCTGTTTCTACCAAGAGGACAATTTTGCTGTATCTCATATCCATTTTTCATAGCCATCTGGTTCCTCTGGTTTTTCCCTTCTCATTCCTTCACATCTGTTGCTTCCTCATTATTTTACAGAACTTACATTCCAATTTTTATGTTGATTTCCATAAAAATTTCATATTCATGAAAGTGCCTAGATTTTACCTATTGGCCTGAGATAATTACAGTGAAACAGCAGCCAAGGTCAGAAGCAAAGGCATATCCAGATTTGACATGCTCACTGCCACAGAAATCCCTGGCAAGGAATAGGTGCTGGTCATGTATGTTTTGCTTGTCCAGACAATCATTTGAAAGGAGCACCAGAGTTAGAAGTCTGACACATCCTTCCTGGTTGGGTCACAACAATAAGTGTGCTTAGCTATTTGAAAAGCTATCTGGAGAGAAAGAGCATGTTAAATTGGAAACAGATGGACAAAATGACACACATAACCCTGGAATTCACAGTGCAGTGAGGCAGAGTTAAATCAGGTGCTTGACATCCTGACAATCTTGTCTCTGTAGGAAAAAGGAAAGAAAACACCTGGAGACCCTAAGTTTGGTAGTGGTTAGTTCACATTTTGAGGCCATTTGCTTTCTGATTTGGCTTAGATTGTATGCATTGCTTTCCTTCTGTTTTTCTTTCAATGAATTTTCCCATATGCAAAGTTCTTCCCTTCCATCATCCTCACTACCCCTCTTTTGTCTGCATCCTTTTACCACTCCCCCTTCTCCAAAGTCAATTTAAGTTAAAATCAAAAGTGGGTAGCAGTTTAGGAGAGATGAGAAAGTGGTCACATGTCTATTCCTCTGGATGCTGAAGTTTCTTCACGCTCTCTGTGATGATGTAGTAAGCGTCTCTGGTTGGTGCAAATGTTAAGCACTCAGCTACTAGCCAAAAAGGTTGGTGGTTCAAATACACCTCAAGGCACCTTGGAAGACAGGACTGATGATCTACTTTTGAAAGGTCAGAGTTTTGAAAATCCTATGGAGCAGTTTTACTCTGCACATTTGGGTCTCCATGAGTTGGAATTGACTTGATGGCAGCTAGCAACAACTCCAAACTATGATCTTTAAAATAAAACATGCCAATTACAATTTTATAGTGGCTATATTAATACAGTATGACTATAAAGCCAGCAAGGAAGCAATAAGACATAGAACATCAGTCACTTTGATTTCTGGAAATGTCTTAAAACATATTTAGTGTCAGAGCAAATACACAAATATACAAAGCAAACTCTACCAAAGAAATTATTTACAAATGAGCACACTCCTCTAACTCTCCTATTAAACCAAAACCAAACCAGTTGCTGTTGTGTTGATTCTGAGTCTTGGTGACCCCATGTGTGTCAGAGTAGAAGTGTGCTCCATAGGGTTTTCTATGGCTGATCTTTTGGAAGTAGAGCACCAGGATTTTCTTTCAAGGTGACTTTAGGTGGACTTGAATTATCAGTCTTTCTGTTAGGAGCTGAGTGCTTAATCATTTGCACCAACCAGGGTTCCCCAATTTCTAACTATATTAACTTATAGCTATATTAAACGCATTAACACAAACAAATGTAAATGCATATGGACATTCTCTCAGGTAGACAGTAGTGTGGTATCTTAAAAATTATGGTCAACTGAAAGTCAGAAATCTTGTATGTCCATCTTAGCTTTGCTGTTAACTAGCTTTTTATTTTATTTTATTTATAAGATAACAAAGTTTACATTAGGTGGTCATTAAAATTCTGGCTTGATTCAGAATAATGCAATGGCCTCAAAAAGTGTAAGGACTTATCATAAGTTAAGGAAGGGGTAGCTTTGTGAACACATGGTTTAGGTGTGGGGAAGTCTGTATAAAAGTTGTTAATCTGTACAGGAGATGCCATTAAATGGGATGTGGGAAAGTAGTGAAAAGAAAAACAGTATTTTCCTGAGCTGCCAGAAAAGACAACTCAAGCTTGAAGGAGATAACAAAGTTTCCAGGGACAAATTGAGACTGGAAGCTGAAGTTTCAAAAGAGAAAGTAAATAACAGCATAGATTGGGACAATCCAGCAAGGACTTTTCAAGTGCAGAAAATAATTGAGAAAATCAGGCTAAGAGGACGGTTGCTTATGATTGTCTCAACACACCATGAAATTGGTTACTAGTAGAGCTTCAAACTGGTTTATTCTGGTTACACCTCCAATGGAATGTGCATTTCTACTCCAGATATACTAAATCAGAATCTGCATTTTAACAAGATGGATATGTATAGATAAGAACCACCTGTTGTTGTTGTTATGTGCCGTCGAGTCGGACCCAACTCATAGTGACCCCTCCTTGGGTTTCTGAGGCAGTATCACTACAGAAGTAGATTGCCCAACCTTCCTTCCGAGGAGTGGCTGGTGGGTTTGAACCGCCAGGCTTTTGATTAGCAGTCAAGTGCCTTAGGCACTATGCTACCAGAGCTCCTAATGCATCCCTCTAAATCAGGCTTTCTCAACTACACTGTTATTGGCATTTTGAACTAACTCTTGTTGCAGGAAGGGATGTTACATGCATTGTAGGATGTTTAGCAGCACTCCTGACTTCTACCCATCGATACCAGTAGCCACCTCCTTACCCTAACCCAGTATGACAATAAAAAATGTCTCCTGACATTCCTAAAATTGTCCCTGGTTGAAAGTCATTTCTCTAAATGGGTAAAAAATTATTTTTGAAAGGTTTACAGCCTAATGGTTAAGAGCTTGGGGTTCGGAGATTGAATTCTAGAACTGGACTTGAGGTCCACTTTTGTTACCTTATTCACTGTGGGCACTGGGTAAGTTACTTAACCTTTATAGGCCTTACTTTCTTTAATTGTGGGAGCTCTGGTGGTGTAGTGCCTAGGGCATTTGACTGCTAACCAGAAGGCTGGCAGTTCAAACCCACCAGCCACTCCTCTGAAGGAAGGTTGGGCAATCTACTTCCATAGTGATACTGCCTCAAAAACCCAAGAAGCATCTCTGCTATGAAATTCAACTTGATGGCAGTGAGTTTTGTTTGGTTTGGTTTCTTTAATTATAAAATAGGACTAATAAACTAAGAACAGTACCTATCTCCTAGAGTTATTGTGAAGATCTTTATTGGTATTGTTAGTAGCCATCAAGTGGGCACACAGTTCAATGGTGATCACCATGCACAATGGAACCAAAAGTTGCCTGGTCTAGCATCATCCCTATGATTGATTGCAGATCGAACCCTTGTGATCTACAGGGTTTTCAATGGCTAATTTTTGGAATTAGATAGTCAGGCCTTTCATCTATTCTGCTTTAATCTGGAAGCTCTCCTGAAACCTGTTCAGCATCATAGCAACACACACATAAAGTACATTGTCTGGGAATTGAACACAGCTCTCCTGAATAAATCAAAACAACTAAATTCATTGCCATTATGTTGATTCTGATGCATAGAAACTCCCTTTGGGTTTCTGAGGTGGTAAATGTTTACAGAAGCAGATTGCCAGTCTTCCTTCCATGGAGTGGCTGGTCAGTTTGAACCGCCAACCTTCTGGTTAGCAGCCAAATGCCTTAGGCACTATTCCATCAGAGCTCTGCTTTCCTGCACAGAAAGTGAAATTCTACCACTGAACTATCTTATACTGTGAATATTGATAAATGAGCCAATGCATGTGAATAATTTAGTACAGTGTATGGAACTTGGCAACTACTAAATAAATGCTAGCGATTGTTCTTTCTATCATTGTCTAGTTACAAAAGGGTACAAAGAAAGAGATAAATGTGGTTATTTCTGAAAATAGAGTTATGGAATCATGGTAACCAAATATCTAAATTTCATCATACAGGGGTCTTGAGAGACATGGCTTGGTAATTCAATCAGTCAATCAATATTGATTGAGCATTTGTTAGGTTCCAAACACTATCCTAGTGTTGTTTGTATAGGTATGAGCAAGACACACAAAGATCCTGCCCTGAAGATTTTAATATTAATGGAGGAAAACAGAAAATTAACATAAGTGACTTAAAACTTAGCTGTCCACAAAAATTCATTCTTTTCTTCTTTCACTATAACTGATCACATGGCTGCCCAACTACAATAAATTTCTCAGCCTTCTTTGCTATTAGGTATGGCCTTTTTAAAATATAAGTTCTTTCCCATGGTCCATGAATAGAAGTGAAATGTGCCACTTCTAGGTCTGAGCCATAAAAACTTCCTTATATGTTTTTTTTATTCTTTTTATTTTTCTTGTGAATTAAAAGGTCACAACATGGATCAACATGATCAGAACAACCTGGGAAGATATATGATTAAAATGTCAGAAGTCATGTCAGCGTGGGTCCCTGAATGACTATGTTGAGCAAAGTTTTCTACCTTGACTACAACTTGTAAGATTTGCCTAGACTAGTCCATGAAAAAATTTTTTATGAATAGCCCTAAAACATGTCTGATACAATGCCAGAAGATGAGCCCCTCAAGTTGGAAGACACTCAAAATATGACTGGGAAAGAGCTGCCTCATCAAAGTAGAGCCTACCTTAATGATATGGAGGAAGTAGATCTTTGGGGCCTCCATTTGCTGAAGTGGTATGACTCAATATCCAGTGATAATCAGAACATGGAATGTATGAAGTATGAATCTAGGAAATTGAAAGTTGTCAAAAATTAAATGGAATGCATAAAGATTGATATCCTCAGCATTAGTGAGCTGAAATGGACTGTTTTTAGCCATTTTGAATCAGATAACCATATGATCTACTATGCTGGGAATGACAAATTGAAGAGGAATCGCATGGCATTCATCATCACAAAGAATGCTTCAAGTTCTATCCTGAAGTACAATGCTGTCAGTGATAGAATAATATCCATGCATCTACAAGGAAAGCCAGGTAATACTACTAATATTCAAATTGATGCACCAACCACCAAAGCCAAGATAAGGAAATTGAAGATTTTTTAACAACTTCTACAGTCTGAAGTTGACCAAATATGCAATCAAGATGTGCTTATTATCACTGTTGACTGGAATACAAAAGTTGGAAACAGAGAAGAATCACTGGTAGTTGGAAAATTTGGCCTTGGAGATAGAAATAATGGTGATCGCATGATAGAATTTTGCAAGACCAATGACTCATTCATTGCAAATACCTTTTCTCAACAACACAAACAGAGTTTATACTTGTGGACTTCACCAGATGGAGTACACAGGAGCCATATTGACTACATCTATGGTAAGATGCAATGCAGAAGCTCAATACCTTTAGCCAAAACAAGGCCAGGAACTGACTGTGGAACAGACCATCAACTGCTCATTTGCAAGTTCAACTTGAAGTTGAAGACAATTAAAACAAGTCCACAAGAGCCAAAATATGACCTTGATTATATCCCTCCTGAATTTAGAGACCATTTAAAAAATAGATTTGATGAACACCAATGACTGAAAACCAGAGGAATTGTGGGATGATATAAAAAAAAAATCATCCATGAAGAAATCCAAAGATCATTAAAAAGACAGGAAAGGAAGAAAAGACCAAAATGGATGTCAGAAGAGACTCTGAAACTTGTCCTTGAATGGAGAGTAGCTAAAGCAAATGGAAGAGATGACAAGATAAAAGAACTAAACAGAAGATTTCAAAGAGCAGCTCGAGAAGATAAAGTCAATTATTATAATGAAATGTGCAAAGACATGGAGTTGGAAAGCCAAAAGGGAAGTATACACTTGGCATTTCTCAAACTGAAGGAACCGAAGAGGAAATTTAAGCCTCGAGTTGCAATACTGAAAGATTCTATGAGCAATATTTTGAATGATGCAGGAAACATCAAAAGATGATGAAAGGAATACAAAGAGTCACTGTACCAAAAAGAACTGGTTTATGTTTATCCATTTCATGAGGTGGCATATGATCAAGAACCAATGGTATTGAAAGAAGAAGTTGAAGCTGCACTGAGGGAAGTGGTGAAAAACGAGGCTCCAGGAATTGATGGGATACCCATTGAGTTGTTTCAATAAACGGATGCCACACTGGAGGCACTCACTCGGTTATGCCAAGAGATTTGGAAGATAGATATCTGGCCAACTGACTGCAAGAGATCCATATTTGTACCCATTCCAAAGAAAGGTGATTCCACAGATTGTGGAAATTATAGAACAATGTCATCAATATCGCACGCAAGTAAGATCTTACTGAAGATAATTAAAAAACGGTTGCAGCAGTATATATTGACAGAGAACTTCCAGAGGTGCAAGCTGGATTCAGAAGAGGACATGGAGTGAGGGATGTCATTGCTGAAGTCAGATGGGTCTTGGCTGAAAGTAAAGAATACCAGAAAGATGTTTACTTGTGCTTTATTGACTATGCAAAAGCATTCGATTGTGTGGATCGTAACAAATTATGGATAACATTAAGAAGAATGGGAATTCCAGAACACTTAATTTTGCTCACGCTTGTACATAGACCAGGAAGCTGTCATTCGAACAGAACAAGGGGACACTGCATGGTTTAAAATCAAGAAGGGTGTGGATCAGGGTTGTGTCCTTTCACCATACTTATTCAACCTGTATGCTGAAAAATAATCTGAGAAGCTGGACTATATGAAGAAAAACGTGGCATTAGGATTGGAGGAAGACTCATTAACAGCCTATGTTATGCAGATGTCACAGCTTTGCTTACTGAAAGTGAGGATGATTTGAAACACTTACTACTGATGAAGATTGAAGACTGCAGTCTGCAGTATGGATTCCCTCAATAGAAAGAAAAAAAAAAAAAAAAAAAACCCTCACAATGGAACCAGTATGTAGTTTCATGATAAATGGAGAGAAGATTGAAGTTGTCAAGGACTTCATATTACTTGGTTCTACAATCAACACCAGTGGAAGCAGCAGTCGAGATATCAGATGTTGTATAGCATTTGGCAAATCTGCTGCAAAGGACATCTTTCAAGTGCTAAGGAGCCAAAATGTTTCCTTGAAGACTAAGGTATGCTTGGCATAAGCCATGGTATTTTCAATCGGCTCATACTTATGTGAGACCTGGACAATGAAAAAGGAAGACCGAAGAAGAGTCGATGATTTTGAGTTGTGGTGTTGCCGAAGAATGCTGAAAGTCCCATGGATTGCTAAAAGAACAAATCTGTTCTGGAACAAGTGCAACCAGAACACTCCTTGGAAGTGAGAATGGCCAAACTTTGTCTAACCTACTACTCTGGTCATGTTGTAGGAAAGTACCATTCCCTGGAGAGGGATATCATGCTTACCAAAGTGGAGGGACGGGACAACAAAAAGGGGAAGGCCCTGAATGAGATGGATTGACATAGTGGCTGCAATGATGGGCTCAGGTATAGCAAGGATTGTGGGGTTGGCACAGGACTGGGCAGTGTTTTGTTCTGCTGTACATGAAGTTGTTATGAGTCAGAGATGACTCAACGTTACCTAACAACAACAGCAACAGTCTGTGAAAGAGAAATAACCCCTTATTTTGTTTGAACCATTACATACTGGATTTATTAAGCTATTTTGCTTATCAAACCAATACAGGTGATCTGAAAAGACTTCTGTGAGAACCTAATATTTGAACTAAAATCTGACAGAAGAGAGTAAAGCAGTCATAGGGACATCTAGAAGATTGTTTTTTTTTGGGGGGGGAAGAACAGCAAGTTCAAGGGGACTCTTCTTGACAGATTACTCAAGACTAACATCAGAACCTGTAAGATATAGTGGGTCCATGTTGATGGGGTGAGGTAGAGGCATATAGGTCAAAATAGCATTAGGAAAAAATGCAAATATACTCTCTGGATCTACATTGTTTACAAAATATACCATGATGATTTGAAGGACTTCTTTCTCTCTTCCCCAAAAAACCACAATTGACTCTTTTCTGTTCAAATATTTTTATTATTATTATTTTTTAATTCTGGTACTTCAATTAACACATACTCCATCACATATTAGTCATATGTTGTTTGAACTGAAAATTCAATTAAATTTGCCATGGAAAAAGAAGATACATAAAATTATTTTAAACAGATTGAGTGTTTTTCCTGCTTCATTTGATATCGATTAAAATAGATTTATTTTGCACATTTCTCAAACTCTGGCAAAAAAAAAAAAAAAAACCACTGCCCTTGAGTTGATTCTGACTCTTAGTGACCCCCATTAGGTTTCCAAGATAGTAAATCTTTATGGAAGTAGGTTGCCCAGTCTTGCTTCAGAAGAGTGGCTGATGGGTTTGAACCACCAACCTTCTGGTTAGCAGTCAGATACCTTAGGTAATGTGCTACCAGAGCTCCCTCTCAAACTCTGGTGAGACCTTAAATGTCGTAATAATGATATGCTGTTTGGTCTTTATGGAACCTTACTTGGTGCTGGTGGGCAAGTCTTTAGTATATTTTGAGGTATATTTTTCTATATATACATATTAAAATAACTTTGAGATATCAAGATATAGATAATCTCTGGAAGTGTTAGTATTTCTTTTTAGGAAAACTCATTTGCGCTTAGAGTGAGATGTAAATTCCTTAATATAGCTGTTCATGTAAAATCGTGTCTGTTCTGGAGACTGCCGATATTCTTTTATTCCCAGAGTTTCTTTATGTTTCAAAAATCATTTAGATATTCTGTAATACTTTTAATGTTAGGGTGAATGTATATAGAGTAAATAAAATTGAAACATGCTTCATTCAGAAAATGGGCAAAGGACATGAACAGATACTTCACCAAAGAGAACTTCAAGTCCAACACATGAAAATATGCTTGCAATGACTAGCTATTAAAGAGTTGCATACATAAGTTTCAACAAGACACCATCTCACACCTGCAAAAATGGCAGTGATCTAAAAAACAGAAAGCAAAAAATGCTAGTAAGTTGTGGGGATATTGGAGTTTTTATACAGCGCTAGTGGGATTTTGTTTTCTAGAGCTGCCCTTCCAAATCTTCTGTTCAGCTCCTTTATTTCATCATTTCTTCCATTTGCTTTAGGTACTCTCCATTCAAGATCAAGTTTCAGTCTCTTCTGACATCCATTTTGGTCTTTCTTCCTTTCCTATCTTTTTAATGACCTTTTGCTCTCTTCATATATGATCTTGATGTCATTCCATAACTCATTTGCTCTTTGGTCATTTGTGTTCAGTGTATCAAATCTGTTCTTCAGATGATCTCTAAATTCAGGTGGGATATCATGAAGGTCATATTTTGGCTCTCATGGATTTATTATAATTTTCTTTAACCTCAACTTGAAATTGTTAATGAGTGATTGATGGCCTGTTCCATAGTCAGCTCCTGACCTTGTTTTGACTCATGATAATTGAGTTTCTCCATTGTCTCTTTCCAGAGATGTAGTTGATTTGATTATTGTGTATTCCATCTAGTGAGGTTCACGTGTACAATTACTGTTTATGTTGTTCAAAATAGGTGTTTGCAATGAATAAGTCCTTGGATTTGCAAAAATCTATCATGAGATTGCTGGCTTCATTTCTATTACCAAGGTCATATTTTCCAATTACAGATATGTCTTCTTTATTTCCAACTTTTGCATTCCAATTGCCAGTAATTATCACTACATCTTGAATATATGCACAGTGTATTTTAGACTGCAGAAGTTGGTAAACATCTTCAATTTCTTAATCTTTGGCTTTAGTGGTTGGTGTGTAAATTTGAATAATAGTAGTATTAACTGGTCTTCCTTGTAGGTGTGTGGGTATTATCCTATCACTGACAACATTGTACTTCAGAATAAATCTTGAAATGTTCCTTTTGATGCTGAATGTGACACCATTACTCTTCAATTTGTCATTCTGGGCATAGTAGACCATATGATTATCTGGTTCAGAATGGCTAGCAACAGTCCATTTCAGCTCACCAATGCCTAGGATATCAATCTTTATTCATTCTATTTCATTTTTGACAATTTCTAGTTTTCTGAGTTTCATACATTGTACATTCCACATTCTGATTATTAATGAAAATTTGCAAATGTTTCTTCCCATTTTGGGTCATGCCACATCAGCAAATGAAGGTCCTGAAAGCTTTCTTCCATGAATATCATTAAGGCTGACTCTACTTTGAAGGAAGTTCTTTCCCAGTCATATTTTGAGTGCCTTCCAACCTGAGGGAGTCGTCTTCTGGCACATTATCAGACAATGTTCCAGGGCTAGAAACAAAATTTTATAGTAATATATCAGTGTTTCACTGCTATTCATAATTTTTTCAATGGTCAATTTTTTCAGAAGTGTATGGACCATCCCTCTTCCTAGTCTGTCATACTCTGGAAGCTCTGCTGAAACATGTCCAATATGGGTGACACTGCTGATATTTGAAATACCAGTGGCAGCTTCCAGCCTCACAGCAACATGTAAGCCACCACAATACATGAAACTGACAGATAAGTGGTGGAACAGAGAGTAGATAAAGTGAATGGAAGAAATGATGAAATGAAAGATCTGAAGAGAGATTTCAAAGGGTGGTTAGAGAAGACAAAGTAGTATCATGAAATGTACAAAGACCTGGAGTTAGAAAACCAAAAGGGAATAATGCACTCAGCATTTCTGAAGCTGAAAGGACTGAAAGAAAATGCAAACCTTGAATTGCAATATTGAGGGATTCTGTGGGCAAAATATTGAGCTATGCAAGAAGCATGAAAAAAAGATGGAAGGAATACACAGAGTCACTGTACAAAAAAGAATTGGTCAATGTTCAACCATTTTAGGAGATAGCATGCGGTCAAGAACCAAGGATATTGAAGGAAGAAATCCAAGCTGTACTGAAGGAATTGGTGAAAAACAAGGCTCCAGGAATTGATGGAATACCCATTGAGATGTTCCAACAAACAGATGCAGCACTAGAGGCACTCAAATCATTAATGACAAGAAAGTTGGAAGACAACTACCTGACCAGCTGATTGGAAGAGATTTAGATTGTTCCTATACCTAAGAAAGGTCATCCAACAATGTGGAAATTATCTAAACATATAATTAATATCACACACAAGATATATTTTGCTGAAGACAGTTTAAAAATGTTTGCACCATCGTATCAGCAGGGAACTGCCAGAAATGCAAGCTGGATTCAGAAGAGGGTGTGGAATGAGCAACATAATGTTAGATGTCATGTCAGCGACATCATGTTAGATGTTAGATGGATCTTGGCTGAAAGCAAAGAATATTAAAAATATATTTACCTGTGTTTTATTGACTATGCCAAGGCATTCAACTGTGTGGATAATGGCAAATTATGGAAAACATTGCAAATAATAGGAATTCCAGAACACTCAATTGGGCTCACGAGGAACCTGTACATAGAGCAAGAAAGAGGCTGTCATTTGAACAGAACAAGGGATACTATATCGCATAAAATCAGGAAGTGTGTGCATCAGCATTTTATCCCTTTACCATACTTATTCAATCTGTGTCCTGAGCAAATAATTTGAGAGGATGGACTATATGAAGAAGAATGTGGCATCAGGATTGCAAGAAGACTCATTAACAACTTGCTATATGCAGATGGTCCAACCTTGTTTGTGGAAAGTGATGATGACTTGAAGCATTTACTGATGAAAACTAAAGTCTTCAGTATGGGTTACATCTCAACATAAAGAAAACGAAAATTCTTACAAGTGGACCACTGAACTTCATTACGATAAATGAAGAAAAGATTGCAGTTATCAGAGATTTCATTTTACTTGGATCCACAATCAACACTCATGGAAGCAGCACTCAAGAAATCAGACATCATATTGCAATGGGAAAATCCACTACAAAAGA
Source organism: Orycteropus afer afer (assembly GCF_000298275.1). NCBI lineage: Eukaryota > Metazoa > Chordata > Mammalia > Tubulidentata > Orycteropodidae > Orycteropus > Orycteropus afer. The sequence goes on from NW_006921658.1 coordinate 12,403,871, forward strand.
CCTCTTTAAAGTGTTAACGATCAAAGACATCAGTCACCTTAAAGACTAATAAATGCCCACACCAAACCATGGTGTTTACAATCACCTCATATGCATGTGAGTGCTAGACAGTGAATAAGAAGACCAAAGAAGGGTTTATATCATTGAATTGTGGTGTTGGCAAAGAATACCGAAAGTACCGTAGAAGTACCGTAGACTGTCAGACGAACAAACAAGTCTGTCCAGGAAGAAGTGCAGCTGGAATGCTCCTTAGGAGTGAGATTGGCTAGACTTTGTCTCACTTACTTTGGTTAGTGTGGTCAGAAGGGACTGGTCCCTGAAGAAGGATATCATGTTTGGTAAAGTAGTTGTTGTTGTTGTTATGTGCCGTCGAGTCGGCCCCGACTCATAGCGACCCCTCCTTGGGTTTCCGAGGCAGTATCACTACGGAAGTAGGATTGCCCAACCTTCCTTCCGAGGAGTGGCTGGTGGGTTTGAACCGCCAGCCTTCTGGTTAGCAGGCAAGTGTCTTAGCCACTATGTAGAGGGTTAGCTAAAAAGGAGGAGACCCTCAGTGAGATGGATTGACACAGTGGCTGCAACAATGAGCTCAAACATAGCAAGGATTATGAGGATGGTGCAGGGCCAGGCAGTATTTGATTCTGTTGTACATGGGCCACTATGAGTCAAAGACCACTTAACTGCACTTAACAATGAGCCAGAACCAGTAGGATTTTAAAATAGTATGACAACTATGGAAAACAACAGGCTGCTTCCTCAAAAAGCTAGAAATAGAAACACCTTATGATCTAGCAATCCATTAAGTATATACTCTTTATCAGTTACACTGTGTTATCAGTTACACAAAGACACAATACACATCTTTGTTCATTGCAGCATTATTCACAATAACAAAAAGGTGGAAACAACCTAAGTGCTCATCAACAAATTAATGGATTCAAACAAATTGTACTACATACATTCAATGGAATATTATGCAGCTACGAAGAATAATGATGAGTTCTTGAAACATGGGTGAATCTGGAGGACATTATGCTGAATGAAGTAAGTCACTCACAAAAGGACAAATATTGCATGGTCTCACTTTTATAAAGTACAAGAATAAATATAGACAAAGAAAGTAATGTTCTTTGATGGCTATCAGGGATAAGAGGGAGAAGAAAGCAGAATCACTTTGCAGATAGTAGACACTTGTTATTTTTTGTGGTGGGGGATGTGATACCCAATATAGGTTAAGTTTACACAAACTTGCCAAGGTGAATGATGACACTAAAATGTACACAAGAATAATGGACAATTTTGGTAAATCTTATAATATATGCAATTTTGTAACAACAGTAATAACAACCAAAAATATATGTGTGGTTACATAGGTAGTGATGTATGCATTTATGTGTACAGGAGAGTACATGTGAATATATGGATGTGCATGTGTAGGTGTATGGGTGAGTAGAGGTATGTGCACATTTGTGTGTGCTGCAAATATATGTATATATATATAGGAGCTCTGGTAGCATAGTGCCTAAGGCACTTGACTGCTAACCAGAAGGCTGGCAGTTCAACCCCATCAGCCACTCCTCAGAAGGAAGATGAGGCAATCTACTTCTGTAGTGATACAGCCTCAGAAGCCCAAGGAGGGGTTGCTATGAGTCGGGTCTGACTTAACGGCACATAACATCAACAACATATATATGTTGTTGTTGTTGTTAAGTGCCGTCGAGTTGTTTCCGACTCATAGCGACCCCATGCACAGCAGAACGAAACACTGCCCGATCCCGC
>NW_006921658.1:12408389-12410471 GCF_000298275.1 Orycteropus afer afer
ACACACACACACACACACACACACACACATATACATATACATATATATACACACACATATACATATAGAAGCTCTGGTGGCATAGTACCTAAGGCATTTGACTGCTAACCAGAGGCTGGTGGTTCAAACCCAGCAGTTACTCCTGGGAAGAAAGATTATGCAATCTACTTCGGTAGTGACATCACCTTAGAAAGTGTCCGTATGAGTCAGAATGACTCAAGGGCAGTGAGTTTGATTTTAGTTTATATGTATATATATGTTGTTGTTGTTGTTATGTGCCATCGAGTCTGATCCCACTCATAGCGACCCCTCCTTGGGTTGCCGAGGTAGTATCACTACGGAAGCAGATTGTCCAACCTTCCTTTCGAGGAGTGGCTGGTGGGTTTGAACTGCCAGCCTTCTGGTTAGCAGTCAAGTGCCTTAAGCACTATGCTACCAGAGCTCCTTGTGTGTGTGTGTGTGTATATACACACACACACATACACATATATACACGCACATAATAAAGTACATTGGGGCACAGTTGCAAATATTTCCTAGACATAACGAAACACGTTGTGGGTTTGGTTTACTGGATTTGAAAGCTTAGTATCATAATCTCAGGGGACAATAAAGTCAATCGTTATAACATAATTTATAAAGATATTGTTCTACATTCTAATCTAGTGAGTAGTGTGTATGATCTTAAAAGCTTACAAACAGCAATCTAAAATATAACTATTGGTCTGTGCTCATCTGGAGCAAAAGAGAAATAAGGAAACCAAACATTCAAAAAAGAAACCAGTCTATATGACTAATAGCTCACATGAACCACAGCTTTATTTACCTTGAGACAAGAACTAGATGGTTCCCAGTTGCTACTAACAAGTGTTCTGACCAGGGACACAATAGATAGTCCCAGGTAGAATGGGATAAAAGATGTAGAACAAACCTTAAATTCTTAAAAAAAAAAAAAAAAAAAGTCCAACTTACTGAACCAGATTGGGCTATCTACTTCCGTAGTGGTGCAACCTTGGAAACCCAAGGAGGGAGGGATTGCTATGAATCACATCCCACTCGATGGCAATGAGTTTAGTTTTGGTTTGGTTTATAGATAACTAGAGTGTTTTTTTCTTACCTAGTGGCTCTCTAACAAGAATATACCACAAACGGGATGACTTTAACAAACAGGAGTTTATTCTCTTATAGTTCAGGAGGCTTTAAGTCCAAGTTCAAAGTGTCAGGCCCTGGGGGCAGGGTGAAAGCCCCTCAACCTTGGGGTCCAGCTCTGCCTCCTGCTCCTGGCCCACTGGAGCTAGAGGCATGTCTTCACTCAGATAGCTGCTAGTTGCAGAGCTTGACAAACTCAAGGTTGACAAGTAAAAAGGCACAGCCCTGATGTTAGCAAACCACATGGAAGGCCATTAATTTAAGTCCACTGCAAGTCCCAAGGTCAGCAGAGCATGGCAGGCTGCTGAACAATGACACAGCTACATGCAGGGTCCAAGCGTACCATAAGCTAGAGACCATTCCCAAGGCTTCTGCTTATATACAGGAAACAGACCACGTTCTAAAGACTCAGCTGCTTGTAGTAGATCCCACCTGGAGCTGATTGTCAGTCTCATCATGGGAAATAACTACCACCACCTGCTAAGCCACTCAACCAGGCCCAGCCAAGTTGACACACAAACATAACTACCACATGGAGGATCCCCTGACACTTCAGGGTTTTGATTAACTGTTCTCTTTGTGTGCAATACTCTTGTCCACTTTCTTGCATGGTTGTTTCTTCTTGTTCACCGCTGTACTCATCTTATTGCCTAGAAAAGTTCCTGTTCCATGGCAGCCATTGAACAATCTTTTGTTGCAGAGTTAATGGAAAAATGGATCCCTTTGTAATAGAGAAGACAGTGATATAATAGGCTGTGACTTATGCTCGCACACCTAAGAATTTTCAAATTTTGGGAAATATGATTTTCCCTCATTGATTTTATTGTATTGTTGTTGTTGTTATGTGCTGTTGAGTTGGACTCGACTCATAGTGACCCCTCCTTGGGTTTCCGAGGCAGTATCACTACAGAAGTAGATTGCCCCATCTTCCTT
>NW_006921658.1:12410801-12411943 GCF_000298275.1 Orycteropus afer afer
CAATGGGGGTTGCTATGAGTTGGAATCAACTCAATGGCAGTGAGTTTTGTTTTGGTTTGTTCTTAATAAACACAAACCTTTCAGATGAGAGTTAACAGCAAGAACAAATCAACCACAAAGTGATCATTCTATGAGTCAGAATTGACTTGACAGCAACAGGTTTAGTTTTGGTTTATCTATCTGTCTGTTTATCTGTCTGTCATGTATCATTTTAGTGAGTAGGATTGTACATGAATATTTATTTAGATAGAGAACTGGACCCCAGGATGCTTTTCAGTCACAAAATACATCATGTTTTCTAATATCTCAGTTCATATGCCTTATCTACAGTCACTTTCTAAACCAATTTAAACTGTCACTCTACCTCTTACCTATTTTACTTTCATTCATTTTATGCTGTAGAACATTGGCTGCTATGGTAGATAATGAGTTTGTATTTTGTTTCTGTGTAGTGTGGCAAATGGTAGTGTATCAGTCTGATGGCATTTGCCAGGATTTCTGGAAAGCCAAAATGCGTCATTCAAGTAAGTTTTAAAAAGAAGCAGAAAGAAAGCAATTTAAGAAGCATTTCTTAAAGTTGTAATTCAATGACTCAGATGTGAGTGTAGTGAAGACATAAATAAAACAAATTGCTTTTCTTTCATTACACCTTGATTTACCCTAATTTTCCCAGCTCTGTGCCTCAGAAAAGGTGCAACACCCCTTTTAGTACCTTTACAAAGTAATTTTCAATCAGTGGCTAACACTAGGAAGATGTTGAATGAAGTTTTTGGGTTTTGATCCTGATGATTCACGTAAATTTTTTAAAAGCTTCTGTATGTATACATTCATTTTACTGGTATATCTTGAAATAGTAGATTTTAAACCCTATTTGGATTATTAATCATGTCTAAGCTCTGTTATGTAAATTCAGGAGGAACTTCTGAGATCAAAGGAGAAAGATCTAGTTCTTCTGTAAAATGAGTACATATTTACTTTCTGTAGACCCTAGCATTACTGCTTTGGGTTTATAAGTAAACTAAAAAAACCAAATTCACTGCAGTCAAGTTGGATTTTATTCATAAAGACCCCTCCTTGGGTTTCTAAGGCTGTATCTCTATGGAAGTAGATTGCCCAGTCTTCCTTCTGAGGAGTGGCTAGTG
>NW_006921658.1:12415484-12429815 GCF_000298275.1 Orycteropus afer afer
GTGGAGGACAGGGCAGGGCACCCAGGCTCCGTCTGAGCACACAGACTGTGATGGAGTTCCTGTAGGACCAGAAGGTAGGTGGGAATGGGGAATGGCCACACCTCCTTTCACCCAGCGGATGTGGGGTATAATAGTAACAAGAGGAATGTTGTACCTTTTCAATCTTGCAGGTCCTGAGTGTCCTTGGGGTTGCTGGAAAGCATAACGTGTTCTTAAGCCCCAGGAATCTGCGAAAGTGCTGTCTCTTTAATTATCCAAAATAGTCAAGCCACTTTTTAAACCTTCAAAATGGCTGCGTCCTCCGGACCGGCAAAAGTCCACAGTTCAGCCAACCTTTCTCTTCTCCCTCTCTGTTTGTTCCCCAGCCACCATGCACAGTCTTCCGTGCAGTTCCTGGCTAGCAGGGTGATTTTTAGGTTAATTTTTAGGTTCTACCACCACTCGGGAATCTCCAAGCTGTCTGTGCCCTCAGGATGGCTCAGGATCTCTGCCAGACCGCAGCACTGTCTGTCTCCTTTTTTGGTATTTTCATGCAAATTCTTCTGCTAGTTGGGGTTTAGTCCACTTCTATATCCTTCCCTTCAAGGCTCAGGGGCCCACGTTTATCCTCTGTGTCTGTGTCAATTGGTTTCACTTTTCTTTGTTGAAGAGGGTCTGTGCAGTCTTTCTGCCTAGTCTGTGATCTTGCCGGAACTCGAATTGTCCTTTAAAAGTCTGGAAATGATCAACTTTCTTATGTCTGTGGCCTGTGAAAATATGTCTGTTGTATTTTTGCTTCTGGTGTATAGATGAGTTGATGATATATTTTATCCTAAACAAATAAACAAAACCAAGAATTGAAAACTTTAAAGAAGTTTATGCAAGTTCTGAGATATGGAAAAGTGATGAAGACAGTTAAATGTTAGTTATGTGGACTTGTTGCATGCTTCCTTGATAAATTGTCATTTCCTTTGAATGAGCTTCCATTTTTATCTAGCCCTGGCTAGTAAGGGGATGTTCACCCCTACTGAATTGAAAACAGGAGGTGGGAAATGGGCAGCTAAAAGGAAAGAAAGAAAGCTGATTCATTTAAGCAAAAGAAGAGCAAAATAAACAAACAGAACCCAAAACAAACATAATATTCCAACAGGGACTTCTGGGACTTTGTTCATTTCTATAGTCTCTGAGCCACAGTATCAATTGCTGTCAACACAGTTTATGTGGAAAATTGCATTGACATAGTATAATTGATTCTGTAACGTAATCATAGCACAATGAAGTGAAATAGCATATCCAATGTACTCAATGACATAATTAGCCACAAATTTGGACAAAATAGAAAGCCCAGCAAGGGTTCCTTAAAACTTTTCAGAAGGCATTTTGGAAAAGAGGTGAGACAGGGTGTGAGAGAAGGGAGTTTTTGGTATTCTTATGTTTAACATGATTGTTAACTTCTAGTAATACTTTGAAATTGGTGAAGAAAAGAAGTAAAGAATAATATTGAAAAATTGCTTTTTTTTTTTTTCTTTTTTACCACTTTGGGGCTAGAAAAACTTTTATTCCTCCTATGTTTAATGCACAGGGACTCAGAACACTGGGAAAGGGATATGGTGCCTTGAAATGAATACTCTGGTGCAATGAAGTTCTAAAAGTGGTTAGGAACTGTGTTTACTTCCCTGATAAGTGATTTTATTCTTTCTAGACTCTGAAATTAAGATATCTAAAACCTTAAGGCCAAGCTTATTTGCCCTTAAATATTAGAACCAACTGTTTCATGTTCACTAGGATGAAGATTTCTTTTATTACTAACAAATAAAGTACAATTTACCTCAAATATTTTCATGTCCTTCTTCACATTATTGTTTTCATCCAGTGTCTCAGCTCTTGATTCACTCTTTAAAACTTAATCAAGTGTATTTCTAAATTGCTGCTACTGTGGAATAGGACAATAAGAATATAATTAAAATGGTTATATTTCCTCCCCAGAAAAATAACAACTGTCTATGTGATTACTTACACAAAGTTATTAGACACACTAAAGCTATAAACTCACTGTCATCCAGCCAATTCTGACTCAGCGACCCTTCCTTGGGTTTCTCTACAGAAGTAGATTGCCCAGTCTTCCTTGTATATTATTTCATACAGAATTACTTCTATATGAAGTAATATACAAACAGTGCCTAGGTTACAAACACCTTATAGACAACTGCTGTTGTTGTTATGTGCCGTCGAGTCAGACCCAACTCATAGCAACCCGTCCTTGGGTTTCCCAGACAGTGTCACTACGAAAGTAGATTGCTCAACCTTTCTTCCGAGGAGTGGCTGGTGGGTTTGAACTGCCAGCCTTCTGGTTAACAGTCAACTCCTACTTGCCCTTTAATGTTACTTTGCAACAATTGAACCAACCCTACTCACAACAAATTCTTCATGACAATCACCTTCACTTGCTGCATGAGTAGCTTTCAAATCATTGAAAAGCCTTTGATCCTTTTCTTGCACTAACACAAGGCTAAATAAGAATTGATCTGAGTGACCTACAAATTCTTACAGACATAGTTACGAATGAATCTGGTTCGTAACTCCAGGACTGCCTATATTTACTTGAATCTGATTCATAACTCTGGAACGAACTACTTGAGTTTTAAAAAAATAAATTTTTAGGGAATCTAATTTGAGACACAAAGTTATCTTTAGTTTAGTTAAATTGTTATATTCCTTGTCATGGATGGAAAGGTGAAATATTAATTACAATATTCATTCTCATGTTAGTAAACTAGAATAATAGAGGCATAAACCAATCCTCCATTTAAAATATTATAGAATTAAAATATTTGCATTGAACCATCAGGCTACATCACAATTTCAGAAACCTAAATGTTGATCCAATTTCTATCATTGTAGAGGCCAGTTTCTCTTATACCCTCTTCCTTTCTTTCCTTCCAAATATGTATCCTTTGTGATTTTTCTGCTCGAGTACAGGTTCTTCTGACCTACTGAAGCTTATGATTGAAATGAATACAAGCTTTTTTTTTTTTTTTTTTCTGTCATAGGCCATTTAAAGTTCTTCTCCTTCAAAATACTCTGACAAATCCCTCTGCTATATTCCTATACAACCCTCTCTTGCTTTTCTAAATGCTTGGATAGTAAATCCCAACCACCTGGAAACTTCATAATCCTATGAAGGTTAAACATAGTCAATTCTCTCCCCAAAGTAAAACAGTCTTTATTTCAACCAATTTTTGAATTCTTGTTCCTCTTGTACACATTTACTACTCAAAGAAATTAATATCCAAAATATGGGAGGAAAGAAGAACATTCATTAAAAGATTAGTGTACATTAGGCATTTCACACGCTATTGCAGTTAATTATTTCATTAGTCCTGCAGGATGAAACACAGAAAGTTCAAGCATTTGTAAAGTTCATAAACAGTTGAGATGATTTGCCAACTTAGGTTCACTTGACTGTAAAACCCATGCTTTGATCAGCATATTATTATTATTAGCTTGTAAAAGAAAAGAACCACTGATGCTTGAAAACATACAGTTAACAAAACTGAGAAACAAGTATCCTGGTTCTGAGTTTATATGAAGAGTCTGAGAAATGATTTAAAAATGGACTTGCATTATTGTTCTTGAAACATATAGAACAGTGTTTCTCAAACTTTTTAAAAATTTATCACTCCCTTTAGGAATCTTTTTAGACTTCTTTTTCCTGATTGCTCCCTCTCCCATGAAATTTTAATACCATAAATATACTGTATATCCATTTATGTACTGTGGCCCTTTGGAGGACCACAAACTATTGTAATAACAATTGTACCCCCTTGGGGGCAATATTGCCCCCATTGAGACTGTATGATATAGAGTATTACTATAATATCTCACCCACTTTCCCCATTATTAGTTATTTACAGGAGCAGACAGAGTATAGCATGCATAGCTTTGGACTTGGACAAATCCAACCTGGATTTTTGTGCTAGCACTTGTTACTAACGAGAACTGGGGCAAGTGATGGGACTTCCCTGAGCTCTTTAGGAAAATGAAATTATAATTCCTACTTACAAGTTGTTGTGAGAGTTAAAATGATGATAGTATCTCAAAAGTACCTAGCAAGAGCTAGCCTTGTGTTCAGAAGTGTTAGTTCCCTTTCTTTCTTTTTATGGAGAATTATCACTAGACTCTACATTTTCTGGGAGTAGTGGGTAAGAACATCAGACCAGAATTTGAGAAACTTGAATTCTGGCATAAACTTTAAACAATCTAAATATGTGGTTTTCTCTCTACTAAAAGAAGAGACTGACTTATAAGTTTCACTTTAGGCTTTGGAGTCTGTTATTTTGTAATAAGGCCCTTCCAAGCTCTGGTGGGATAATACCTAATGCATTTGACTGCTAACTAGAAGGCTGGCAGTTCAAACCCACCAGCCACTCCTTGGAAGAAATGTTGGGCACTCTACTTCTGTGGTGTTACTGCCTTGGAAAACCAAGGAGGGGTGACTATGAGTTGGATCTGACTCGATGGCAATGAGTTTTATTTTATTTTTTAAGAACATAAGGAATATTATTAATCACATTTCAAAATTTTACTGGCATTTTAAATCTCAGGGCTAGAAACTAGTGTTTTTTTTTTTTTTTTCTTTCATATCATTTACTCACAGCCATGGAGTCAGATCTCACTCATAGAGACCCTTCCTTGGGTTTCCAAGGTGGTATCTCTACGGAAGTAGATTGCTCAGTCTTCCTTCCCAGGAGTCGCTGGTAGGTTTGAACCTCCAGCCTTCTGGTTAGCAGTCAAGTGCCTTAGGCACTATGCCATCAGAGCTCCTTATATATCATTTGTTGTTGTTATGTGCAGTCGAGTCGGACCCGACTCATAGCGACCCCTCTTTGAGTTTTCAAGGCAGTCTCACTATGGAAGTAGATTGCCCAACCTATCATTTAGGACCTGAATATTAAGAGTTAAAGAACAATATGTAGCCATTTAGTAGTACCAGTTGACCCAATTAAGAGAAATTTTATTTGGATTAAAATCTGTATTCCCTAGAGATATTTTACAGATTATTTTTCTGTATACAAAGATGAAAAAAAATTAGCTATTCTTCTAATTTCACTTTATTTATAGCTCTGGTGGTGTAGTGCCTAAGGCATTTGACTGCTAACCAGAAGGCTGGTGGTTCAAACCTACCAGCGACTCCTGGGAAGGAAGACTGGGCAATCTACTTCCGTAGAGATACCACCTTGGAAACCCAAGGAGGGATCTCTATGATTCAAGTTGACTCCACAGCAGTGAGGTTTGTGTTTTTTTTTTTTTTAATTTTAAAATATAGATGATATTAGGGAATTATAGTTTAGTTAAGAAATAAGAAATAAGAACCAATTAGCAAGTAACAATTTTTTTCTATGTACTATGTGTCATTAAGGGCAGTCAAGTTTCAGTGCAGAGCAGAGACAGGCAAAAGTTGAAGAAGCAAGTAATCTAGTCATTAGAAATAATTATGCCCTCAGGGAACACCAGCAAAGTGGTTTAGGTATTATAGCAAAAGGAAAGCATTAAAATATTTTGGATATTCTTGGATTGTAGGCGATATATTCTATGCATTTATTTATTTGGAATTATTTCAGACAAACAAAAATGTGGAAAGAATAGACTATTTCACTGTCACGTATCTTGTCTATATTAGATGCCATTGAGTGGGCTCTGGCTTCATAAAAAGCCCATGTAAGCAGAATAAAACACTGCCCAGTCTTGTGCCATCCTTACAATCTTTGCTATATTTGAGGCCATTGTAGCAGCCACTGTGTCAATACATTTTGTTAAGGGTCTTTCCCTTTTATGCTGATCCTCTACTTTACCAGGGACGATGTCTTTCTCCAGGGAATTGTCCCTCCTAACAACATGACGAAAGTAGATGAGACTAAGTCTGGCCACTCTTGCTTCCAAGGAGCATTCTGACTGTGCTTCATCCAGGACAGATTTGTTGGTTCTTCTGGTTGTTGTTGTTGTTGTTGTTGTTAAGTGCTGTCGAGTTGTTTCCGACTCATAGCGACCCCATGCACAGCAGAACAAAACACTGCCCTATCCCACACCAGCCCCACAATCCCTGCTATACTTGAGCCCATCATCACAGCCACCGTGTCAATCCATCTCATTGAAGGCCTCCCCCTCTTTCGTCGACCCTCCACCCTACCAAGCATTACATCCTTCTCCAGGGAATGGTCCCTTCTGACAACATGACCAAAATAGGTGAGATGAAGTCTGGCCATTCTTGCTTCCAAGGAGCATTCTGACTGTGCTTCATCCAGGACAGATCTGTTAGTTCTTTTAACAGTCTATGGTACTTTCAGCATTCTCCACCAGCACCACAACTCAAAAGCATCAACTCTTCTTCAGTCTTCCTTATTCATTGTCCAGCTCTCACATGCATACGAGGCAATTGGAAATATCATGGCTTGTGTCAGGTGCACCTTAGTCCTCAAGGAGATATCCTTGCTCCTCAGCACTTGATACGGTTCCTTCACAGTTGACTTTCCCAATGCTACACGCCGTCTAATGTCCTGACTGCTCCTTCCGTTGGCATTGATTGTAGAACCAAGCAACGTGAATTCTTTGACAACCTCAATCTTCTCTCCATTGATTGTGATGCTGCTCATTGGTCCAGTTGTGAGGATTTTTGTTTTCTTTATGTTGAGATGTAATCCATACTGCAGACTGTATTCTTCAACCTTCATCAGTGGGTGCCATAAGTCATCCTCACTTTCAGCAAGCAAAGTTGTATCATCTGCATATCTCAGGTTGCTAATGATTCTTCCTCCAATCCTGATACCACGTTTTTCTTCATATAGTCCAGCTTCTCGGATTATTTGCTCAGCATATAGATTGAATAAGTGTGGAGAAAGGATGCAACCCTGACACACTCCCTTCTTGATTTTAAACCATGTAGTGTCCCCTTGTTCTGTTCAAACGACAGCCTCCTGGTCAAGGTACAGATTCCTCATGAGTACAATCAAGTGCTCGGGAATTCCCATTCTTCTCAATGTTATCCATAATTTGTCATGATCCACACAATCAAATGCCTTTGCATAGTCAATAAAACAACAAGTAAACATCCTTCTGGTATTCTTTGCCTTGAGCCAAGATTCATCTGACAACAGCTATGATATCCCTTATTCCACGTCTTCTGGTAGTTCATGGTATTTTCAGTATTCTTCACCAACACCATAACTGAAAGGCATTAACTCCATGTATATACAATCTGGCTAATCAAAAGGAACCATTACAGACCAAGTTGAAATTCCTCATGTACCTTTTGCATTCTCTTTTCTGCCCCATAGAGGTATACATTCTCCTGAACTTGGTATTTATCATCCCCATGCATTCATTTTGTTCTGCATTCACATATCTCTTGTTTCACTGCCATTGAGTAGATTCTGAGTTACATTGACCCTCATTGGGTCTCCTAGGCTATAAGTCTTTATAGAAGCAGCCTGTCTCATCTTTCTTCAGCAGAGTGGCTAGTAGTTTCAAACCACAGATATTTTAATTAGCAGCCAAATGCCTTAACCACTATGTCATTTGGTACAGTGATTCTGTATTCCTTCTATCTTTTCTTGATGTTTCCTGCATCATTCAATATTTTGTCCAGAGAATTTTTCAATATTGCAACTTCAGGCTTGAATTTTTTCTTAAATTCTTTCAGCTTGGAAATGCCGTGTTCTTCCCTTTTGGTTTTCTAATTCCAGGTCTTTGCACATTTTGTTATAATAATAGACTGTCTTCTTAAGCTGCTCTTTGAAATCTTATGTTCAGATCTTTTATCTTGTCATTTCTTCAATTTTCTTTAGCTACTCTCCATTCAAGGGTAAGTTGCAGAGTCCCTTCTGACATCGATTTTGGTCTTTTCTTTCTTTCCTGTCTTTTTAATGACTTTTTGCTTTCTTCATGGATGATGTTCTTGATGTCATCCTACAATTCCTCTGGTTTTTGGTCATTGGTGATCAATACGTCAAATATATCTTCAGATGGTCTCCAAATTCAGGAGGGATATGATCAAAGCCATATTTCAGGTCTTGTGGACTTGTTTTAATTGTTTTTAGCTTCAACTTGATGGTTTCTTCCACAGTGAGCTCCTGCCTGAATATCTTGAGCTTCTACATTGCCTCTCTCCACAGATGTAGTCAATTTGATTCTAGTGTATTCCATATGGCAAAGTCAACGTGCATACCTGCCATTTATGTTGTTGAAAGAAAGGTATTTTCAATGAATTAGCTGTTAGTCTTACACAATTCTATCATGGCATCTCCAGCATCATTTCTGTCACCAAGGCCGTATTTTCCAACTACTGGTGATTCTCCTTTGTTTCCAACTTTTGCATTCCAATCACCAGTAATAATGAACACATCTTGATTGCATGTTTGGTTAATTTTAGACTACAGAAGTTGATAAACATCTTCAGTTTCTTCATGTTTGACTTTGGTGGTTGGTGGATAAATTTGAAAGAAGTAAGACTGAAATGTTTGTTAGATCCTCCAAGAAAACATGTGCCATAGTGCCTAAGACATTTGACTGTTAACCAGAGGGTTGGTGGTTCAAACCCACCAGTCACTCCATGGAAGGAAGACTGGGCAATCTCGTTCCGTAAAGATTTACCAATTTGGAAACCCAAAGGGGATCACTACGAGCTGGCAGTGAGTTTTTTTTAATTGTAAACAGCTGGCAATTGGATATAAAAGTCTGAGGTTATATATATTTAGCTCATAGTTGGCATTCATAGCCATGTGAGTAATTGAGATAGTCAATGGAATATGTTTGAATAAAAAAATGGAAAAAAATGTAGAGCCACAACCAGGGGGAACCTCACTGTAAATAAATCAAATTTACATGGAGAAGTAAGTTAAGATTATTGAAAAGGAGTAACCAGTAATGTGGTAAGGAATCCAAGAAAAGGAGGTGTCCAGAAAACCAAGCAATGCACTAGAATCAAGTATATTACAAGGTAGAGAATAAAATCCATTGTGTCAAAAGCTGTAGATAAGTCAAATAAGGTAAATACTGGGAATAGACCATTGGAATTAGCAACAAGGAGTCTTTGGCAAACCTTGAAAAAGAGTACCTTTGGTACCATAAGTAAAGATCTGGTATCTTTCTAATGTGAACAGCTAGGCACATGGAGGTACCATTGCAAAGATGGGGCACACTGAAGGAGGGACAGATTAGTGGGGGTGGTTATGAGTGCAGTTATAGATGTAGTCCTTTTGAGATTTTGTGAGATATCGAAGTGGCTAAACATATTTTATTTTCCAGGGATCTTTGAATTTAAAAAGGAGATTTCATTACTGTGCTGGGCTTATTTTAAACAAATATAAAGCATGAATGGTAGGCATTTCAGGAACTTAGAAGTTGTTTGGGGAGTGAGTTCAGGGGCCACAAATCATATCCTACACTCAACTTGTTACCAAAAAAAATTTAGTTCTTATAAGTAAGGCTATTCTTTCATTTGAAAGGCCACAAGAGAAAAAGAAAACAAGAAACAAAATTAAAATGATGTTGAGGTATGAAACATATTTCTGATGAATATAAGTTGCATTAAAGATTATGAGAATTTACTTTCTTTGGAAAGTAGGTTAATTAGTATGGAAGAAATATCTTTACAAAATCTGGAGATAAACAGAATTTAGTGTTCCCCTCTCTATATTTTCATGGTATCTTCTACCAAACCTGACATTTATCATAACCCATAGAAATGTAATTATTCATTTACATAACTGTCCACCCCATAAAAGTGAGAACTACTTTGAAGAAGAGCATAGATGTTATAAAGTGTTTACTATTATTTTCTAAAATGGTGGTTGGAATATACTAGACTTATTTTGAATGAATTCAATAGGTTAAGGAAAAAAAAAGAAATATGCCTTTCTACCAGACAGAGTTGATCTGAATGGTATCAGAATTCTGTTAAGTTCTGTATTGTCCAAAAGAGGGTGGTGGCTTGTTGATTATGTTCTGCTGGTCTGACACTGTGGAATATGTGGTAATAATCTCTTGCTATTAACACAAAATTGTAATAATTCATTATAATAATTGACTTTGTCTTCTTGAACTGCTCTCTAAAATCTTCTATTTAGGTCTTTTATCTTACCATTTCTTCCATTTGCTTTAGCTACTCTCCACTCAAGAGCAAGTTTCAGAGTCTCTTCTGACATCCATTTTGGTCTTTTCTTCTTTTTATGTCATTTCAATGACAGTTTGATGATGTTCTTGATGTCATCCCACAATTCCTCTGGTTTTTGATCACTGGTGTTCAATGCATCAGATGTACTCTTTAGATGGTCTCTAAATTCAGGAAGGAGTTCTGGTGGCATAGTGCCTAAGGCATTTGACCACTAACCAAAGGGTTAGTGGTTCAAACCCACCAACCACTCTGCAGAAGGATGATTTTTGTAAAGATTTACTGCCCCGTAAACCCACAGAGGGTCGTTATGAGTCAGAATTGACTTAATGGCAGTGAGGACTTTTTTTTTTGTTTGTTAAATTCAGGAGGGATATAATCAAGGTCACATTTTGGCTCTCGTTGTCCTCAGCTTTAACTTGAACCTGCATATGAGCAGTTGATGGTCTTTTCCACAGTCAGCTCCTAGCCTTGTTTTGGCTGAAGATACTGACTTCTCCAGCACCTCTTTCCACAGGTGTAGTCTATGTGATTCCTGTATACTAAATCTGGCAAAGTCCACATATATAGCTGCCATTTATATTGTTGAAAAAGATATTTGCAATGAATAAGTCATTGGTCTTGCAAAATTCTACCATTTTCTTCTATTGGTCAGTCTGTCCATTCATGTACTTTTAACAAATTACCTTAATTACGAAGACTTTATAGTATAGTGTGCTTTTTCTTTCCACTTATTATGCTTCCAAATATTTTCTCTTGAATAATTTTCAGGACTAATACCTCTGCCTTAGTTTCTTAGTACTGTTATAATAGAAGTACCACAAGTGAGTGGCTTTAAAAAAACAGAAATTAATTTTCTCATCATTTAGGAACCTAGAAATCTGAACTCAAGGCCCTGGCTATAGGGAAAAGGACTTCTAATGATGTAGCGGGTAAGACATTTGGCTGCTAACCAGAAGGTTGGTGGTTCAAACCCACCAGTCTCTCTGGAGGAGGAAGATGAGGCAATCTACTTCTGTAAAGATTTACAGTCTTGGAAATCCAATTGGGGTCACTATGAGTCAGAATCAACCTGATGCCAGTCGGGTTTTTTTTGGGGGGTGGGTGGGTGGGTAGGAAGCTATAGGAAAAGGCTTTCTGTGAGTTCTGAGTGAAGAGCCTTATCTCATTATCTGTGGTCTGTGTGTTTCTGGATTCTTTGACAATCTTCATGGGATATCTCTTCTCCCCATTTGTGCTTGCTTGCTTTTGTTTTGAATCTACTTGTTTTATAATTTAGAAGTACTTAAGTTTTGGACAGGGGCACACCTTACACTGATATAGTTTCATTAACATAACAAAGACAACCCTACTCCCAAATTGATTACTCTCTCTCACAGGTGTAGGAGTTAGAATTACAACACATATTTGGGGGACAGGAACACCATTCAATCCGTAACAACTTCAAACACTGTATTAAGTAGTGGGGAGATAAAATAGATAATTTCACCCGGTTTCTAATTTTAAAGAAAAAATAGTAATGTCCTTAAGAAAGATACTAGATTCTTAGATTGTTGTTGTTGTTGTTATGTGCCGTCAAGTAGGAACAGACTCATAGCAACCCCTCCTTGGGTTTCTGAGGCACTATCACTACGGAAGTAGATTGTCCCATCTTCCTTCCAAGGATTCTTAGATACTGATGTGCAAAAGAAAGAGAGAGGGATCATGTCAAGGAAATATTCATCAATTGCTATTATATTGAGTGTTTGTAATACAAATGGATATTGAATATTGTAAAATGTCTTTTCTGAATATTTAAAGATATCATAAGATTCTCCCTTGTCTTCTAAATATGTTGCATCAATTTAACAGATTTTCTAATATTAATCCATCCTTGTATTCTTGGAATTAATCCTTACACTTGGTCATGATGAATATTTTTAAAGCACACTGTTGGATTCTGTTTGCTAGTATTTTATTTAAGATTTTTACACTGATGTTTATAAGGGGAATTGGGGGATGTTTTTCTTTTTTGGTGCAACATTTGTCAGCTTTGGGGATTATGTTATATTAGTTTCAGAAAATAATTTGGAAAGGAGGCAATCTACTTTTTTTCTAGGCCTTGGAATACTTTAAATGCTTTGAGTTGTTAAATGATTAACAATTTAGTAGAGTTTTTCTGTGCAACCAACTAGACCTGTGCTTTTTTTTTTTTTCCTTTAAATATATGAGCCTTTTACTTATTTTTTTCTTTTTAAAATTGTGATTTGGATGAAAATTTACAGAGCAAATTCATTTTCCATAAAGCATTTCATATGTATTTTATTCCATGACATTGATTGCAATACCCATAATGGAACACCTCTCTTCCCACTTCCTCCCTGTGGTTCCCTTTTCTCTGTCTCCTTCTTTCTTGTGGATTCTTGCCCTCTGAGCTATCTCACTGTGCAAATAGTTCCCTTCTGATTTTTCACAGTTGATTGCATTTTTTTTTTTTTAAATTAAAGAGATCAGGAAAGGAAAAATTGCTACATAGGTAAGAGACAAGTATTGATTTGGGTGAAGGGAAAAGCAATATACCAAAAGTGAGTGACCAACACTAACCCACCAGGCACTCCATGGGAGGAAGATGAGACAATCTACTTGCATAAAGATTTACAACCTTGGAAACCCAATAGGGGTCACTATAAGTCAGAATCAACTAGATGACGGTTGGTTTGGTTTTGGTTTTGGATAACCCATTGTTGATTGTTCTAAGGAATGTACCCACCTGGTGTAAATGTTCACTTTATATGCCTGTCTATTTTTGGCTGGAAGCCACAGAAATGAATTCAATTCCATGCCTGAAGGATGACTAGGTGCCATAGTCTCCAGGATTTCACAAATCTCTTTCAGACCAGTAAGTGTGGTCTTTTTTATGACTTTGACTTTTGTTCCACATTTTCCTTCCTCTCTATCTGGGATCTCCAACACTGATCCCTTTCCAAGTCATTAACATTAGTAGCCAAGCATGATCTGGTTCTTCTGGTTTCACAGTCATATAGGCTGAGGTATGCATGGTCCACAAGGCCCTTGGGCTAATCATTTCCATACATCTTTAATTTTCTTCATTTTTTCTTTGCTCCAGATGAGGAGAGACCAATTGTTGCATGGTAGATGGCCACTTGCAAGCTTTTAAGACTCCAGTCATTACTCACCAAAGTAGGTTGTAGAACAATGTTTTTGTGTAGTATGGTATGCCAATTGAGTTTGATGTCCCCCGAGACCATGGTCGTAAGCCTACAGGCTCAATGACTCTTTCTCCCATGTTGGTGGGCTATGGCAAATAAGGTATCATAACTTTCCCCCTGTTAGCTCTATTATACATATGGACATTCCTATGTTGTTGTTAGGTGCTGTCTAATCAGCTCCGACTCATAGGGATCCTATGTACAACAGAATGAAACACTGCCCGGTTCTGTGCCAGTCTCACAATCTATACCTGAGTCCATCATTGCAGTCACTGTATCAATCCAACTTGTTGAGGACCTTCCCCTTTTTCACTGACTCTCCACTTTACCAAGCATAATATCCTTCTCCAGGGAATAGTCCCTTCTGACAATATGATCAAAGTGGGTGAGATGAAGTCTGGCCATTCTTACTTCCAAGGAGCATTCTGGCTGCACTTGCTCCAGGACAGATTTGTTAGTTCTCCTGGCAGTCCATGGTACTTTCAGACATTACTATATCACATACAAATATTATGTAGTAATATTGCCTGCTGAAATTATATATGGTTATGGGTATATTCCTTTTTGCCTAGACACACCTGATCATTCAGCCTGTGGACCTATGTATCCACCTATAGATTAAAGATTGTTATTACTGATCATGAAATACTATGTATGTGAAACTATTTCTCTTTGTTCTCTATACCTCTGTGCACCTCTCTGTGTCTTCCTTTTCCTTAGTGTTATTGTGTTGGTCACTCACTTTTGGTCCCTTCACCCATATCAATACTTGTCTCTTACCTATCAAGCAAGTTTCACTTCCCTGAACCTTTTAATTATATTTTTTTAAATATTATATGGTTATTATTCTGTTTATACTTTAGTGGAGTCAATTTTGAAAAGTTGAATATTTAGAAAAATCTGTTTTATCAAAATTTTTGAATCTACTTGCTTTAGGCACTGTGCTAGCAGAGCTCTCTATTTGTACAGAGCTGTTAC
>NW_006921658.1:12433031-12439453 GCF_000298275.1 Orycteropus afer afer
GATCTCCCACATAGATCTCCTTTTGAGTGGTTGACAGTGGTAGCTGGGCATCATCTAGTTCTGGTCTCATAGCCATATAGGGTGAGGATCGCAAGATGTACCAGTGCCTTGGACTAGTCATTTCCACAAATCTTTGGTTTTCTTCATTGTTCTTTGTGCTGGACAAAAAGAGACCCATCATTGCATCTAGATGGCTGCTTCTAGGGTTTTAAGATCCCAGTCATTACTTGCCAAAGTAGGATGTAGAACAATATTTTGTGTAGTATGTTATGCCAATTGAGCTTGATATCCCCTGCAACTATGGTCCCAAGCCCACAGGTCCAAATACTCACTCCCTCTGGGTAGCTGACTGTGGCAAAGAAGAGACTATAATCTTGTACCTTGTCAGCTCTACTATATACCTGGGAATTCTTACAGAACATACCAATACACTTGTAGAAACATTGTCTGCTCACTGTATACATGGCCTTGGGCACACTCCCCCCCCCTTCACAGATATCACTAATAGTTCCACCTGTCCATTGATCCAGTCACCTGCATATCCATGTTTGTCTTCAATGACAGCACAGTACTGTATGTGCAAAAGGGTTCATCTTTGTTGTCTGTATCTCCCATGCACCTCTCTATGTCTTCCTCTTCCTCAATGCCACCGTGTTGATCACACACATTTGGTACATTGCCCTTCTCTTGACCCAAATCAATATTTGTCTTTACCAATCTGGATTTGGCCATTTTGAATTAGACAACCATATGATCTACTATGCCAGGAATGACAATTTGAAGAGGAATGGCATAGCATTCATCATCACAAAGGATGTTTCAAGATCTGTCCTGAAGTACAATGCTGTCAGTAATAGTATATAATATCCATATGCCTACAAGGAAGACCACTTAATATGACTAATATTCAAATTTATGCATCAGACACGAAAGCCAAACATGAGGAAACTGAGGATTTTTATCATCTTCTGCAGTCTGAAATTGACTGAACATGCAATCAGGATGTGTTAATTATCGCTGGTGACTGGAATACAACAGTTGGAAACAAAGAAGAATCACCAGTAGTTGGAAAATTGGCCTTGGTGACAGAAATAATGCTTGAAACTGCATGATAGAATTTTGCAAGACTAACAACTTACTCATTGCAAATATCTTTTTTCAATAACGCAAATGGTGGCTATACAAGTGGACATCCCAAATGGAATAAACAGGAATCAGATTGACTACATCTGTGGCAAGAGGTGATGGAAAAGCCAAATATCTTTAGCCAAAACCAGGCCAGGAGCTGATTGTGGAACAGACCATCAACTGCTCATATACAAGTTCACCTTGAAGTTAAAGACAATTAAAACAAGTCTAAGAGAGCCAAAATATGATCTTGAATATATGCCTCCTGAATTTGGAGACCATCTAAAGAATAGATTTGATGCATTGAACACCAAAGGCTGAAAATCAGAAGAATTGTGGGATGACATCAAGAACATAATACATGAAAAAAGCAAGAGGTCACTAAAAAGATGAGAAAAGAAGAGAAGAATAAAATGGATGACAGAAGACTCTGTAGCTTGCCCTTGAGTGGAGAGTAGCTAAAGCAAATGGAAGAAATGACAAGATAAAAGAACTCAACAGAAGATTTCAAAGAGCAGCTTGAGGAGACAAAGCCAATTACTATAATGAAATGTGCAAAGACTTGGAGTTAGAAAACCAAAAGGAAAGAACATGCTCAGTATTTCTCAAGCTGGAAGAATTGCAGAAAAACTTAAATCTCAAGTTGCAATATTGAAAGATTCTATTCTATGACTTGAGGCACTTACTGATGAAGGTTGAAGAATAAAGTCTGCAGGATGGATTATGTCTCAATATAAAGAAGACAAAAATCCTCACAACTAGACCAATGAGCAACATCACAATAAATGGAGAGAAGATTAAGGTTGTCAAAGAATTCACGTTGCTTGGTTCTACAATCGATGCCAATGGAAGCAGCGGTCAGGACATTAGACGACATGTAGCATTGGGAAGGTCATCTGCGAAGGAACTGTTTCAAGTGCTGAGGAGCAAGGATGTCTCCTTGAGGACTAAGGTGCGCCTGACACAAGCCATGATATTTCCAATCACCTCGTATGCATGTGAGAGCTGGACAATGAATAAAGAAGACCAAAAAGGAGTTGATGCTTTTGAGTTATGGTGCTGACAGAGAATGCTGAAAGTACCATGGACTGCTAAAAGAACTAACAGATCTGTCCTGGAGGAAGTGCCCGAAATGCTCCTTGGAAGGGAGAATAGCCAGACTTTGTCTCACCTATTTTGGTCATGTTGTCAGAAGGAACCATTCCCTGGAGAAGGATGTCATGCTTGGTAGGGTGGAGGGTCGACGAAAGAGGGGGAGGCCTTCAATGAGATGGATTGACACAGTGGCTGTGATGATGGGCTCAAGTATAGCAGGGATCATGGAGCTGGTGTGCGATTGGGCAGTGTTTCATTCTCTGTACATGGGGTCGCTATGAGTCAGAAACAACTCGACAGCACCTAACAACAACAACATGGGCAGAATATTGACTGATGCAGGAAGCATCAAAAGAAGATGGAAGGAATACACAGAGTCACTATACCAAAAAGAACTGGTAGATCTTAATCCATTTCTGGAGGTGCCATATGATCAAGAACCAATGACACTGAAGGAAGAAGTCGAAGCTGCACTGAAGGAATTGGTGAAGAACAAGGCTCCAGGAATTGATGGAATACCCATTGGGATGTTTCAACAAATGGATGCCCCACTGAAGGCACTCACTTAGTTATGCCAAGAAATTTGGAAGACAGCTACCTGGTCAACTGACTGAAAGAGATCCATATTTGTACCCATTCCAAAGAAAGATGATTCCACAGAATGTGAAATTATCAAACATCATTAATACCAAAATCAAGTAAGATCTTACTGAAAATAATTCAAAAACAATTGTAGCAGTATATTGACAGAGTACGTCCAGAGGTGGAAGCTGGATTCAGAAGAGGACATGGTACAAGGGATATCATAGCTGCTGTCAGATGGATCTTGGCTCAAGGCAAAAAATATCAGAAAGATGTTTACTTGTGTTTTATTAACTATGCAAAGCATTTGATTGTGTGAATTATAACAAATTGTGGATAACATTGAGAAGAATGGGAATTCCAGAACCCTTAATTGTACTCATGAGGTACATAGACAAGGAGGCTATTGTTTCAACAGAACGAGGGGACACTGCATGGTTTAAAATCAGTAAGGGAGTGCATCAGGGTTGTATCTTTTCCCCATACTTATTCAATCTATATGCTGAGAAAAGAATCCAAGAAGCTGGACTACATGAAGAAGAACATAGCATCAAGATTGGAGGAAGAATCATTAACAACCTGCAATACACTGATGACACAACTTTGCTTGTTGAAAGTTAGGATGCCTTGAGGCATTTACTGATGAAGATTGAAGAATATAGTCTGCAGTATGGATTACATCTCAATATAAAGAAAACAGAAATCCTCACAACTGGTCCAATAAGCAGCATTACGATAAATGGAGAAAAGATCGAAATTGTCAAAGACTTCACATTGCTTAGTTCTGCAATTGACACCAATGGAAGCAGCAGTCAGGACATCAGAAGACGTATAGCACTGGGCAAGTTGACTGGAAGGGAACTCTTTCAAGTGCTGAGGAGCAAAGATGTCTCCTTGAGGACTAAGGTGCGTCTGACACAAGCCATGATATTTTCAATTGCCTCATATGATGTGAGAGCTAGACAATGAATTAGAAAGACCAAAGAAGAATTGATGCTTTTGAGTTGTAGTGCTGATGAAGGATGCTGAAAGTACCATGGACTGCTAAAAGAACTAACAGATCTGTCCTGGAGGAAGTGCAGCCAAAATGCTTCTTGGGTGTGAGAATGGCCAGACTTCGTCTCACCTACTTTGGTCATGTTGTCAGAAGGGATCATTCCCTGGAGAAGGATGTCATGCTTGGTAAGGTGGAGAGTTGATGAAAGAGGGGAAGGCCCTCAGTGAGATGGATTGACACGATGACACAATGGCTGCAACAATGTGCTCAAGTATAACAGGGATCATGGAGCTGGAGTGGGACTGAGCGGTGTTTCATTCTGCTGTACATAGGGTCTCTATGAGTCAGACACAACTCAACAACACCTAACAACAACAACCTATCTAACAGTGTTCCCTCCCCTCTCCTCCCACCTCGGGTAACCAACAAAGAAAATTTCCTTCCATATATAAACCGTTCCTTGAGTTTTTAAAATAATGGACTAATACAATATTTGTCCTTCTGTGATTGACTTATTTCACTCAGCATAATGTCCTCCAAGTTCATCCATGTTATGCGATGTTTTGCAGATTCTACATTGTTCTTTATGGTTATATAGTATCCCATTGTATGTATGTACCATAGTTTAGTTATCCATTCTTCAGTTGATGGACACCTAGGTTGTTTCCATCTTTTGGCTATTGTAAATAGTGTCGTGATGAACATGGTTGTGCAGATATCTGTTCTTGTCCTATCTCTCACTTCTTTAGGATATATACCTAGTTATAGAATGGCTGGGTCAAATGACATTTCTAATTCCAACTTTTTAAGGAATTGGCATACTGCTTTTCACAATGGTTGTATCATTTGACAGTCCCTCCAGCAGTGTATGAGAGTCCGAATCTCTCCACATCCTTGCTAGCATTTATTATTTTCCGTCTTGTTGAACTTCACTACTAGTGCTAGAGCAAGATGGTATCTCATTGTTTTTTTGATTTGCATTTCTCTAATGGCATTTCTTCATATGTTTGTTGGCCTCCTGAATATCCTCTTTGGTGAAGTGTCTATTTAAGTCTTCTGCCCATTATTTAATTGAATAATTTGTTTGTTTGTTGTTGAGGTGTTGAAGTTTTCTTTGAATTCTAGAGATTAAGTCCCTTGTCAGATATATCATTTCCAAATATTTTTTCCCAATCTGTAGGTTCTCTTTTGGCCCTTTTGGAGAAGTCTTTGAAAGCACCTAAAAATTTAAATTTAGAGTCCCATTCATCTAGTTTCTCTTCAGCTGTTTGTGCATTTTGAGTTATGTTGATAGTCTATTTATGCCGTATATTGCCGTATATTAACCAAAAACCCAAACTCATTGCCATTGAGGTGGATCCAACTCATAGCGACCCCACCTTGGGTTTCCAAGGCTACATTACTACGGAAGTAAACTGTCCAACCTTCCTTTCAAGGAGTGGTTCATGGGTTTGAACCAGTAGTATTCTGGTTAGCAGTCAAATGCCTTAGGCACTACACCACCAGAGGTCCCTCCCCTGCCATATATTGTTGTTGTTGTTAGGTGCCATTGAATCATGTCCAACTCATGGCGACTCTATGCACAGTAGAACAAAAAAACTCCCAGTCTTGCACCACCTCCATGATCCCTGCTATACTTGAGGCCATCGTCACAACCACTGTGTCAATCCTTCTTGTCGAAGGCCTTCCCCTCTTTCATCGACCCTCCACCTTACCAAGTATGACATCCTTCTCCAGAGAATGGTTGCTCTGACAACATAACCAAAGCAGATGAGATGAAGTCTGGCCATTCTTGCTTCCAAGGAGCATTTTGGCTGCACTTCCTCCAGAAAAGATCTGTTAGTTCTTTAACAGTTCATGGTACTTTCAGCATTCTTCACTAGCACTACAACTCAAAAGCATCAATTCTTTTCAGTCTTTGTTATTCATTGTCCAGCTTTCACATGCATACAAGGGGATTGAAAATATCATGGTTTGTGTCAGGCGCATGTTAGTGCTCAAGGAGGCATCCTTGCTCCTCAACACTTGAAAGAGTTCCTTTCCAGTCATCTTGCCCAGTGCTATATGTCTTCTGATGTCCTGACTACTGTTTTCCTTGGTGTCAATTCTAGAACCAAGCAATGACAACTTCAATGTATTCTCCATTTATTGTGATGCTGCTTATAGGTCCAGTTGTGAAGATTTTTGTTTTCTTTATATTGAGATGTAATCCATACTGCAGACTGTGTTCTTCAATCTTTATCAGTAAGTGGCTCAAATTATTCTCACTTTCAGAAAGGAAAGTTGTGTCATCAGCGTATCACAGATTGTTAATGATTCTTCCTCAAATCTTGGTGCCATTCTTCTTCATATAATCCAGCTTCTCAGATCATTTGCTCAGCATACAGATTGATTAAGTATGGGGACAGGATACAACCCTGACACACTTCCTTCTTGATTTTAAACCATGCAGTGTCCTTTTGTTCTGTTTGAACAACAGACTCCTGGTCAATGTACAGGTTCCTCATGAGCACAATCAAGTGTTCTATGCCATATATTGTTGTTGTTGTGCTGTTATATGCCTTCAAGTTGGACCTGACTCATAGTGACCCCTCCTTGGGTTTCCGAGGCAGTATCACTA
>NW_006921658.1:12439553-12445518 GCF_000298275.1 Orycteropus afer afer
GCCTTCTGGTTAGCAGTCAAGTGCCTTAGGCACTATGCTATCAGAGCTCCTTCAAGTTATGTAATGATTTCTAAAAGGAGCTCTGGTGGCATACTGACTAAGGCATTTGACTGCTAACCAGAAGGCTGGCCATTCAAACCCACTAGCTACTCCTTGGAAGGAAGATTGTGCAATCTACTTCCATAGTCATACTGCTTCAGAAGCTCAAGGAGGGCTCACTATGAGTCGGATCTGACTTGATGGAAGTTGAGGTTTTTTTTTAAAGGAAAACTGATTTTACTTTTGACTAGTTTTCTGTTTCCCAACTAACTAATTTTTGGTTTCTGTATTAATCCATTGTTTATGCTTTCTCTTCATTTACTTTGTTAAATTAAAAACTACTGTTGTTGTTCTAGCTTTCTGGATTTAATACTTAATTCATTTATTTTTATTTTTTAATTTTGATTGATATAGGTATTTAATGCTATAAAATTCCCCTGAGAAGTGCTTTAGTTATATACCACATATTCTATTTCTGTTTTAAGTATTGTTATTTTTTTGTGATTTTGTATTCTTCTTTGAACCAAAAGTTGTTTAGCAACATCTTTTTTTTAAGGAAATGGAATTTTGTTTCCTATTAGTATGCCCTCCTTCCCAAACTGTGCATACCAACTTCAAATAGTCAGTGATTTAAGAAAGTAAACACTGGCAGTTCCTCATGACTGCTTTTACTTAATTTCGTGGGGAGAAAACAAAACAAAATACAGCACAATCATCCCAAGTGATAAAAGCCAGAAAACAAGTGAATGGTAACTTTTTTGTTCTCTATTAAGATCTCCATTTCCAAGTTCAGTCATTGGCAGGTATTCATCTCTAATTCCCTCAGCTGCCCTGCTTGCAGAGTCACAATATAGAGGCCTTTGACTGAAAAGATAGTTTAATACTGTCAAAAAACCATATGGCATTATATCATCCCATGCTGAAGTCTTATGGAGTATATTCAGGCTCTGACAAGTTCATTTGCACTACAATAAGATCTCCTATTGAGGTGAGAAACAAGAGACATTATTTTTTGGATTGTGCTGAGAAGATGATTTTCATACTTGTTTCTTTACTAATTTTTTTTCCTGTTTTTAGTATACTTGTAGCAATAATATTTAACTTCCACTTGTTTATGGGGGGTTTTCAGCAACTCTTTCATAAGTCACTCCAAGCAATTACTTATAACTGAAAGATAAAAGCTCATACTGACTCTAAACATACATTCTAAAACAAATCTCCTCACCTATCCAAACTATAATTTAGAACTCAAACCTCAGAGTGTGTGTCATTTTCTTCTTGCTAACATGGTCCAGAGATGAATAAATTGTGCCTTTAACTTTACATCTAGGAGCCTACTATTTATTTATTTTTTTAATCTCAGTTTAATTGGTACCTTATAGGGGCAGCAGTTGAAATGTGATTACAGCACAGACATCCTGGGGATGAAGGAATTCACCAGGAGTTTGGGGAGGAGGGAACTCAGCAGCACTGCAGAGAACAAAACCCAGAGGAATGGGGTCAAGGCCAGCAGAGATAAATCACCACACAAGAATAGGGGCCAACACCAGTGTGACAGTTGAGAAGAGTTAGAACCCGTGGCATCAGGAGAATAGACCATGCTGTAGGGCTAGCAGCCAACCTGGGAGCTGCAGAGGAGTGGAGAGAGAGAACTTACTTTCCAAGCTGACCAAATGTGATTAGATCAAAGAGCCCGGTGGAATGATTTTATTCAGGCTAAAGCAGCCTTCAGAACCTGTGCCAGGACTGCACAGCTGGTGCCAGGGGCACACACAAGAGTCCTTGATGAGCAGCTGACAGGGAATCCACATCCAAGATTGAATGATGAGGCAGCTTTAGAGACTGCCCTGGAAGATTGCACTGAAATAACCACTGCTGGACACTGAAACTATGGATGCTACTGGTTTGCTAAAAATAACATTAGAAAGCAAGCATTACCAGCACCCATCAACAAGGAGCAAAATTGTAGCCTCTTGTTCACACCCCTCAGACATTGTAGGCAAGAGCTGAAAACAAGAAGAAGGTAGCAGATGGTCAGGTGCAGTTTTTACATCATTTTAGATGTCCTCATTTTAGGCCCAATTAATAGGATTTTTTTCCCTGTAAAAATGAGCTCCATCTAAATGAAATGACCTCTAGCTTATCCACACTTATCCATCTTTACCTCTCTTTTCTTTTGTCCTGATTATTTGAGGAAGCACATCATAAAATACAAAAGAGATCAAATTTTTATTTTGGGTATGATGCATACAATGGGAGTATACCCTGCTGTTTACAAAAGCAAAAATTATAATGGATGTTATATGGTTACAGAAGAAAAACATGGAAATTTATTCCAAAGAAGATAATTTAAACATGTCAGTATATAAGTCAACTAAATTTAATCCTGCCCTGTAATCTGTATAGCCTGAACATTAAAAAAGAACATAGGCTTAAGAAAAGATGTTGTATTTATTTGGTGTATTTTGTTTTGCCTATTAATATTTCTTTATATGCAAAATACAGATTTGAAATGAAAATTGCAAAAAGTTACCATACTAAGTAAATGTATCATGTCATTTGCCTCAAACTATTATTTTTACAGTTCTACTTTTACTAGAAACTATATTAAAAAGTGGCAAAAAGAAAACATTATATAAAATCTAAAAATAAAGTAAAAAATCATATCATTGTTGATGTCAAGTGAATTTTGGCCAAAAGTAGAGAATACTAGAAAGATATTTATCTGTGTTTTATTGACTATATGAAAGCTTTCAACTGTGTGAATCCTAACAAATTGAGGACAACATTTCTAAGAAAGGGAATGCCAGAACACTTAATTGTACTTCTGTAGAGCCTGCACTTGGAGCAAGAGGTAGTGATTCCAACAGAACAAGGGAATACTACGTGGTTTAAAATCAGAAAAGGTGTGTGGCAAGGTTGTATCCTTTCACTTTAGTTATTCAATCTATATGTTGAACAAATAATCCACGAAGGTAGATTACATGAAGAAGAATTCATCACCGAGATTGAAGGGATACTCATTAACAACCTGTGATATGCAAATAATACATCATTGCTTGTTGAAAGTGAGGAAGACTTGAAGCCCCTTATTGATGAAGGTCGACGACTACAGCCTTCAATATGGATTTCATCTAAAGAAGGAAAATGAAATTCTTCACAATTGCTTTGATTAAAGAAAGCCATCAAGATAAATGGTGAAGAAATTAAAGTTATCAAGGATTTCTATTTAGATCAGTAATCAATGCCAATGGCAACAGGAGCCAAAAATCAAAAGATGTATTGCACTGGGAAAATCTGCTGCAAAGGATCTATTGAAAGTGTTAAAAAGCAAAGATGTTACTTTGATGACTAAGGTGTGCCTGACCCAAACAATGTTTTTTTCCCCCAATAACCTCATATGCATGCAAAAGCTGAAGAATGGAAAAAGAGTATCTATGAATAATTGGTGCATTTGAATTGTGGCACTGGAAAAGAAAACTGAATACATGTAGAATACTAGAAGAATGTATAAACAGGTCTTGCAGGAAATACAACCAGAATGCTCTTTAGAAGTGAGGATGGCAAAAATTCATCTTGTTTACTTTGAACATGTTATCAGAAAGACAGATGGCTAGGAAAAAAAAAAAAAATCATCTTGCTAGAGTTGTTGTTGTTCTGTGCCGTTGAGTCAGACCAGACTCATAGAGACCCCTCCTTGGGTTTCCGAGGTGATATCACTATGGAAGTAGATTGCCCAACCTTCCTTCCAAGTAGTGGCTGGTGGCTTTGAACTGGCAGCCTTCAGGTTAACAGTCAAGTGCCTTAGGCACTACACTACCAGAGTTCTTCGCTAGAGAGTCAGTAAAAATTAAGGAAACCCTCCATAAGATAGACTGACATAATAGCTGCAAAAATGTCTCAAACATACCAACAATTGTGAGGATGGCACAGGACTGGGTAATGTTTTATTCATATAGTTGTCTTGAGTTACAGCTGACAATGGCAACTAACAACAGCAACAACAACAAATTGAAACCAAGAAATAAGGCTGATGTTTTTTCTAGTGGCCCTTCAAATAACAATTTATTGCATAATACTCTTTTTCAAGAAACTGCAATGGTCAATGTAAGTATACTTTTGTTTGTATATGTTTTATTATTTTAATGACAAAATCTACTATATAAGAGTAATATATATGGATATATATATGAATAATATGTATATTATATAATATAAAATAAAAATATTTTTAAATAATTTTATATATAATATTACTCTTATACTCTAAGGCACTGTTTTAAATGCTTTATAACCATTAAACTTGTTACAGCAATACTATGATATAGGTATTATTTCCATAAGCTCCATTTTACATATGGAGAAACTGAAGAATAAAGAGGCTAGGTAAGTTGTCCATGGTCACATGACTATCAACTTGTGAACCCCAGCAACTGACTCTGAGTCCTGCAGGGAGCCTCACATAGTCTGGATTTTGCAGATTGCATTGCCAAATTGTCTGTCCTTCCTGATTAATAAAAACACCTTATAATGATCTCACTTTGTTTTCATATAGTCTATTGTTGACCAGTTATTATAATTATCTATAATTATCCTCATCATTATTCTACCATCACTATCATTACATTTGGCTGATGCTTGTTTAGATTTACCTATATGTCTATCAGTGTGTGTGCTGGCTATTGCTACTGGCTTCTGAGTCCTTTCCTATATTTAGATTCTCTCTCTCTCTCTCTTTCTCTTTTTTTTTTTTTTTTGCAAATCATAAAGTGTAAATGTGCTTTTGGCAAAGAGTTGAAGGATGGTAATTTTTTTGAGTTTATTTGTTAATTTTTGTCTCTGCCTAGTTTCACATATAGAAATGTAGTTCTTGTTGTTCTTATGTGCTCTCGAGTCAGACCCAACTCATAGACTCATAAGGACACCTCCTTGGGTTTCCCAGGGGGTATCACTACTGAAGTAGATTGCCCAACCTTCCTTCCAAGGAATGGCTGGTGGCTTTGAACTGCCAGCCTTTTGGTTAGCAGTCAAGTGCCTTAGGCACTATGCTACCAGAGCTCCCATTTTCTCTCATTCTCTCAGTATTTCTAAAGGTAGTTCTGCTGTATTTGCATTTCTATTGTTATGATTGAGAAGACTTCTCCTTCATGCCATTGTTGTTGTTGGTAGGTACTGTCAAGCTGGTTCTAACTCATAGTGATCCTATGTTCAACACAACAAATCACTGCTCAGTCTTTCACCACCCTCACAATTGTTGCTATGTTAGGGCCTATTGTTGCAGCCACTCCATCAGTACATTTGAATGAGGATCTTCTTTTTTGCTGACCCTCTATTTTACCAGAGCCAGGAAAGGGAGGGAGCAGGAGAGGCTGGGGGCCTCTGGAGTGGCAGGATATCCAGGTAAAAAGGGGTGGGAGGCAAGGCTAGACCTCAAGTCTCCTAGAGCCAGGAGAGGGAGAGAGTAGGAGAGGCCTGGGACCTCTGGAATGGCAGGATATCCAGGTAAATGGGAGGGAGGCAAGACTAGGCCCCAAGCACCCTGGAGCCAGGAAATGGAGCAATTGGCCAGGGACCACAGGATGGCAGATTCCAGGTAGGAATTAGGTAAGGGAAGGGCACAGAGGTTTCCAACAGCTAAGAGAGACAAACTTGTCTGTCAGTTTCTCATCCTGTGGTGCTTGCACATTGCTGTGAGGCTTGAGACTGTGCCACTGGTATTTCAGATGCATGTAGAGTTGCACATGGTGCACAGGTTTCAATGCAACCTACAGACTAAGACAGACTAGGAAGAAGGAAGAGGCCATCCACATCTCAAAAATTGGCCAGGGCAACAAACATATGAAGAAATGCTCACGATCATTAGCTATTAGAGAGATGCAAATCAAAACAACAATGAGATACCATCTTGCTCCAGCACTAGTAGCAA
>NW_006921658.1:12446744-12450407 GCF_000298275.1 Orycteropus afer afer
AGTATGAATCTAGGAAAATTGGAAGTTGTCAAAAATGGAATGGAACACTTAAAGATTGATATCCTAGGCATTAATGAGCTGAAATGGACTGATTTTGGCCATTTTTAATCAGACAACCATATGATCTACTATACTGGGAATGACAAATTGAAGAATGGTGTGGCATTCATCATCACACTTCAAGATCTGTCCTGAAGTACAGTGCTGCCAGTGATAGGATAATATCCATACACCTACAGGAAAGACCTGTTAATATGACTATTATTCAAATTTATGCACCAACCACCCAAGCCAAAGATGAGGAAATTGAAGATTTTTATCAACTTCTACAGTCTGAAATTGACTGAACATGCAATCTAGATGTGTTGTTTATCACTGGTGATTGGAATGCAAAAGTGGGAAACAAAGAAGAATCACCAGTAGTTGGAAAATATGGCCTTGGTGACAGATGCCTGGGGATCGTATGATAGAATTTTGCAAGACCAACGATATATTCATTGCAAATATCTTTTTTCAACAACACAAACGGTGGCTATACATGTGGACTTTACCAGAATGAGTATACAGGAATCAGACTGACTACATCTGTGGCAAGAGGACATGGAAAAGCTCAACATCTTCAGCCAAAACAAGGCCAGAAGCTGATTTTGGAACAGACCATCAACTACTCATTTGCAAGTTCAACTTGGAAGTTGAAGACAATTAAAACAAGTCCAGGAGAGCCAAAATATGACCTTGAATATATCCCTCCTGAATTTAGAGGCCATGTAAAGAATAGATTTGAATACCAATGACCAAAAACCAGAAGAATTGTGAGATGACATCAAGAGCATCATCCATGAAGAAAGCAGTGGTCATTAAAAATACAAGAAAGAAAGAAAAGAACAAAATGGATGTCAGAACAGACTCTGAAACTTGCCCTTGAGTAAAGAAGAGCTAAAACAAATGGAAGAAATGACAAGATAAAAGAGCCGAACAGAAGATTTCAGAGAGCAGCTTGAGCAGACAAAGCCAATTACTATAATGAAATGTGCAAAGAACTGGAGTTAGAAAACCAAAAGGGATGAATATGCTCGGCATTTCTCAAACTGAAAGAACTGAGGAAAAAAATGTGAGCCTTGAGTTGGAATATTGAAAGATTCTATGGGAAAAATATTGAATGATGCAGGAAGCATCAAAAGAAGATAGAAGCAATACACAGAGACAGTGTACTAAAAAGAACTGGTTGATCTTCATCCATTTCAGGATGTGGCATATGTTCAAGAACCAATGGTATTAAAGGAAGAAGTTGAAGCAGCACTGAAAAAATTGGTGAAAAACAAGGCTTCAGGAATTGACAGCATACCCATTGAGAAGTTTCAACAAAAGGATGCCCTTCTGGGGACACTCACTTGGTTATGCCAAGAGATTTGAAAGACAGCTACCTGACCAACTGACTGGAAGAGATCCATATTTGTACCCATTCCAAAGAAAGGTGATCCCACAGAATGTGGAGATTATAAAACAATATCATTAATATTGCATGCAAGTAAAATCTTGCTGAAGATAATTAAAAAATGGTTGCAGCAGTATATTGTCAGAGTACTTCCAGAAATGAAAGCTGGATTCAAAAGGGGACATGGAGCAAGGGATATCATAATAGATGTTAGATGGATCTTGGCTGAAAGCAAAGAGTACTAGAAAGATGTTTACTTGTGTTTTATTGACTATGCAAAAGCATTTGATTGTGTGGATCATAACAAATTGTAGATAACATCGAGAAGAATGGAAATTCCAGAACACTTAATTGTACTCTTGAGGAACCTGTACATAGACCAAGATGCTGTCGTTCAAACAGAAAAAGAGAACACTTGGTTTAAAATCAAGAAAGGAGTGTGTCAGGGTTGTATCCTTTCACCACACTAATTCAATATGTATGCTGAGCAAATAACTGAAGAAGCTGGACTGTATGAAGAAGAAGGTGGCATCAGGATTGGAGGAAAAATCATTAACAATCTGTGATACACTGATGACACAACTTTGCTTGCTGAAAGTGAGGATAACTTGAAGTCCTTGCTAATGAAAATTGAAGACTACAGTGTGCAGTATGGATTACCTCTCCATATAAAGAAAACAAAACTCCTCACAACTGGTTCTATAAGCAATATTATGATAAATGGGGAAAAGATTGAAATTGTCAAAGACTTCACATTGCTTGATTCTACAGTCGATGCCAGTGGAAGCAGCAGTCAGGACATCAGAAGATGTATGTTGTTGTTTTTGTTGTTATGTGCCATCGAGTCAGACCCGACTCATAGCGACCCCGCCTTGGGTTGCTGAGGCAGTATCACTATGGAAGTAGATTGCCCAACCTTCCTTCAGAGGAGCGGCAGATGTATAGCACTGGGCAAATCGGCTGCAAAGGACCTCTTTCAAGTGCTGAAGAGCAAAGATGTCTCCTTGAGGTCTGAGGTGGGTCTGACCTAAACCATGGTATTTTCAATCACCTCATGTATTTGAGATCTGGACAATGAATAAGGAAGACTGAAGAAGAATTGATGCTTTTGAGCTGTGATGTTGGTGAAGAATGCTGAAAGTACAATGGACTGCTAAAAGAACTAACAGATCTGTCCTGGAGGAAGTGCAGCCAGAATGCTCCTTGGAGGTGAGCATGGCCAAACTTCATCTCACCTACTTTGGTCATGTTGTCAGAAGGGATCAATCCCTAGAGAAGGATGTCATGCTTGGTAAGGTGGAGGGTCAACCAAAGAGGGGAAGGCCCTCAATGAGATGGATTGACACAGTGGTAGTGGCAATGGGCTCAAGTACAGCAAGAATCATGGAGCTAACTCAGGACCGGGTGATGTTCCATTCTGCTGTACATAGGGTCACTGTGAGATGGACTCAATAGCACCTAACAACAACAACTACTTTACCAAGTGTGATGTCCTTCTCCAGAGACTGGTTTCTATGGATTTGTTTCACTTACATAATTAACTTGAGTGATTAACTTTTTTATTTTATGTCTCTTTTAACTTCCCACTCTCTTTTAACTTTGTTAATAGCAAACAAATAGACCTAGAAATATAGTAAGAATGTAATAAATACTTGTCACTTGTTTCCATTAAGGTTTTGTTATTTCTGATAAATATTTCCACTGCTGTTGAGTCAATTATCACTCATAGCAACACTGTAGGACAAAATAGAACCACTCTGTAGGAGCTCTGGTAGCATAGTGCCTGAGACACTTGACTGCTAACCAGAAGGCTGGCGGTTCAAACCCACCAGCCACTCCTTGGAAGGAAGGTTGGGCATTCCTACTTCCGTAGTGATACTGCCTTGGAAACCCAAGGAGGGGTCGCTATGAGTCAGGGCAGACTCAATGGCAAACAACAACAACATAGGGTTTCCAAGAGTTTAAGTCTTTACAGAGTGGATTGACACATCTTTCTTCCTCAGGGCAACTGGTGGGTTCAAACAGCTGAACTTTTAGTTGTTGTTATGTGCTGTCAAGTCGGACCAGACTTATAACGACTCTTCCTTGGGTTTCCGAGGCAGTATCACTACGGAAGAAGATTGCCCAACCTTCCTTCCAAGGAGTGGCTGATGGGTTTGAACTGCCAGCCTTCTGGTTAGCAATCGAGTGCCCTAGGCACTATACTACCAGAGCCCCCTACATATATA
>NW_006921658.1:12450591-12460530 GCF_000298275.1 Orycteropus afer afer
ATATATTTTGTTGTTATGTGCCATGGAGTCGGACCCAACTCATAGAGACCCATCCTTGGGTTTCTGAGTCAGTATCACTACAGAAGTAAATTGCCTAACCTTCCTTCGAAGGTGTATGTGTGTGTCTCTCTCTCTATATATATCATTTAAAAACTGAGAAAAACAAACTTACTGCCATCGAATCAAATCTGGCTCATGGCATCCCCCATGGGCGTAGTGCCTAAGACACTTGACTGCTAACCAGAAGGCTGGCGGTTCAAACTACCAGCCACTCCTCAGATGGAAGATGGGGCAATCTACTTCCATAGTGATACTGCCTCAGAAACCCAAGGAGGGGCTGCTATGAGTCGGGTCTGTCTTGAGGGCACATAATAGCAACAACATCACCCCAACTTCCTGCTATGGAGTGGCTTGTGGGTTTGAACCACTCACTTTCCAGGTAGCAGTCAAATGCCTTATCCACTATGCCACCAGAACTCCATATATATATATATAGTTTATATATAAGTGATAAAATATGGTAATCGATAGCACATAACAACAACAACTGACAATTTCTTAAGGACAAGAAACGTGTTTCTAACTATTTGTTATAAAACAGAACTTTACACCCAGTGAAAGTGCTCAGTGAATGATTTCAGCTTTATTTCCTTTTTGCCCTGATTTTTTCATTGTCAATTATAGTTGATGCTGAAGGTCTGTCTATATTCTCTTCCTTCTTTCTGAAATATTTCTGAATCCATAGAAATAGGTGCAACATATTTTTCTTAATCAATTGATTTAAAAAGTCTAATTTCCTAACGAAAAAGCTCTGGTGGTGTAGTGGTTAAGGCATTTGTCTGTTAACCAAAAGGTCGGTGGTTCTGACTCACCAGCCACTCCACAGAAGAAAGATGGGACAGTTTGCTTCCGTAGAGATTTACAGGGTTGGAAACCCGACAGAGGTTGCTATGAGTCAGAATTGACTCAATGGCAGTTAGTTTGGTTGTTGGAATTTCCTAATGTGGGGGAAATTTTTGGAACTTTAAAAGAGGGAAGTGATGGATGTATTTCCCTCTCTTTCCCCACTTCTTTCAAGTATATAAATTCCACAATGTTAACTTCATGGAGACTAGAATTTATGTCTGTATTTGTTTACCACTATATTCCTAAAACATTAACAGGCATACAGTAGGTGTTTGGAAATGTCTGTTGAATGAATATCTTAAATCATCCAACACTAATGTTAAAGAACTTTAAGTAATCAACATTAAAAAAAAAAAAAAAAATGGGTTCCATAGAGGCTGTTAAAAAGACAGCCGTGTTGTCTTCCTTTTTGGCAATGAGATATGTCTTAGCATAATAAATTGTGTGTGTGTGTGTGTTTAGAGAATAACTGCTCAGACTCGTCACAATTTATTGCGTTTTTTCATGCTGAGATAAAGACTTATTGTGAAACACATAACTTTTAGTGCTTTGGAGCCTGTCTGCTCCTAGGTGCCAATTACACTCTGGCAGGGTCCTAAGGTCTCCGTGGAGCAGCTGGTGTCAGTATCACATAAAATATGCTTCTGAAATGGATCATTCTGCTGCTCAGGGAACACGCTGTAGAGGCTTAGCTAAAATAAAGAAAGAACAAAGCTATGACATCCCAAAATAAAATCAAAGGGGATCATGTTGGGGTTATTTATATATACTGATACTGGACTCAGTATTCTAAACACCTCACAGCTGTTCAAAATTTGAGAAGAAGAAATCAACTATCCACTAACAATTGCTTGGCTGGAGAGCACTCTGGACAGGTATATCTATCTTCCATCTACCACTACATTTGCTGTGTTTCAGGTGTCCCTTTCAGTTTAAAGTTTGTGTCAAGAAAGCTAGTTTTGATGTCAGGTGATATGGGGTGAAATTCCAAAATTACAACTTTCTGGCTTGTGACCTTGGGCAAGTTACTTCACCTCTTCAATCTCTGGTTTTACATTCACATAATGTGAAACATAATTGTTCCTAACTTCTGCAGTTGTGAGGATTCAATGAAACAACCCATGTGAAACCCTTTAACCCAGATTCTAGCTTATAAATTCTAATAAACGTTAACTGTTATTATCATTGGAGTCCCTGGAAGGTGCAAATGGTTAACATACTAGGCTGTTACCTGAAAAGTTGATGGATCAAGTCTAGCCAGAAGTGCCTAGGAGGAAAGGCCTACTTCTAAAAAACCAGTTATCAGGTGACTCATTGGAAACTCTGATGCACACGGGGTTGCCATGAGTCAAAGATGACTGTAGTTAGTTATTATGACCATTAATAAAGGACTATAAAATTAGGGAATGACTATTATAGGTGAGACATCTTCCTAACTCTAGTTAGTCTGAAAAAGATGAAATGAAAGAAGTATTTAAATTTCTTGAACAAAGACACCTGTATTTTCCTTCTCTAATACCTGCATTTCACCATGACTCAATCTTGATCCATCCTCCCAGACTTGATATTTTCTCCATTTTTCCTTAGTTCTTCACTGATAATCAGACCCAGGATCTAATGATACCAAAATAAAAATTGAGTATTTGTGATGTCTCTAAAAAATTATTTTCTTTTGGCTCATATTGGCCTCATCTGCGTGAGCCAATATGTGGAGGGTGCTATTACTTCTTAGTCTAAGGAGCTGTCCAAAACCCTTAAAATCCTGCACTTTTTAGATTCTAGAGAAAAACCAATATTTCCTGCTCAGTTTGCAGCACCTTCTATTACTTTTTTTCTCATACCCCTTATTCAACTTACTTCTCCTACTTTTACCCTGCCTTTCTTCTTGATCGTCCTTCTTCTCTTTATATATTGTTCTGTTTTCTTTCCTATCATCATTCTTTAACACTCCCACAAAAATAACACCAATTTTATCTACAAAAATCACTGGAAAGTAACATTTAACCTGCTATTCTCTTCTCAGAGATGTCAGAAGTGCCCTACAAGTATACAAAAAATGTGCATGCAATTGAATGTGTACATGTGCATGTGTTTGTGTATGTGTGCGTATGAGAAAGAGAGCAATGTTTGTTTATATACATTTCTTTTCCTAAGGAGAGACCACATTGTTTTCATCAGATTCTCAAAAAGTCTATAATATTAAAAATGTTACAACCTCTGCTTAATCTGAAGACTAAAAAAATAAACCAATTGCCCTCAAGTCAATTCTGACTCATAGCAACCCCTTAAGACAGAATAGAACTGCCCAATAGGATTTCCAATGCTGTCAATCTTTACTGAAGCAGACTGCAGCATCTTTCTCCCCCAAAGTGGCTAGTAGGTTCAAACCGTTGACCTTTCAGTTAGCAGCTGAATGCGTAAGCATTGTGCCAAGTGTTTTTTTTTTTTTTTTGTTAACCCATTATATATTAAAGGAGCTCTGGTGGTGAAGTGGCTAAGGCATGTGACTGCTAACCAGAAGCTGATAGTTCAAACCCACCAGGTGCTCTGTGGAAGGAAGACTGGGCAATCTACTTTTGTAAAGATTTACAAAAGTAGTGATAACCAGAAGGTTGGCAGTTCAAACCCATCAGCCACTCCTCAGAAGGAAAATGGGACAATCTACTTCTGTAGTGATACTGCCTCAGAAACCCAAGGAGGGGTCACTATGAGTCAGGTCTGACTCCACAGCACATAACAACAACAACAACAATATTAAGATATTAAGAAATGAAGATGATGAAACCACAACAAATATTTACTATGCTAAATGTTAAAAAATTGCTCTAAACCTTTTTCCTCAAGAAGTTGATAGCCTATCTAAACAAACAAAAACCACATAATAATAATAATAATGATATTTTGAAAAAATCCATCTTCTTTTGATTCTTCCTGCATCATTCAATATTTTTCCCATAGAATCTTTCAATATTTCAACATGAGGCTTAAATTTCTTTTCTCAGTTCTTTCAGCTTGAGCAATGCTGAGCATGTTCTTCCCTTTTGGTTTTCTAACTCCCAAGTCTTTGCACACTTCACTATAGTAATTGGCTTTGAATGATGCAGGAAGCATCAAAAGAAAATGGAAAGAATACATAGAGTCACTGTACCAAAAAGAACTGGTAGATCATCCATTTTAGGACGTGGCATATGATCAGGAACCAATGATACTGAAGGAAGAAATCAAAGCTACACTGAAGCAACTGCAGAAGAATAAGCCTGCCAGAATTGACAGAATACCCATTGAGATGTTTCAACAAACAGATGCCCCCCTGGAGGCACTCACTCAGTTATGCCAAGAGTTTTGGAAGACAGCTATCTGGCCAATTGACTAGAAGAGATTCATATTTGTACCCATTTCAAAGAAAATTATCCCATGGAATGTGGAAAATATTGAACAATACCATTAAAATTGCATGCAAGTAAATATTACTGAGAATAATTTAAAAATGGTTGCAGCAGTATATTAACAGAGAACTTCCAGATGTGCAAGCCAGATTCAGAAGAGGACGTGGAATGAGGGATATCATTGCTGATGTCAGATGGATCTTGGCTCAAAGCAAAGAATA
Source organism: Orycteropus afer afer (assembly GCF_000298275.1). NCBI lineage: Eukaryota > Metazoa > Chordata > Mammalia > Tubulidentata > Orycteropodidae > Orycteropus > Orycteropus afer. Next base: position 12,455,105 of record NW_006921658.1, read on the forward strand.
CCAGAAAGATGGTAATTGTGTTTCACTAGTTATGCAAAAGCATCTGATTGTGTGGATCGTAACACATTATGGATAACATTGAGAAGAATGAGAATTCCAGAACACTTAATTGTATTCGTGAGGAACCTGAACATAGACCAGGAGTCTGCCATTCGAACAGAAAAAGGGAACACTACATGGTTTAAAATCAAGAAGGGAGTGCGTCAGGGTTGTATACTTTCACCATACTTAATCAATCTGTATGCTAAGCAAATAATCCAAGAAACTGGTCTATATGAAGAAGAACAGAGCATCAAGATTGGAGGAAGAATCATTAACAACATGCAATACACTGATGACACAACTTTGCTTGCTGAAAGTGAGGGTGACTTGAAGCACTTACTGATGAAGATTGAAGAATACAGTCTGCAGTATGGATTATCTCAATATAAAGAAAACAAAAATCCTCACAACTGGGCTATAAGTAGCATCACAGTAAATGGAGAAAAATTGAGGTTGTCAAAGATTTCACATTGTTTGGTTCTACAATCAATGCCAATGGAAGCACCAGTCAGGGCATCAGATGATGGATAGCACTGGGCAAGTTGGCTGCAAAAGATCTCTTTCAAGTGCTGAAGAGCAAAGATGTCTCTATGAGGACTAGGGTGCACCTGACACAAGCCATGATATTTTCAATCACCTGATATGCATATGAAAGCTGGACAGTGAATAAGGAAGATTGTAGAAGAATTGATGCTTTGAGTTGTGGTATTAGTGAAGAATGCTGAAAGTACCATGGACTGCTAAAAGAACTAACAAATCTCCTTGAGGAAGTACAGCCGGAAGGCTCCTTGGAAGAGAGAATGGCCAAACTTTGTCTCACCTACCTTGGTCATGTTATCAGAAGGGACCATTCCCTTGAGATGGATGTCTTGCTTGGTAAGGTGGAGGGTCAATGAAAGAGGGGAAGGCCCTCAATGAGATGGATTGACACAGTGGCTGTGGCAATGGGCTCAAATATAGCAGGGATTATGGAGCTGGTGCAGGACTGGGCAGTGTTTCATTCTGCTGTGAATAGAGTCATTATGAGTTGAAGACAAGTATATGGCACATAACAACAACAATAACAACAATTTAAATAAATAAATAAATCCCTTTGCCATGGAGTCAATTCCTACTAATAGCTGCAGTGTAGTACAGTGTAGAACTGCCTCATAGTTTAAGGCTATAGTCTTTACAGAAGCAGACTGCCACATCTTTCTCTCCATGGAGCAGCTGAAGAATTTGAACTGTTGAATTTATGGGTACCCACCGAGCACTTACCCGCTGTACCACCAGGGTTCCTTCCAGCATATCTAGGAAGAAGAATTGATTTTAGAATAATTTGGGAGCATTTTGAGGAGTAACACAGGCCCCACCCCCAAGAGGCAGGAAGCAGGGAAAGAGAAGCCAGGAGACCACAGACAGAGCAGTAGCAGGGAGCATTATTTAAATTTATTTTTATTTTGTTTTGGTTGTCATTTTTGCTGTATTTTATTAAAGGAAAAAAAATGTCTTTTAGGATAGTCATAAAGAAAGCTGGGAGAGAGAGAAATTGGTGTAAGACAATATTGAAATAGGCAGGCATGATATATTGAAGAGGAAGAGTACACTGCTTCCAAAAGATATTGGGAAATAACTATAAGAATATTGAAACTATATGTTTGGAGAAGGAGAATAATAAGACAAAAAGGAAATCAAGAATGTTTCCAAGATATAATACTTTTGATAGAATATTTCCAAGATAATACCTTTGATAGAATAAGGTGGTTTCAAGCATAAGGTGGTTTCAAGAATAAGGCAATTTTGGAGAAAATACAAACTTGCATTAAGAAAAATTGCATTTGAAATTATCACCAATTAACCAGATGAAAAGGAGGCTTGGTGGAGTAGTGGTTAAGTGCTTGGCTGCTAACCAAAAAATAGGCAATTGACCCCACTAGCCACTCTATGGGAGAAAAATGTGACAATCTATTTGCATAAAGATTTATAGCCTTGGAAACCCTATGGGGGCAGTTCTACTTTGTCCTACGTGGTCACTTTGTGTTGGAATCAACTAGACAGCAGTGAATTTAATCAGATGAAGGTAATTAGAGATGTGGGATTGTGATGAATTTAGTGAAGTTGACACAGATGACAAGCAGTACTGAAATAAGCAGCATAAGCATAGTGAGGGTAGGAGCCATATTTTAAGAGATTAAGAAGTTGATGGGTGGATGGTGCAAGACAAAAAACAGAATAGAGGGTCAAGTAAAAGTTTTCTTTAACTATAGAAGATACGAACACATTTGTTCAGGGAGGAGGACAAGCCATTAATTGTCACTCATTTAATTTTTTTAACATTAGTCTTAAGAGTAAAATTGAGATAATTGTTCTTTTGACTGTAAAAAGAAATATATATATACACAACATATGTATAATGTAATATATATATTTTATATATGTATATATATAATATATATAGTGTAATATATTATATATATATATATATATATATGTATATGTATATAAAATATAAAACCCACTGCCATCAAGTTGATGCAACTTAAAGGTTTAAATCTTTACTGAAGTAGATTGTCTCATCTTCTACCAGGTGACATTTCTGAATTAATCCACAGGCAATATTATTGTTATTCGGTCCTGTTGAATCTGTTTTTGATTCATAACTGTCTCATGTGACAGAGTATAAGTGGCCCTAAGACTTTAGAGACTATGGAAAACTTGCACCTACCTCTTGGTGCAAAGCTTAGCAACCAAGTACCATGTTAAATGGGAGAAATGATTATCAGAACACAAGTCATTCATTCATCAAAAGGAAAACAAAACAAAACAAAAACTAATCATTAAAATCATTGGTGAGTTGACAGAAACACCCTGAACCAAGAAGTCATTTGTCAGAGTGGTTTCCTAAATGCAGGTATACAGATGTGTAGAAAATTATACAATGGCAAAAATAATTATTGGGCTTCAGCCTATTGAAGACATTCATCTTTTAGATATCAAGAGTTAAGGAATAGTACAAAAATATTTAGTGACAGAAAAAAATTTTAACTGCTAGCTTAGTTTTATTGGAACAAGGCCACTATATTGCATATTCTAGCTTTTCTACTTGTGACTAAATTCCTGGGTACAGCAGTTGGAATCTACCACTCTTTTTATGTGTAGCCACCTCTCTTTATGCCTCTAAGTTTCTTCAAACTTATTGGGAGAGTGTATATCCATTGGATACATTCTCTGACCCTAATGACTATACCTTTCAATTGTTAAAACAATAGAAAATAGTTTCCTGATATTTTCATATCAGTAAATATCCTCTCTGCTAATGTTCAACCAACAAACCTTTGCTGAAAAAATATTTTCCTCAATCTGTGAGGAACATACCTCACATGAAACAGATAGTGCTTACATATTTATATTTTGATGTATTAAATATTTATATTTGATGTATTTATATTTTGATATATTAGAAATATATAAGCAGATAATGCTTACATATTTATATATTTGATGTATATTTTGATGTATGATGGTAGAGAGTGTGGGAGTAAGAAGAAAATTATAGTGAAGTTATTTTGCTCCATAATCCTCATATAAAATTACCAATTTATTTATTAAAGGCAGTTATAAAATTCTATTAACATTGTATTAAATCTCTATGAGAATATCCCAAACCACTCACTGCCATCAAGTTGATTCAATTCACAGCCACCCATCCTTGAGTTTCCAAGGCATTATCTCTATAGAAGTAGATTGCCCAGTCTTCCTTCCTCCGAGTAGCTGGTGGGTTTGAACTGCCAGCCTTCTGGATAGCAGTCAAATGTCTTAGGCACTACACCACCAGAGCTCCCTATGAAAAATATATGTGATGAAAAAACACAAAGGAAGTTGGAGGGAGACAATTTGAAGAACAATATTGGATAATTTTCAAATGGCCTAAATGAATGAGGCCTTCAAATGACTTACATATTGAGAGTAAATAAAGACTTGTTTTGGAACATGATAATGTCTTTGGATGGTTGAACATTTGCTCCATTCTCTAAAGAGTTAAGGGGCAGGGTGGGGGTGTTGAATAATAACATTATATAGACTCCCAAAGATATCCCAAAGCCTATAAGCTTATAAAGTGAAATAAAGGAACAAACTAAAAACAGTTGTTGCACCTTTCACCATTGTCTTTCACTTAAGCCTGATGGAGGGGACTGGGGAAATAGAAAGTGCTTAGAACAGCTTCAGAACACTTTATGACAACAGGAGAAGGAAACACAGAGATTGAGCCAAATGATGCTAAGAACAGTACCTCTGGGCTGGAATGTTGATACTTGTTAGCTGTTCTTGGCAAGTCTTCATGGCCATGAGTTTATGGTACCCACTGGGGAGGAATGTGAAATGTCCAGAAATGTTCCCATAGTAATCTATGCCCAGAATGCAGCTATTTTAAAAAAGAGGAACACATCCAGCTCAGCTCTGTGTTCAATGATACACACAAATTCCCAGGTTGGAGGGATGAAAGAGTCCATATAGTATCAAGGCCAGATGGAATAGTGCCTTTCTTCCCTGAGCTCAGAACAAACAAACCAATCAACAAATAAAAAAATCTAGCAAGCTAAATGATATCAACCTTGCCACAAAAATAAATAATAAAAGTCCTAAAACACACAGTTTGTGTTTGATTGAAACTGTTTTATCGAAAATGGAAAATTGAAAAAAGAAAAAATTCTCTGAAGCTGTTTTATCTTTATTTGGCAAGGGCAGAGCATCATAGGAATGAATACTTGATGTCAGATATCAAAGATCCCACATAAATGATTGGAATATCCTGGAGACGAGAAAACAAAGAGAGTGGAGGACCACAAGGTAATTTGTTTTCTATTTTTCTGAGAGTCTGTTCTGTAACACTGTGGTGGAATTTGAGGACCCTGAATTTTGAAACGCAAAGAAAATGTTCTGTCATTGAGTGGCAGCTCAATGCTCAGAGGGAAGACAATCTACATTCCTCTTTGACAATCAGCTGCAAGATTCCAACAATCTATTCAGACTAAAGGCTGGAATGGCTGATACTTCTTTGATTTGCTTTGCCAAAATGACTACAGAGAATGGTGGCACACTGTAATTAGAAGTAGGGCTTAGAAAATTCTTATTTTAAAATATTGAAGAATGGAAATCAGAAGGGGAAAAGCCTTTGACGCTTTGATGTCAGACTGTAAAGTTACCTTGGGATTATTTTACCAACTAAGTAAGCAAAGACTGAGTCAGAACACATATGGTTGATTATGTATGTTAGTTGAAATATACACACACATACACACACCAACCAAGAAAAATCAAACTCACTGCCATTGAGTTGATTCCAACTCATAGCAACCACCTTTGGGTTTCTGAGGTGGTAAGTTTTTACCGAAGTAGATTGC
>NW_006921658.1:12460704-12461806 GCF_000298275.1 Orycteropus afer afer
CTCCACCACTCATCCCTCAGTTTGTCATACTGTGGTGGCTTGTGTGTTGCTGTGGGGCTGGAGGCTATGCTACTGGTATCTCAAATACCAGTAGGGTCACCCATGGTGGACAGGCTTCCAGACTAAGGCAGACTCAGAAGAAGGAAGGGGCCATTCACTTCTCAAATAATTGACCAGTGAAAACCTTATGAACAGCAGTGAAACATTGTCTAATATTTTACTGGAAAACATGTTAAATAGCCCTGAAACACTGTCTGGTATAGTGCTGGGAGATTAGCCCCTGAGGTTGGAAGGCACTGAAACTACTTTGAGCTGCCTTCTCAAAGTAGAAGTAGTTGTTGTTAGGTGCTGTTGAGTCTGTTCCTACTCATAGTGACCCTATGTACAATGAACAGTATCTGGTCCTGCACCAGCCAGCCTCACAATCCTTGCTATACCTAATCCCATTGTTGCAGCCACTGTGCCAATCCAACTCATTGATGGCCTTCCCCTTTCTTACGGACCCTCCACTTTACCAAACATAATATCCTCTCCAAGGATATCATGATCCCTTCTGACATTGGTTGATGTGTGTATGTGTGTGTTTATGTATGTGTATATACTTACCAAAGTAGGTGAGACAAAGTCTGACCATTCTCACTTCCAAGGAGCATTCCAATTGCACTTTTTACAGGACAGATCTGTTAGTTCTTCTGGCAATCTATGGTTCTTTTTTTATTCTTTGCCAACACCACAACTCAAAAGCATTAACTCTTCTTCAGTCTTCCTTATTCACTGTCCACTTTTCACATGCATATGAGGTGATTGAAAACACTATGGCTAGAGTTAGGCACACCTTAGTCTTCAAAGAGACATCTTTGCTCTTCAGCACTTGAAAGAGGTCTTATGTAGCAGATTGCCCAATGCAATATATAGCCCAATTTCTTTCTATCTTTCTTTCTTTTTTTTTTAAATTGTGATTTGGGTGAAGATTTACAGAGCAAATTCACTTTCCATACAGCAATTTACATATACTTTGTCTCATGACATTGACCATAGTTTACCACAATGCAACAGCTCCCCTCCCACTTCCTCCCCATAGTTACCTCTTCCCTGTGTCCAT
>NW_006921658.1:12462826-12469784 GCF_000298275.1 Orycteropus afer afer
TGCAGGAGGTGTGGGTGTAGTTGTGTCTTATGGGGACTGTTGTTGTCTCCCACTCAATCAGACACAAATTACAATCGAATAACCTTAAAAAAACTTGTCAGTCTTTCAGGTCCCCGAGTGTCCTTGGGGTTGCTGGAAAGCAGAACATGTTCTTAAGCCCCAGGAATCTGAGAGAGTGCTGCCCCTTTAAATATCCAAAATAGTCAAGCCACTTTTAAAACCTACAAATTTGGTTTCGAAAATAGATATAGATGAAGACATGGTCTGAAAATTGAGTACCAAGCCACTTAAACACTTAGAGATTAAAAATATTAAAAGGAGACAACAAAGGAAGAAACAATGTTGCAGATGAAATAGGAAATGAATCAAGAAGTGGCATCACAAAACCAATATTTCAAGATTATAACAATATCATGCTGCTGATTCGTCAAGTAAAATAAGAACAGAGATTAATGTTGAATTAAAAATGTGGAGTTCATAGGTGATGTTGGTAAGACCTCCTTTCATGCAGTTGTAGTCAAAACAATGGAATGCATATATGGAGAGGATATTTGCTATAAAGTAGAGAAGAGAAATGGTTCAATGGGTAAAGGGAAATAAGTGGTTTAGAACAGAAGATTTGTGTAAGATGGATGATATTACAGCATGCTTTTAGGCTGATGACAATGAGGCAGACTGGTATAGAGATTGAAAAATGATGATGCAGTAAACAGGGGGGAATTGCTGGAGTGATATCCATAAGCAGGTGAGTGGGGATAAGATGTGGAATGCACATAGAGAGGATGCTTATGATGATACAATGGAAAATCCATCCACAGTAATGATATGGAACAAAGAATTGATGGACACGGATGTAAGTGGGAGGCAGAGGGGAAGAAAGTGGAGAAGAAATGATGGTAGAAGGAAATGGAATTTCTCTTTTCTATTTTCTTTATCAACTGGCCCTTACTCTACCCAGGCTCCTCAACCCTTCTTTTTCACCTCATTTCACTCACTCTCAAAACTTTCTTTATGGTTCGGAATATAAACTTCCTGCATAGTGTATTTTTCATACTAATATTGCCTTCCCCAATTAGTCTTCTAGAAAACTTATTGTTGTTGCTATGTGCCGTTGAGTCGGACCCAACTCATAGCGACCCTCCTTGGGTTGCCAAGGCAGTATCATTACGGAAGTAGATCGCCCCATCTTCTTTCCGAGGAGTTGCTGGTGGGTTTGAACCACTAGCCCTCTGGTTAGCAGTCTAACTTAAACTTTTTTTTTTTTTTTTGCAGTGTTCCCTCCCATCCCTGATAACCAACAAAGAAAGTTTTCTTTCATAAATAAACATTTCCTTGACATTTTACAATAATGAACTAATACTATATTTGTCCTGTGATTGACTTATTTTACTCAGCATAATGTCCTCCACATTCACCCATGTTATTTGGTGTTTTGCAGATTCTACATTATTCTTTAGTGTTGCATAGTATTCCATTGCATGTATTTATCATAGTTGGTTATTCATTCTTCTGTTGATGGGCATGTAGGTTGTTTCCATCTTTTTGTTATTGCAAATAGTGCTGCGATGAATATGGGTGTTCATATATCTGTTCTTGTCCTGGCTCTCACTTTTTTAAGATATATACCTAGTAATGGGATTGCTGGATCAAATAGTATTTCTAATTTCAGCTTTTTAAGGAATCGCCATCTGCTTTCCACAGTGGTTGTATCATTTTTCAGTTCCTCCAGCATAGAAAACTTATTTTATAAGACAAAGTCTTGGCTTATATATTCCTGCTTACCTAGCAGCTTGGTTATTTAAAAAAAAAAAAAAAAAAGGATCTTAACACATTTAATGGTATGGTTTTCCACCAGGCTGTGCCTAGAAAAGTAATTGTTTATTGAATTCATTTATTTGTTGATTTCAAATATTTATGCAGTATCTACTATGGGCTACTCACTGACCTAATAACCAGTTGTAATCAAATCAGCTCTGACTCATGAAGACCTCATGTATGTCTTAGTAGACCTATGTTTTGTAGGGTTCTCAGTGACTGATTTTTCAGAAGTAGATAACCAGGGCTTCTTTTGAGATGCCTGTAGCGGGACTTAGGAGCTCTGGTGACATAGTGCCTAAGGCATTTGACTGATAACCAGAACGCTGGCAGTTCAAACCCACCAGCCACTCCTCAGAAGGAAGGTTGGGCAATCTAACTCCATAGAGCTACTGCCTCGGAAACCCAAGGAGGGGTCGCTATGAGTTGGATCCAACTCGATGGCAGTGAGCATAAGGGGACTTAAAAAAGCCAATCTTTTGGTTAGCACCCAATTGCAGTGTTTGTTAACCATTTGCACCCCTCAGGGACTCTTCAATGCACTAAAGACTCTGCCCTTTTGGTGTTCACATTCTAGTGGCTTACACAGAAACCAAGTCTTTATTGAAGCCCTTTGCCACTTTAGGCGTGTATTAAATTTAGAATTAAAATTTGCTCACAGTCTTGGTCTCACTTTGCCATTTAAGACTAGAAAATTACACATGAAAGATATGTGTTTCATTTTTTCCCTTGATAATCTAACCATACAATGCTAAGAGTCATGCTGTACGTCCAACAGAACTGTGACTTTTGGAACCATGGATTTGCAACCTGAAATCCTAATGAAAAAACATATTTTATGTTTTCTCCACCTCAGGTTGCTACGTATTTCTAAACCTGCCATTAAATTTACAATGGATATTATGGGAGAACACACATTTCTTAAGAGTAGCTGAAAACTGACACATCTGGAGCTGGCTGCTCCATGCTGTTTTTTGTCTGCAGGAATCTGGACATATGGATCTGCCAGTTCATTTTCATTAGATTCATTATCGTTTCCAAAAATGAGCTATTGTTCACTGATAGGCACTAATATTTATAAGTTAATTGTCAAATCTGAAGTGAAGCTTGCATATAGTATTTCCCCTCCTCTGAAAACAGGCGATGTACTCTATGATCAGCAGGGTTATTTAAAACAGACACAGGTCCAACACAAGAGTGTTCTTTAATAACCAAGAAGGAAAATCTTACACCATCCTGTTCTGAATTACTGGAATCACTAACTCTATATCTCATTTTTGGAGAGCAACCTGAGATGTAAGTTTGTTTTCCATTACCTGACATGGGTTTAAGAAATTAATGGAACCATCTTCAAAATAGTTTGCATAATTCAAAATATTGACTGTATGCTGGCTCCAATTTATTCCCTGAGCCCAGGGAAAATTTGAGTGAAAAATGTTGGAGCTGTCTATTATTAAAGAAATGGTGAAAATTTAAGTGAGCATTGAGAATTTTGTGAAATTCAAAACAAGTTTAAAGTTTACAATGGTAATATTTCATTATCAAAATGATAAAAGTATTTAATCAAAACAAATCCATTGTTCTGCTTTTTGCTTTCAAGATTTCACTGCAAGGTAATTTAACAAATTGGATTATCAACTTTGTTTTCTCACAGCACAGAATTAATATTTCCCTTCTTAAATTAATGAGGGAGAAATGTTACCTATCCAGATCTCCATCATTCTCTTGTCCATCTGGGATTGTTTTAATGGAGGGGAGATATATTTCAGCAGTCTCTGGCTAGCAGCAAGGTTGAGGAATCAACTACAAACCAAAAGATTGGTGGTTCAAGCCTACCCAGAGGCATCTCAGAAGCAAGGCCTGGTAATCTGCTTCTGAAAGGTAGCAACCTTGGCAATGCTGTGCAGCAGTTTTACTCTGCTCCCAAAGGGTTGCTGCAAGCTGGAATGAACTGGACAACTATGGGAGAAGAATGGAGGTCATGACTACACCAGATACCAATTCCCCAATGTATTGAAATCTATTTAAAGGAAGAATTATTATTACTCCTCTCCAATCAGTCTTGCTAAAAAGCAGGCTTGGAGTTTTCATACACAAAGCCAAAGCACTGAGTAACCAAAAAGTCCAGAGCATAGTGAAAAAGCAAAATAGCAACCTTACTCCCCACCCCAAATACACACCTGCCTTTTAATACACACATAATTATGCATCACCTAATGAGACACTGAGACCACCCTTACATTGCCTCCCAACATCATTTTGTTTGGAAAGGTGAAATAAACCCTCAATATTCTGTGTCATGAAAGACGGTAGATGACAATCTAAAATAAACAAGTAAATAACAATCTAAATAAAAAGGGGGATGTCAGGGGCTTTTGGAAGCAGCTTTACGGGGTGGCCTGGAAACAGAGCCAGGTGCTGGGGGCTTTTGGAGTGACTTTAAGGGTCAGCCAGGAAGGGGAATAGGGTATGGGATTTGGTGTGGCTTTAAGGGAGGCCAGGAAGTGAGTGGAGCGGTTGGGAACAACTAAGGTAGATGAACTTGTCTGTCAGTTTGTCAACCTATGGTGGCTTCCATGTTGCTATGAGTCTGGAGGCCATGCCCCTGGTGTTGCAATGCTAGCAGAGTTATCCATGGCAGACAGGTTTCAGTGGGGCTTCCAGACTAGAACAGGATCGGAAAAAGGAAGAGGACATCCACTTCTCAAACAACTGCCTAGTGAAAAACTTATGAATAGCAGTGAAACACTGTCTGATATATTACTGGAAAACTTTATGAATAGCCCTGAAATATTGTGGGATATAGTGCCAGAAGATGAACCCCCCAGGTTGGAAGGCACTCAATATATGACTGGGGAAGAGTTGCCTACTCAGAGTAGAGCCAACCTTAATGATAGGGACGGAGTAAAGCTTTTGGTACCTCAATTTGCTGAAGTGGCACAACTCAACATGAAAATAAACAGCTGCAAAGGAATTCAATGGAACATTGAATATGTGAAGTATGAATCCAGGAAAACTGGAAGTTGTCAAAAATGAAATGGAATGCATAAAGATTGATATCCTAAGCATTAGTGAGCTGAAATGGACTGGTTTTGGCCATTTTGAATCATTATGATCTACTGTGCTGGAAATGACAGATTGAAGAGGAATGGGGTGGCATTCATCATCACAAAGAAGCTCTCAAGAGCTATCCTGAACTATGATGCTGTCAGTGATAGGATAATATCCATATGCCTGCAAAGAAGACCAGTTAATATTACCATCATTCAAATATACACACCAAACACCAAAGCCAAAGATGAGGAAACTGAAGATTTTTACCAACTTCTACAGTCTGAAATTGACCAAATATTCAATCAAGATGTGCTGATTATCACTGGTGATTGAAATGCAAAAGCTGGAAACAAAGAAGAATCACCAGTAGTTGGAAAATATGGCCTTGGTAATAGAAATAACACTGAAGATCACATGATAGATTTTTTGCAAGACCAACAACCTATTCATTGCAAATAGCTTTTTTCAACAACACAAACTGTGGCTATATATGTGGACTATGTCAGACAGAGTACACAGGTAGCAGATTGACTACATCTGTGGCAAGAGGTGATGGAGAAGCTTACTATCTTCACCCAAAACAAGGCCAGGAGATGATTGTGGAACAGATCATCAACTGATCATATGAAAGTTCAAGTTGAGGTTGAAGACAATTTTAAAAAGTCCATGAGAGCCAAAATATGACCTTGATTATATCCCTCCTGAATTTGGAGATCATCTAAAGAATGGATTTGATGCATTGAACACCAATGACCAAAACTCAGAGGAATTATGGGGACATCAAGAACACCATCCATGAAGAAAGCAAGAGGTCATTAAAAACATAGGAAAGGAAGAAAAGACCAAATGGATGTCAGAAGAGACTCTGAAACTTGCCCTTGAATGGAGAGGAGAGTAGCTAAAGCAAATGGGAGAAATGACAAGAAAAAAGAGATGAACAGAAGAGTTCAAAGAGCAGTTCAAGAAGACAAAACCAATTATTATAATGAAATGTGCAAGATGTGGAGTTAGAAAAACAAAAGAGAAGAACAAGCTCATCATTTCTTAAGCTGAAAGAACTGAAAAAAACATTTAAGCCTCAAGTTGCAATATTGAAATATTCTATGGGGAAAATATTGAATGATGCAGGAAACATCAAAAGAAGATGGAAGGAATACAGTCACTGTACCAAAAATAACTGGTTGATCTTCATCCATTTCAGGAGGTGGCATATGATCAAGAACCAATTGTACTGAAGGAAGAAGTCAAGGTTGCACTGCAGAAGTTGGCAAAAAACAAGGTTCCAGGAATTGATGGTATACCTATTGAGATGTTTCAGCAAATGGATGCTGCCCTGGAGGCAATCACTCAGTTATGCCAAGAGATTTGGAGGACAGCTACCTGGCCAACTGACTGGAAGAGATGTATATTTGTCTTCAGTAAGATTTTAGTTGCATGTGATATTAATGATATTGTGCATAATTTCCACATTCTATGAGATCACCAAAGAAAGGTGATCTCATAGAATGTGGAAATTATCGAAAAATATCATTAATATTACATGTCACTAAAATCTTACTGCAGATAATTCAAAACAGCTGCAGAAGTATATTGACAGAGAACTTCCAGAGAGGGAAGCTGGATTCAAAAGAGGATGTGGAACGAGGGATATAATCGCTGATGTCAGATGAATCTTGGCTGAAAGCAAAGAATATCAGAAAGAAGTTTACTTATGTTTTATTGACTATGCAAAAGCATTCGATTGTGTGGATCATAGCAAATTATAGATAACATTAAGAAGGATGGAAATTCCAGAACATTCATCTGTACTCTTGAGAAACCTGTACGTAAACCAGGAGGCTGTTGTTCAAAGAGAACAAGGGGATACTGCATGGTTTAAAATCAGGAAGGGAGTGCATCAGCATTGTATGTTGTTGTTGCTGTTATGTGCCGTTGAGTCGGATCCGACTCATAGCGACCCCTCCTTGGGTTTCCAAGGCAGTGTCACTACAGAAGTAGATTGTCCAACCTTCCTTCTGAGGAGTGGCTGGTGGGTTTGAACCATCAACCTTCTGGTTAGCAGTCAAGTGCCTTAAGCACTACACTACCA
>NW_006921658.1:12475079-12479305 GCF_000298275.1 Orycteropus afer afer
GCCATCTTGCCGGAACTCCCACCATACTTATTTTTTCACCATACTTTTTCAAACTGTATGCTGAGCAACTAATCCAAGAAGCTGGATTATATGAAGAAGAATGTGGTATCAGGATTGTAGGAAGAGTCATTAACAACCTGCAATATGCAGATGACACAACTTTGCTTGCTGAAAGTGAGGATGACTTGAAGAACTTACTGATGAAGATTGAAGACTACAATCTGCAGTATGGGTTACACCTCAATATAAATAAAATGAAAATTCTCACAACTGGGTATATAAGTAGCATCATGATAAATGGAGAAAAGATTGAAGTTGTCAAGGACTTCATATTACTTGGTTCTACAATCAACACCAATGTCAAGACATCAGATGATGTATTGCATTGGGAAAATCTCTGCAAAAGACCTCTTTCAAGCGCTGAACAGCAAAGATGTCTCCTTGAAGACTAATATGCACCTATACCAAGCCATAGTATTTTCAATCACCTCTTATGCCCATGAGAACAGGACAATGAATAAGGAAGTCCCAAAGTGGTGGTTAAGTTTGTGTGTCAACTTGGCTGGGCCTGGTTGATTGGCTGGGCAGCTGAATGTAGTATTCCTCATGAAGAGACTGGTAATCATCTCCATGGTGAAATCCACTGTAAGCAAATGAGTAGCTGCCTTATGGATGTGGTCTACTTCCTGCATATAAGGAGAAGTCTTGGAGAAGAGTCTCCAGCCTATGACATGCTTGAGCCATGCAGGCAGCCATGTTGTTGTTTAGCAGCCTGTTATGCTCTGTCAACTTTGGACTTTCAATGGACTTTAGCGAATGGCCTGTCATGTGGTTTGGTAACATCGGGACTGTGCAATTTCATTTGTCAACCTTGGGATTATTAACCTTAGCAGCCAGTAGCTGCCTGAGTGAAGAAACGCCTCTAGCTTCAGTAGTCCAAGAGCAAGAGGCAGAGCTGAAGTCCAAGGTAGAGGGGCTTTCACACAGCCCCTAGAGCCTGGCACTTTGAACTTGGACTTCTAGCCTTCCGAGCTGTAAGAGAATAAACTCCTGTTTGTTAAGGCCATCCAATTGGTGGCATATTCTTGTCAGAGTGGCACTAGGAAACCAGAACACCCAAGAAAATTTGATGCTCTTGAGTTGTGGTGTTGGCAAAGAACGCTGAGAGTACAGTGGACTGCTAAAAGAACTAACAAATTTATCCTGGAAGAAATGCAGCTGGAATGCTCCTTGGAAGTGAGAATAGCCATACTTTGTCTCATCTACTTTGGTCATGTTTTCAGAAGGAACCATTCCCTGGAGAAGGAATCATGCTTGGTAAAGTGGAGTGTCAATGAAGAACACCCTCAATGAGATGAATTGACACAGTGGCTGCAAGGATGGGCTCAGGTATAGCAAGGATTGTGATGATGGCATAGGACAGGGCAGCATTTCATTCTGTTGTACATGGGGTGACTTTGAGTTGGAGATGACTTGATGGTACCTAACAACAGCAACAAATAAAAAGGCTTGCATATCAAAGAGTATTCATCAGTAGTTTGTTTAAATTCAATAATGGGGTAGGATTTTGAAACTTTGAGGTAAAGTGAGACAATTTTTTTCAGCTGTTTTGTTCAAACTATTCATACAAACAAAGGATATTTTAAAGGTCAAAAAGGCACCTTTACCATAACAATATATAATATTTTGAATTTACTTGGGTGCTGTAATTCATTTCTGAAAAAAACGTTTTTGCATGAGGTAGTTTCCCACATACAATTGAAAGCTAGGAATAAATAACATCATCTCTTTAAAAAGTTTTTGATTTGAGTAACTTCTATATCCCATATTACTATTAAACCAAACTACACCAGTTGCTATCAAGAAGATTCAGACTCATGGTGACCCAATAGGACAGAGTAGAACTGTCCCATAGAGTTTTCAAAGCTGTAAATCTTTATGGAAGCAGACGGCCACATCTTTCTCCATGGAGTAGCTGGTGAATTAGAACTGTCCGCTTTATGATTAGTAGCTGAACACTTAAATACTGCATCACTAGAGGCCCTGTGATATCATTAAGCATATTTTATTAAACTAAATATATTTTATTAAACATCCTTAGGTCATTTTCTCAAATTGTTGTTTAATCATTCCTCTTTGGAGGTGTTTGTTTGTTTCAAAGTATTTTACTGAAATATAATACACATTCAGAAAACACACATTAAGGGTACCACTGGATGGATTTTCGCAAATTGAACCTACTCATGTAACCAAGGCTCAGGACTAAGAAGCAGAACCTTCTTAACGTCCCAGAGCCACTCTCCAGCTTCCTTGAAACTACTTCTCCAAAGTTAACCGCTATTCTGACATCAAGCAGCAGAGATTTGCTATATTTTGTACCATAAGTTTCATATGCAAATACAATAAAGTATCATCATTTGCTATGCTTTAAGGAGCTCTGGTGGCATAGTGCCTGAGGCATTTGACTGCTAACCAGAAGGCTGGCGGTTAAAACCCACCAGCCACTCCTTGGAAGGAAGGTTGGGCAATCTACTTCCCTAGTGTTACCGCCTCAGAAACCCAAGGACAGATTGCTATAAGACGGATCCTACTCTATGGCAGTGAGTTGAGTAATCAATTCTAGTTTTGCAGAAGGTAGCAAAATTGGGTTTGATTAAAGATATGCAATATACTTTTAATAATTTGCACATAGAAGTAAACAAATCAATATCTCTATCCAGTAAATCCTGAAATTCTTTCAAAATATCTAATTTTTAAAGCTATCTTATATGTGATTTTCTTTTCTCATTAAATACAAATAGCTGATCTCTATTTGCTTCTACTTTAATCCTCAAAGCTCTTAGTAGATTAAGTTTTCTTTCTAAGAATCAAACATTCCCATGTATCTCTTCTGAATGATTAACTTCTGAACTGCTTATGTTGTTGTTGTTGTTATTATGTGCCATCGAGTTGGACCCAACTCATAATGACGCCCTCCTTGGGTTTCCAAGGCAGTATCACTATGGAAGTAGATTGCCCCATCTTCCTTATAAGCTAAGCTGTTAGTAACGATAACCAACAGTTCAAGAACTAATGCTAAAATGAAATACATAAGCAATTTCCTATGAGGGAGTGAGAAGTCTATTTCTTTCTTTCCAGCTGCTTTGCCTTCCCTCCTTCTTTACAGTATCAGCATCAGTTTTCTCCTTTCTTATTACTCGGTTGGGACCCCGCCAGCCTTCCTCATTTCCTGCCTGTACAGCAATCCATACCAGACCTTGTAATCAACCACTCCGCTGTGAATCCTTCTCTGCTTTTTACTTCAGGCTCAGGAGGCTTTAGGGTTGGATAATAATGGTACATTTTCATCTTTTTTCTCTCATTTCTCTCACCACTTTTCTTAGCCCCACATGAATATTAACAATGAAATTTTCTTACAGAAGATGTTCACGTAAAGAATAAAACTTATTTGCTTTGATTTAATCAGAAAGAGATTGAGAAGATTAATGGATACTCACTTTCATAACATGATCCTAACTGCAGGCTTTGAAGAGCTAATAGTTATTTTCTCAAAAGGTGAAATATTTGTTTAAATGAATATAATAGGTTTAATAAGGTACTACCAACCAAAATATATCATAAGTTTGTCACAGTTAACTGTATGTTCATTATAAAGACTTCACCACCTAGTTGTATTGGTTAAAATTTTTGCTTTTAGCACAGCCCCAGTGAGCACCTTTGTTATTGTATTCTGTGTAATGCTGGTGGGGAGGCAACATTCACTTAGACAACAGTGGGGATTGTGCCAACTGGAGTCAAAAATATCGACATAAATGCTACAATCATGTCAAGTATTATCAGGTACCATGCTGTTGATTCTACCTCATGGCAACATCATGTGTGTCAGAGTAGAAAGTGCTCCATGGGGTTTTCAGTGGCTTATTTGTCAGAAGTAAATTGTCTGGGTTTTCTTCCCATTGCCTCAAGGGGGACTCAACCTCCAAGCTTTTGGTTAGCAGCTTAGCATGTTAACTGTTTGAACCACCCAGGGTCACTGGGTTAGCTTCACTCTTTTCCATGACTAGAATGAATGTTCCAAGCAAAACTTAACTAAAATCTAAATCCAAGATGCAAGTTGCAATTTAGATCTGATAAAACTTAAAATAATTTAAAGATGTCTAGTACTATGAGGTAGGAGCTCTGGTAGCATAGTGCCTAAGGCACTTGACTGCTAACCAGAAGGCTGG
>NW_006921658.1:12480325-12485318 GCF_000298275.1 Orycteropus afer afer
AGAATGGCCAGACTTCATCTCACCTATTTTGGTCATGTTGTAAGAAGGGACCATTCCCTGGAGAAGGATGTCATGCTTGGTAGGGTGGAGGGTTGACGAAAGAGGGGGAGGCCTTCAACGAGATGGATTGACATAGTGGCTGTGATGATGGGCTCAAGTATAGCAGGGATCATGATGCTGGCACGGGATCAGGCAGTGTTTCATTCTGCTGTGCATGGGGTCGCTATGAGTCAGAAATGACTCGATGGCACCTAACAACAACTAACAACAACAACAGTACTATGATACAATTCAGCATTCCTCAGTGACTGTAGGTTGTCGTTGTTGTTATGTGCTGACAAGGCAGTTCCACTTCATAGAGACACCATATACAACAGAACAAAACACTACCTAGTCTTGCACCAGCCTCACAATCCTTGAGTACTTGAGCTTATCATTGAAGTCCTGTGTCAATCTATCTTGTTGAGGGTCTTACCCTTTTTTTGCTGACCCTCTATTTTACTAAGCATGATATCCTTCTCCAGGGAATTGTCCCTTCTGACAACATGACCGACGTAGGTAGAACAAAGTCTGGCCATTCTCGTTTCCAAAGAGCTTTCCAGCAGCACTTCCTCCAGGACAGATTTATTGGTTCTTCTGTCAGTCCAGGGGACTTTCAGTATTGTTTGCCAACACAACTCAAAAGCATCAACTCTTGTTTTGTCTTCCTTATTTATTATCCAGCTTTTACATGCATATGAGGCAATTGAAAACACCAGTATCAGCATCAATATCAGTTTTCTCCTGAAAAGTAGTCAAAATAACAGAGGCTTCAAGGTTAAGAATAGTAGAGAAATGTTTACATTTGAAAATTGTGTTAGGCTTGGGTTAGGTGAAACTTAATCTTCAAAGTGACATCTTTGCTTCTTAACACTATAAAGAAGTCTTTTGCTGCAGATTTGACCAGTACAATATGTCATCTGATTTCTTGACTGCTGCTTCCATGGGTGTTGACTATGGATCCAAGTAAAACAAAATCCCTGACAATTTCAATCTTTTCTCCATTTATTGTGATGTTGTTTATTGGTCCAGTTGTGAGGATTTTTGTTTTAGGTTGAGGTGTAATCTATACTCTAGTCTTTGGTCCTCATCAGTAAGTAGTTCAAGTCATTTTCACTTTCAGCAAGCAAGGTTGTGTCTTCTGCATATCACAGTTTATTAGAGTCTTCCTCTAATCCTGATGCCACATTCTACTTAATATAGTCCAACTCCTCAGATTATTTGCTCAGCATACAAATTGAATAAGTATAGTGAAAGAATGCAACCCTAATGCATAATCTTCCTGATTTTAATCCATTCAGTATCCCTTTGTTCTGTTCAAATGACAACCTCTTAGTCTATGTACAGGTTCCTCATGGGCACAATTAAGTTCTGAAATTTCCATTCTTTTTAATGTTATCCATTATTTGTTATGATCCACACAGTCGAATGACTTTGCATAGTCAATAAAACACAAGTAAGCATCTTTTTGGTATTCTTTGATTTCAGCTAAGGTCCATCTGATATCAGCAATGATATCTCTGGTTCCATGTTCTCTTGTGAACCCAGCTTGAATTTCTGGAAATTCTCTGTCAATATACTGCTGCAACCATTTTTGAATAATCTTCAGCAAAATTTTACTTGCATGCAATATTAATGAAACTGTTCAATAATTTCTACATTCTGTTGGATCACCATTCTTTGGACTGGGCACAAATATGGATCTCTTCCAGTCAGTATAAGGTACCATTAAATAAGAAGAAGAGTTTATAAACTAGTTTAATTACTACTGAATATCAACATGTTACCATTAGTATTAAATTAATAGCACTATAGATCTATTCTCATGAAGTGTTACTTAGTAGGAAATCTTTGTAGAGCTACATACAACCATTTTACTTAAAATGTGGTCTATAAAATGATATACAAGAATTCTAAAGTAGGCTGGTTTAGGATTCACAATGAAGTCTACTGGGAACAAAAACATGTGTTTTCTTCCTTCAATTCACTAAACTAGAGAGGTTTGTGTTCTGGGCAACTTCAGAATCAGAGAAATCTAACACTAACATTTCTGAATGCTGTCATCAACAATTCACAAGAAAAATAAAACCAGGAACTTCATTGATTGAACAAGATATATGTATGTGTGTGTGTGTATATATATATATATATATATATCTTATAAAATCTATCTAAATAATCTTGCATGATTGGAAGACATCCTATATAAATAAAAAACTTTCTGGAAAAAATATTAAATAAATTTCCATTGCAATAGCTGGCAGTATTGTTTAACATGTGGCAGTTTTAAATTAAATTCAAATTTATTCTTAGCTGTCCTGAGGTCTTTATTGTATGAAATTAGTAACCACATCAATAGAAATCAAATCCACGCTAGGATGTTCGGTCTAGTTCTCATTCTTTAACTGTTGGTGAAATAAATTTTAATGTTTAGATTACCAATGACAGATCTAATTGGTTTGGCCTGTAGAGATATTTCATCCTTTTCCTGGTTTAGCATCCAGGCATCAACTCTAAGTTAATGAGTTTTTACTTCACTTCACTATGAACCATGTGTAAATGTCATAAATTCTGACTGACTTGACTACAGCAAGGTTTTTTGCTCTATCAAGGGCATACTCTCCACTGGTCAAAGGGAATACAGTAGAGTCTATCTTGTTTATTGATGGTTGATGCAAAATGCTAATATGTTTAGTTGCTAACTGAAAGGTTGGAATTCAAGTCCACTCAGAGGCATCTCTGAAGAAAAGCTTGATGATCTCCTTCCAGAAAATTAAACCAAAACCAAACTCACTGCTGTGAAGTCAGATCCAAACTATAGTGACCCCTCCTTGGATTTCCAAGGCAGTATCACTATGGAAGTAGATTGCCCAATCTTCCTTCCCAGGAGTGGCTGGTGGGTTTGAACGGCCAGCCTTCTGGTTAGCAGTTAAATGTCCTTGGCACTACACCACCAGAACTCCCTCCAGAAAATTAGCCATTTAAAATCTTATGAAGCAGAATTTTAGTCTGATACAATTGGAGTAGTTATGAGTAAAATCTACTCAACAACAACTGGTACTCTTATCTAATTTATTTTAGCAGAGGTAGTTTGACAGCCCATCATAATATACCAGACTAGGATAAATTAACAACTTTCTTGCTCTTTGAATTTCCAAGCTGTCTACCATATGTGAGACTGCATTAGTACTGGAATGAAGCAAAATGGTGAATTAGACATGATCGTTGTCCAACAAAAGCTCACAAACTGCCTTTGGTAGAGGATGGAACTTAATACCAGACGTTTATGCATATTACCAAAGTAATTTTTCTTCAGGGAACTTTTTACTAGTTTAAACTAAGAATCATCCAGATAGCTGGGTAGACACAAAATTACATCTCACTTGTAGGCAAAGCATTTGTATCAGGAAAACTGTACAAGTATTATCATTTGTTGATTGTGTTTAATCCTGATTTGTTTAAACAAAGGGAAATGGAAGAAAGGTAAATAGGAAGAAATGGTCTTAAAACCCACTGCCATCAAGTTGATTCTGAATCATACCAACCCCTGTTGGGCTTCCAAGGCTGTAAATTTTTACAGAAGCAGACTGCCTCACCTTTCTTTCACAGATTAGCTAATGGGTTTGAACCACTGACCTATTGGTTAGCAGCTAAATGCCTTAACTACGACATCACAAGAGCTCCTTAAGAATGGTCGTAGAGTTAGTCAACCATTCCCATATACTTGTTATAGATAAATCTCAGACATAATACTTTTAGTAGGCAATGAGACTGTGAAGAAAAAAAGAATGAAATGGGAAATGAATTGGAAAGGAAAAGTAGTCAAACTAACAGAGGCTTCAAGATTAAGAATAGTAGAGAAATTTTCACATTTGAAGTTCCTGGAGTCTGATTATGTTTACTAGACTAGATATTATTGTTTTGGAAGAAGACGACAAAAGAAATATTGTACCTCAGGGACATTCAAGTGTAAGGAAGCAGAGGGATGACAGGTGAAATGAAAGGAAAACAGGAGTTATTGAATATTGGGAAAAAGGATTAAATGTGAGAGATATAGAACAACAACCAGGGTCTTGTTGGACAAGAAGCTATTTGAAGAATACAGCAAATTAAAAAGTATAAACACACAGTAACAGTGAAAGAAAGCTACCATTTATAGCATACACATAATGTTTCAATCACACATTCTATTAAGGATCTTTTCCTTATGAATATAAAACTTTTTGAAACATGAAATCATATGAGAAGTGATAAAAAAACAATGGTCTCACATTCAAACATTTGTGAATCTTATCTTATCCCAGAGAAATTTTCTTACCAAAACACTGCTCATTCACAAGATTTAAGAATAGTACCAAAATATAGTTGACCCATTGCTAACGTTTTCATATGGTTTATCTAAATTAAGGTTTGTGAAAACATTAAATTCATGGTTAGTACCAGAAATTCTACATTTCAAGGTGCATCAACTTCTTTCCAAAATATCTCAATGCAAGATGAAGAACATTACTGAGAGATTACACAACTGGTCCTCAACCAAATATCATAGGATTTCCACCACCCAAGGCAGAAATCTTATTGAAGCACACATCCTGGAAAAACTAATTACTATTATGCATTTTGTGAACATAAAAATGAAAAAAATCAAGGCAAAAAGTAAATATGTATGTACTTATTCAGCTTAATGGAACAGCTCTAACCATGTTGGCCATAAATCAGGAAGACCAAATATGTCCAGGATTGTAGAGCAAACACAAATTTAAATGACAATAGCATACATACCATACACTTCTGTCAAATGAAAGAACATGTTGACGTGTATCATAAAATCCTTAAGCCACAATGAATATCTTCACAAATTATTTATTTATTTATTTATTTTATTTTATTTTTTTTTTTTTATTAGGATTTGGGTGAAGATTTACAGAGTAAATTCACTTTTCATACAGCAGTT
>NW_006921658.1:12493247-12515741 GCF_000298275.1 Orycteropus afer afer
CTCTGGGTAACTGGCTGTGACCAAGCAGCGACCACAACTTTGCCCCTTGTCAGCTCTACTATACACCTGGGAATTCTGATCATTCACAAAAACTTATAAGACCATTGTCTGCCAACTCTATATATGTTCTTGGATACACTCCCCATTTCAAAGACATACCTAATTGTTTAGCCTGTCCACCCATCTATCCATTATAGTGACCTTTTCTGTAGCAATACACACACACACACATTATTGCAGGAAAGAATTGTTTAAAGAATGGAAAGACATAGTTTTAATGAGTAATTAAAATGTATGAGTTAGGTAAAATGTTAAACATATAATAAATATATGACCCAGTAATTCTACTCTTAGGAATATACCCAAGAGACTTAAATGCAGGGACTCAAATACTTGTACACCAATGTTCATTTCACCATTATTCACAATTGCTAAAAGGTAGAAACAACCCATGTGTCCATCAACAAACGAATGGATAAACAAAATGTGGTTTATACATACAAGGACATACTATGGTGCCATAAAGCAAAATGAAGTTCTGATACATGATATGTTGTTGTTGTTGTTGTTATGTGCCATCAAGTCAAACCTGACTCATAGTGACCCCTCCTTGGGTTTCTGAGGTGGTATCACTATGGAAGTAGATTGCCCCATCTTCCTTCTGAGGAGTGGCTGGTGGATTTGAACCACCAGCCTTCTGGTTAGTAGTCAAGTGCCTTAGGCACTATGCTACCAGAGCTCCAATACATGATATGGCAGGGATAAAACTTGAAAAATTATGCTGAGTAAAATGAGTCACACACAAAATGGCAAATAATACATGATCCCATTTGTATGAAATATATAGAATAGACAAGTGAATACAAGAGTTCATTAGGGGGCTGGGAGGAGGGGAAAGAGAATTACAGGTAAATTGGTGCCGAGATTCTGTTGGAGTGATAAAAAATTTTGGAACTGGATAGTAGTGGTGTTAGTATAAGAGTGAATGTATAATGTCCTTGATTGTATGCTAGAAAATGGTTAAAATGGCAAACTTTTTATTATATATATTTGATCACAATAATTTTTTTAAAAAATGTTTGAATTATAAAAGCCTTCAGAAGACTGGTAAAGTAATAATACATTTTATATCCTCATTAGGACCATCACCATATGCGATCACAAGGGCAGCATTTGCCCAGGGATAAAGCTCAGAAGCCAGGAAGCAACAGGAAAGCAGGAGGAAGAGAAATGGTAAACAGAGGGAGGAAGAGGGAAGAGTGTTGTCTACATGGTGAGGATTGCAATCAATGTCACAAAACAAAATGTGTGTAAATTGTTGAAGAGAAAACCAATTTGCTCTGAAAACTTTCACACAAATCACAATTAAAAAAATAAAATGGAAGCAAACACTTTCTGATTTCTTTGCTTCAGATATTTTTTTTTTTTTTTTTTGCTTTACAACTCTTAACTCATTAAATATCACAACCAACTTGTTAAGTACGTCCTAGTATTATCAACTAGGTTCTATTACAAACTTGTGAAGTAAGTACTATTATTATCGCCTCTGTTTCACAGACAGGAAAACTATGGCAGAGAAATTAAGAAACTTGCATAAGATCACAGATCTAGTAAATACTATAGTTAAGATTTAAATTAAGGAAGACTAGAAGCAGAGTCTCTGATGTTAACTACTATACCACAATGCTTTTCAGAAAATGCTACTATATGATTCTCTCCGGGAGCTCTGGTAGCATAATGCCTAAGGCACTTGACTGCTAACCAGACGGCTGGTGGTTCAAACCCACCAGCCACTCCTCGGAAGGAAGGTTGGGCAATCTACTTCCGTAGTGATACTGACTTGGAAACCAAAGGAGGGATCGCTATGTGTCGGGTCTGACTCTATGACAAAAACAACAACAACACATGATTCTCTCTATAATGTAGGAAACAAACTCAAAATTTTCTAAAGTAAATATTTTAATATTTTCATCTATCATTGATGAAGGAGATCTACTCATATATTCAATTTTTTCATCTATTGATATTTCTTTCTTGGATGTAAAAAATGACCCCAAGTTTATAAGCATATATGTTGGGGAAATTTTTCTTGCCCTTGATATAGACATTAAAAGTTGATGAGATTGACTACTGATAGTAAATAATGAGGTAAGTTAAACATAGAATTTCATTTTATATTTATATTCAGCAAGAGGTCTGATGGGAAGTCATAAATAATGACCTTTTTGTAGCAATACACACTCACACATTATTGCAGGAAAGTATTGTTTAAAGAATGGAAAGACACAGTTTTAATGAGTAGTTAAAATCTACCAGCCAGTAATTCTACTCTTAGGAATATACCCAAGAGACTTAAATGCAGGGACTCAAATACTTGTACACCAATGTTCATTTCACCATTACTCACACATAGAACACATGAGCACAATTAACAATTCTTCACAATGTTATTTATACATAATTTCTTATAATCTCACAGTTGAATGCCTTTGCAAAGTCAATGAAACACAGGTAACCATCTTTCTGGTATTGTTTGCTTTCAGTCAAGATCCATCTGATATCGGCAGTGACGTATTTATTTATTCATTTGTTCATTAATTCAACAGATATTTATTGAGCATCTACTATGGGGATATAGTAGTGAACAAAAATAATATTATCAAGAAAAAATTCATCACAGAACTTGTATCCTAATGGGAGTCATTATGGATAGAACTAGCATTATGACAACTATTTACTAGCTATACACAGGAGACAAACCAAAAAAAACCAAAAAACTCACTGCCATCAATTCGATTTGACTCATAATGACCCTTCCTTGGGTTTCTGAGGCAGTATGTCTACAGAAGTAGATTGTCCAGTCTTCCTTCAGAGGAGCAGTTGGGTTTGAACCATCATCCTTCTGGTTAGCAGTCAAATGCCTTAGGCATTAACAACCAGAGCTGAAATTCAAATAAAGGAGTAAATCCATAGTTGTAGATATGGAATCGCAAATAATAATTAAAACTTTGAAAATTGATGAGTGCTTCAAATTGTAAATAGCTTCAGACTCATAATTAAATTTTGGGAATAGTAGAGGATGGATGGATGGATGAATAGATGAGTGAGAGGGTGGGATATAAAAAGAAATATATTATTGTTTAGTAGCCATTGTGTCCATTTTAAGTCATGAAAGGAGTGAAAACCAACACTGAGATACTAGATGCGACAATAGTCTACTTGCAAGGCTATGAGGAAATAAAAACACTGTGTGGATACAAACTAGCACAACCCCTTTGGAGGGACATTTAGCGTTTCCTAGCAACTTTATGTATTTATTTACTTTTTGATCTTACAAAGTTTTTATTTCTAGGGATCTTTCCCTATATTAGAGTCCCTGGATGGCATAATTGGTTAAGTTGTTGACTTCTAACCAAAAAGATGGCAACCCAGAAGCACTTCAGAACAAACGCCTGGTGATCTGCTTCTGAAATGTCACAGTCTTGAAAATCCAGTGGAACAATTCTACTCCACACATGTAGGGTCTCATGAGTCAGAATCGACTTGGCAGCAATAGGCTTTCCGTATATTACACTGGCATGATAAAAAAGATGTATGCACTTTTTATAATAGCCAGCATAATTTATAAATTATTGAACCTTATTGTTAAAATAACACAAATAAAATGTTGCTGAAAGTAATGAAAAAATGGTTGCAGCAGTTTATTGACAAGGAACTGTTGAAAATTCAAGCCAGATTCAGAAGGGGAAGTGGAATGAGGTATGTCACTGCTGATATCAGATGGATCTTGATGGAAAGCAAATACCAGAAAGATGGTTACCTGTGTTTCATTGACTGTGCAAAGGCATTCAACTGTGGGATTATAAGAAATTATGTATAACATTGTGAAGAACTGTTCATTGTGCTTATGTGCTTTATGTACATAGACCAAGAGGCAGTGGTTCAAAGGGAACAAATGGATAGTGCATCAGGAAAGATGTGAATCAGGGTTACATCTTTTCATTTTATGATTTAATGTGTATGATGAGCAAATAATCCAAGAAGTTGGACTATATGAAAAAGAATGTGGCATCAGAATTGGAGAGTCATTAACAACTTGTGATATACAGGTGACACAAATTTGGTTGCTGAAAGTGAAGGAGACTTGAAGAACTTACTGATGAAGATCAAAGACTACAGTCTTCAGTATGGATTACACCTCAACATAAAGAAAACAGAAATCCTCACAACTGGACCAATAAGCAACATCAAAATAAATGGAGAAAAGATTGAGGTTGTCAGTTTTATTTTACTTGGATCTACAATTAACACCCATAGAAGCAGCAATCAAGAAATCAGACATCACATCGCACTGGGCAAATCTCCTTCCAAAGACATCTTTAAAGAGTTAAGGAGGATTTTGCCAGCAAGATGCCAGAATAGGCAGACAAGCTACACAGACCCTCTGCAACAAAGCAATGAGAAACAAATTGAAACTGATACAGAAGATGATCCTGGAACCCTGAACTTTGAAGAGAAAGATAAAGAAGTGGATTAAATGCCATCTAGTAGAACAACCTGAATGAGAACAGTGAGTAAGGAGACAAATGGAGCTGTGGATTGCTGGCTGTCCTGAGCACACTGACATTATGAATATTTCCAAGTGGTAACCTGAGAATCAGCTCTGCTCACTAATGACTGCCTGGGCAAGGATTGCATTGGTGCCTGACAACTAGAAAGAAAAACAGCAAAGAAGGAGACAGACCTATGGACTGCTAGTGGTTGTCCTAAGGGTGCAACCATTTTGAATATTTGCAAATGGCAGGTGCAGCCATTTTGAGTTTATGCAAGTGGTATTCTTACCTGTACAGCAACTTAAGAATAGGTTCCAGTTGCTGAAGACAGCACTGGAGGGTGATGACTTGAAAGGTGCGATATTCCCCTTGTTCCTGTTATACCCTACACACTCTTGGTGAGCAAAGGATGGTTATACCCTGCCTCCACCCACCTTCTTAACCAGCAAGAATTCTGTCCTGGTGTGTGTCCTTACAGAGCCTGGGTGCTGTGTCCTGCCCCCACAATTTTGTTTTTCTTTGTTTTTAAATTATTCATTATATCTTCCTCCTTTCTTCCTTTTCCCCCATCTTTTGTATTTTTTTTTTTTTTTTTACTGTTTGCTTTTTTTATCTTCCTTTTCCTGGTTCCCCCCTCTTTTTTCCCATTTTTTGGGGGGTTCCAATCCCTTGTTTTTTTCTTTTGCAGTTTTCCCATTTTATTTTTACTATTCTTTTACTCTTGCTCTTTTCTTCTATTCCTTCTTCCTCAGATATTGTGGTTTATTTTTCCCATTATCTTTGTTTCATCCTTTTTAAATATATTTTGATTTCTTTTTTCTCATTTATTGCCTTTTCTTTCTTACTTTTATTTTTTGGTGATTGTCCCTGTTTCCTTATGAGGACTGAGTTTTTTGTTTTCCTGTTTTTATTTGTTTATTTATTTACTGGTCTAACTGAGTGGGAGACAGCAACTGCTTCAACACAACACAACCATACCTGTACTTCTGGCAGCGCCACCCACTGAGTAAGGGTCACAACTTGCTTTTGTACCAACTGACCAATGGTAGATGATGGCCAATACCAGCTCATCTCACCCTAAACTGCTCCTTATGAACAACTAACATATATTTATGCACACACTTACATTCTCCATCATATCCACCAGGAGACAGGTGGTAAGTGCCTAAGTGCTAACAACTAGAGAATAGAGGAGAACAGTACCCTGCTCACACAGATAAATCAAAACTAAATAACATGAAAAAAATCATGTGTGAATCACACCAACATATAACCACAAATTAAATACAACAATATCACAATGTCTTGGAGACAACTGACCCTCCCACCAAACAAATAAGCAAGATAAAATAGTACAAACAAGGAACCAGGATACAAACCCAGAAAACATCCCTGAGGAAGAAGCAGCATTGGAACTCCCTGATAAGGGTTTCAAAAGAATTATATGTAGGTACCTCAATGGATTGAGAAACAGATCAAAGTAAACACTGACAAGATTAAGGAAAACACCAAAAAATTAAAGAAAAAACAGACAAAAGTCTTGAACAATTTAGACAAACAGTATAAGGACAAATTGACTAAATAAACAAAAACATTTGAACTAAAACAAAAACAACAAATAGAAATCCAGAACATTAATACTAAGATTTCAGAAATAAATCACTTTGAATGAGCAAAGGAGTAGAATCAAATCAATGGAAGACAGAATTAGTGAGATTGAAGACAGATACCTCAACATAACTTTTTTAAAGGGATCAATAACATAAAAGATGAAAACATAAAGAAGAAAGCCTAAGATTCATGTGGGATACCATCAAGAGGAATAACCTACATGTAATCAGAATTCTAGAACAAGAAGAGACAGATAAAACCAGAGAAAATTGTCAAAGATTTGTTGGAAGAGAATTTCCCTAATATGATGAAATAATAGAGTATATCCATTCAAGAAGTTCAATGAACGCCAAACAAGATAGACCCCAAAAGAAAAATACCAAGACATATCATCATCAAGTCACCAAATCCAAAGAATTATGGAAGGAGCACAGGAAAAACAAAAAGTTACCTAAGGAGGGAAATCAATAAGCTAAGCTCTTATTTCTCAGCAGAAACCATGCAGGGAAGAAGAAAATGGAAAGATATATATAAAACCTGCAAGAAAAAATTTCCAACCAAGAATTACATACCAAGCAAAATTGTCCCTTAAATATGTGGGTGAAATTAGGACATTTCCAGATAAGCAGAATTAAGAGAACTTTAAAAATAAACTGACCAACATTACAAAAGATGCTAAATGGAGTCCTTCAGACAGAAAACCAACAACTGCAAACAACAACCGACCATTAACACACATGATGACATAACCCAGAAACCAACCCAGTTATAAAAATAGCCAAAGTAAAATAAACTTACAAGACAATTACCAGAGACATCAACTGGTAATTGAAGACAATTACAAACCAAAAAGAGGGGAAAAAAAATAGTGTGGTTACAGAACTTCTAAATTGTGAGCAAGTCAAGACAATTGAGAGATAGAATAGACTGTTTTACAGTTGGGGAAAAAGTTATAAATCACAGGATAATCTCAAAGAAAAAGAGCAAACCTTTGCATCAAAATAAAAGAAAGATGACAAACACAGCTATTTACTAAATACAAAAACAACAGCAATGAAGGAGGTGATAATATGATTCACAAACAAAATGAGCTCAGCACAGAAAATTATATGAAACAAAGGAATCAGTAACACCATGAAAAAAAAAAAAAAACACATAACAAAATGACATCAATAAATTCATACTTGTTGATAATTATACTGAATGTAAATGGTTTAAATGCACCACTCAAGAAACAGAGAGTTGCA
Organism: Orycteropus afer afer; assembly: GCF_000298275.1. Lineage (NCBI taxonomy): Eukaryota > Metazoa > Chordata > Mammalia > Tubulidentata > Orycteropodidae > Orycteropus > Orycteropus afer. The sequence goes on from NW_006921658.1 coordinate 12,500,659, forward strand.
GACTGGATGAGAAAACATGGCCCATCAGTATGCTGTCTACAAGAGACCCATCTTAGACACAAAGACAAAAAAGGGCTAAAAGTCAACATTTTTCAAAAGATATACCAAGCAAATGTCAACCAAAAGAAGATCAAGGTCGCAATATTAATTTCTGATAAAACAGACTTTAAGACAAAGCTACCATAAAAGCAAGGAAGGACATTATGCAGATTAAAGGATCAATCAAACTAAAAGACATAAGCATAATAAATATCTACACACACAATGAAAGGGTACAAAAATACATAAATTAGACTTTAAAAGGATTGTAAAGACAAATAGATGACTCCACAGTAATAGTAGGAGACTTTAATACACCACTTTATATAAAAGATAGAGCAATTGGAAAGAAACTCAGCAAAGATGCAGGAGAAGTAAACAATATGATCAATCGACTTGACCTTATAGACAGCTACAGAGCACCTCACCCAACAACAGCAAAATATACATTCTTTTCTAGCACACATGGAACATTCTCCAGAATAGACCATATTTTAGGCCATAAAGCAAGCCTCAATAAATTAAAAAATATTGAAACTGCAAAGCATCTTCTCAGATCATAATGCTATAAAATTAGAGATCATCATGAGGGAGGACAATGGAAAAAGAGCAATCACATGGAAATCAAATAATACTTTCCTGAAAAAGAACTGGATAATAGAAAAAATTAAAAATGAAATTAAAAAAATTCTTTGAATCAAATGAGAATGAAAATACAACATACCAAAATCTTTGAGATGTAGCAAAAGCAGTAATATGAGGACAATTTATAGCAACAGATGCACACATTAAAAAAAGAAGAAAGAGCTAAAATCAACACCTTAGTCCAACATCTCCAACAATTAGAAAAAGAGGCAGAAAAAGCCTACAGTCACCAGAAGAAAAGAAATAATGAAGATTTGAGACAAAGCAAATGAAACAGAAAATAGAAAGACACTAGAAAAACTCAACAAGACTAGAAGTTGGTTCTTTGAAAAGATTAATAAACTTGACAAGCCACTGGCAATTTTAACAAAGGAAAAGAAGGAGAAGATGAAAATAGTACAAATAAGAAATGAAGTGGGTGATGTCACAATGGAACAAAGAAAAATAAAAAGAATAATATCAGGATACTATGAGGAACTGTACTCCAACAAATTTGAAAACCTCGAAGAAATGGACAAACATCTAGAAACACACTGCTTACCTAGACTAACATAGACTGAGGTAGCAATTTGAACAGACCCATAACAAAAGAAGAGATTGAACAGGTCATAAAGAAGAAATTGAACAGGTCATAAAAAATAATTACTAACAAAACAAGTACTCTCCCATATGGGTTCACTGGGAGAACTCTACCAATCGTTCAGAGAAAAGCTGACACAAATCCCAGTCGAAATATTCCAGAACATAGCAAAGGATGGAATCCTCTCAAATTCATTTTATGAAGCATGTATAACCCTGATACCGAAACCAAAGATACCACTAGAAAGGAAAACTGCAGGCCAATATCCCTCAAGAATATAGATGCAAAAATCTTCAACAAAATAATAGCCAATAGATTCTAACCACATACACAAAGTATGATAGATCATGACCAAGTGGGATTCATAACAGATATGCAAGGATGGTTGAGCATTAGAAAAACAATCAATGTAATCCATCACATAAGAAAAGAATCACATGATCATATCAATAGAGGCAGAAAAGGCATTTGATAAAATCCAACACCCATTCTTGATAAAAAAAACTCTCAGAAAAATACGAATACAGGGGAAATCCCTTCAAATAATAATGGGCATATATGCAAAACCAACAGTGAACAGTATTCTCAGTGGAGAAAGACTGAAACCATTCCCTTTGTGAATGGGCACCTGACAAGGATACCTTCAATCTTCACTGCTATTCAACATAGTATTGGAAGTCCTAGCCAGGGCAATAAGGCAGGAAAGGGAAATCAAGGCATCCAAATTGGTAAGGAAGAAGTAAAATTATCCCTATTTGCAGTTGATATTATCCTGTACATAGAAAATCCAAGAAATTCAGCAAGAAAACTTCTGGAACTTGTTGAAAGATTTAGCACAGTGACAGGATACAAGATCAACATACAAAAATCAGTTGGATTTCTCTGCAACAGCAAAGAGTTCTCTGAAAAGGAAGTAAGGAAATCAATACCATTTACAATAGCTACAAAAAGATAAGATTCTTAGGAATAAATTTTTCCTGGAACATAGAATACCTATACAAAGAAAATGATAAAACGCTACTTCAAGGAACTATAAGAAAGCTACATCAATGGAAGAACATGCCATGCTCATGGATAGAAAGATTTAACATTGTGAAAATGTCAACACTACCCAAAGCAATCTATACATTTAATGCAATCCCAATCCAGATTCCATCATATTCTTTAAGACATTGAAGAACTACTGAAGAAGAACAACAAAGTAGGAGGTCTCACACTCTCAGATCTCAAAACCTACTATACAGCCACAGTAGTCAAAACTGCCTAGTACTGGTATAAAGACAGACACATAGACAGACCAGTGGAGCAGAATTGAGAACCCAGGAACAGATCCTTTGACTTATAGTCAGGTGATTTTTGACAAAGGGCCAAAATTCATTAAATGAGGAAAAGAGAGTTTCTTTCACAAATGGTGCTAGGAAAACCAGATTTCCATTTGCAGGAAAATGAAACAAGGTCCATACCTCACACAATACACAGAGACTAACTCCATATGGATCAAACACTTAAATGTGAAACCTGAACTATAAAGTTCATCAAAGAAAAAACAGGGGCAAACTTAGGAGCCCTCATTTATGGCATAAATAGACTATCAAGGATAACCCAAGATGTGCAAACAGCAGAAGATAAACTAGATGATTGGGACCTTCTAAAAAATTAAATTCTTATGTACATCAAAATACTTCTTCAAAGGAGTAAAAAGAGAACCTACAGAATGGTAAATATATATATATATTATGTTGTTGTTGTTATGTGCCATCGAGTCGGACCCAACTCATAGTGACCCCTCCTTGGGTTTCTGAGGCAGTATAACTATGGAAGTACATTGCCCCATCTTCCTTCCGAGGAGTGGCTGATGGGTTTGAACCACCAGCCTTCTGGTTAGCAGTCAAGTGCCTTTAGCCACTATGCTACCAGAGCTCCCATATATATATTATATATATATGTTGTTATGTGCCGTCGAGTCGGCCCCGACTCATAGCGACCCCTCCTTGGGTTTCCGAGGCAGTATCACTACGGAAGTAGGATTGCCCAACCTTCCTTCCGAGGAGTGGCTGGTGGGTTTGAACCGCCAGCCTTCTGGTATATATATACACACACATACATTTGGCAATGACATATTGGACAAAAGAATTATCTCTAAAATTTATGGAGAACTCCAACACTTCAACATCAAAAAGACAAAAAATCCAATTAAAAGATGAGCAAAATACATGAACTTCAACAAAGAAGATATTCAGGCAGCCAACAAACACATGAAGAAATGTTTGCAGTTATTACCCATTAGAGAGATGCAAATCAAAACAACTGTGAGATACCATCTCACCCCAGCATTAATAGCAAAGTTCAACAAAACAGAAAGTAACAGATGCTGGCAAAGATGAGAAGAGATTGAGACTCTTACACACTGCTGGGACTGTAAAATGATACAACTACTGTGGAAATAGGGATGGTGATTCCTTAAAAAGTTAGATCTAGAAATACCATCTGACCCAGCAATCCCATAACTAGGTGTATATCCTAAAAAAGTGAGAGGCAGGACATGAATAGATATATCCATACCCATGTTCATCACAGCACTATTCACAATAGCAAAGAAATGGGAACAACCCAAGTGCCCACGAATGGAGGAATGGATAAACAAATATACGCACAATGGAATACTATGTATCTCTAAAGAATAGTGTAGAATATGCAAACACCGGATAATGTGAATGAACTTGGAGGACATTATGCTGAGTGAAATAAGTCAATCTCAGAAGGACAAATATTGTATTAGTCCACTATTGTAAAAAGTCAAGGAAAGGTTTATACATGGAAGGAAGCTTTCTCTGTTGGTTACCAGGGATAGGAGAGGAGAGGAGATAAAATTCCTAGATAGGTTGAAAAAAAATGTATAGAAATGAAAGATTATTAGTAGTTACCAGAGGTGGGGGTGGGGTGGGGGGAAGAGGAAGCTTTTGTTTGTGGGGCATTGAGTTCATGCTAATGGTGGTGGAATATTTTGGAGAAGGATAGCAACAATGGTGGCACAACAAAAAAATTGTTGTCAGTGTTCCTGAACTGTAAAGATATCACTTTGACGACTAAGGTGCAACTAAGCCATGATATTTTCAATTGTCTCATCTGCATGTGTTTGATTTGGTTCATATGCATGTGCTTGATTTGGTTCATATGCATGTGAAAGCTGGGCAATGGATAAGGAAGACTATAGAAGAATTGATGCATTTGAATTGTGGTGTTAGCAAAGAATGCTGAAAATATAACAGACTGCCAGAAGAATGAACAAATCTGTCCTAGAAGAAGTAAAGCTGAAGGCTTCTTGGAAGTGAGAATGGCCAAACTTCATCTCACCTACTTTGGTCATGTCGTTAGAAGAGACAATTTCTTGCAGAAGGATATCATGCTTGCTGAACTAGAGCATCAGTGAAAAAGAAGAAGGTCCTTAGCAAGGTGGATTGAAACAGTGGCTACAACGATGGGCTCAAGTATAGCAAGAACTGGGAGGACGGTGCAGGACCGGGCAGTGTTTTGTTCTGTTGTATAGATGGTTGTTATGAGTTGGAGCCAACTCTACATCACCTAACAACAGCAACTATAATAGCCAAAGATGAAAATAATCCAAATATCCAGAAATAGAATGAACTCTCCAATATCAACCTCATGGAGTAGTAAATAGCTGTAAAAAGAAATGTGGACAAATAATAGACATGTGTGTGAAGTAAACACCAGGGAGGAATGAATTCCTCAGAACAATCAACCATAAGAGATCAAAAGGGCAACCTTTGCCCAAAAACAAAGCTCACAAGGCAGGAAGGGGCAGGAAAGAAGGACAAATGGAAACAGGGGTAGCCAGGGAGGAAGGCGGAAGGGTGCTGCTATATTGAGGGGATTGTGACCAATATCATGAAAAAAAATTTGTATAAATAGTTGATTGGAAACGTAATTTGTTCTATAAACGTTCACCCAAACTACAATAAAACAAAATTAATAAAAGAAATGTGCAACATATCTATATACTACTATGGAGTGATAACCAAGATATATTGTTAAGTGAATAAGAAAACATGGAGAAAAGTTTATAGGATATGTGATCATTTTTCTAAGAATGGGAGCTTATATTACTTATATGTAAAAATGAAAAAGAAGCCATAAAATAAAAATATCTGGTTACATATGTGGGGAAGGAAAGACTAAGACAAAAGGGATATGAATTAAATTTATACTTCTTTGAATATGTCTTATTTCAAGACTTTGGAACAAAATTATTACATAATTTAAACAAACAAACAAAAAAACCAACAAAATGCCTTAGTATGGAAAAGAAAATGGTGTAAGTGAAACTAATTGTGTATCCATTTGGTGGTTTAATTACACACAGAGGTATGATTTTAAATTACTTTAAAACAAATAATTTGTACTTAGTAGAGTATATGTTCAAGAAAAACAAAACAAAACAAAAACCCACTGCTGTCAAATTGATTCTGATGAATAGTGGCCATATAGGACAGAGTAGAATTGCTTAACAGGGTTTCCAAGGCTGTAAATCTTTATGGAAGCAGACCGACCTTTATGGATAGAAGCTGAGTGCTTTAACTACTGTACCACTAGGGTTCCTAGGACAAAAAGGAGAGCAAAATATTTTTAATCTGTTTTTAGTAATCATATTTTTGGTAGCAATGTTGGTATGATAGTATATATAGAGATACTGTTTGTATTGTGGGATAAAGCAAATGAAATACATTGATGTAAGATTTATGGTGTAGTGCAAAAAGCGATATAGATGCAAAATATGTGAATTGAAGATATCAATAGAATTTCATGGATTATTTTATCTTTCCTAAAAAGATACATATTTTCTAGACTTTTTTCAGTGAGTGACCAAAAACTCAGTAGTACAGAACACCTCTACTAGTATTAAGATTGTATTCAGTAAATACTCTTTCCCATAGGTAGAAACTAAGAGTTCCTGGAGAAAACAGTGATTCCAGTTGGAGTGGAAATGTAGAAGATATACTTGGGACAATTTGTTACACAAGAAAGCAAGGAATAGTTTTACAGGCTATAGAAGTTGCATTAAAAGAATTCAAAATAATCTCACAATGACCAAAGATGAGATAATTTGAGTATCAATAAGGGTAACAACTATCATGGATTGAAACACATTTTATATGTTTAAATCTATGAATTAATAATACTGAAAATAAATCCTCATTTATTCTGGTGGCTATTAAAAAAAACTAAGGAGCTCTGGCAATTGATGACTAACCAAAAGGTAGGTGGCTTGAACCTACCAGCTACTCTGAAAAAGAAAGATGTGGTAGTCTGCTTCTATAAAGATTCAAAACAACCAAAACCAAACTCATTGTCCTCGAGTCATTTCCAACTCACAGAGACCCCTCTTTGGGTTTCCGATGTGATATCTCTATGGAAGTAGAGCGCCCAATTTTCCTTCCCAGGAGTGGCTGGTGAGTTTGAACTGCCAGTATTCTGGTTAATAGTGAAATGCAATAAGACTATGTCACCAGAGATTACAGCCTCGGAAACTCTATAGGTCAGTTCTACTCTGTCCTATAGGGTGGCTATGAGTCAGAATTGACGCGATGGCAACTAGGTTGGGCTTTTTGTTTTATTTTATTATAGTTTTATTATAAAACTAACTCACAACTATAAAAATTGGTAAAAGAAAATATTTATCTTTTCTTTTATATGTGTGTGTGTGTGTGTGTGTGTGTATGATATATACTTCAGAGTACAAATGGTTTGGCAAACAAATAAAGGAAAGTTTCTCTTTCTATAATTATTATATTAGTAAATTAAGAGGAAATACTATAAATAGAAAATATAAAAGTAGCATGGACTGCTAAAAGAACTAACAGATCTGTCCTGGAGGAAGTGCAGCCAGAATGCTCCTTGGAAGTCAGAATGCTCCTTGGAAGTAAGAATGGCCAGACTTTGTCTCACCTACTTTGGTCATGTTATAAGAAGGGACCATTCCCTGGAGAAGGATGTCATGCTTGGTAGGGTGGAGTGTCGACGAAAGAGGGGGAGGTCTTCAACGAGATGGATTGACACGGTGGCTGCGATGATGGGCTCAAGTATAGCAGGGATTGTGGGGCTAGTGCCGGATTGGGCAGTGTTTTGTTCTGCTGTGCATGGGGTCGCTATGAGTCGGAAACGACTCGACGGCACTTAACAACAACAACAACACCATAAATAGAATGTTATCATATTGTAACCCCTGAAAACAATCTCAGTATAATCATCAATGGCTTATAAAGTCACAAAAAGAGAGAGACCAACACTGTGGAAAATGCCAGTTGTAAAGTTGCCATGTCCACCTTCTCCCTATAATTCTCTCCCAAAATGCAAACCACAATCTGATCAAGGCTCTGGCTCTAATTCCTAGTTCATAAACACTACAGGGAACAGAAAAACATACTAAATATCACTATGCAGTTGTAATCAGCAAAATCCATATTATATGAAACTCTGGAGGAAAAATGACCTTGTTGGTATTCTTAGTAAATAGGTTACAAGGAAAATAATAATAATCACAAAAAAAAGTATTAGAGAGAGGAACCTGAAGACTAAATGAATCTTAAAAAAAAAAAAAAATCAATTCAAATGGAGACTTTAATTGAATCATGATTCAAACAAACAAGGAGTAAAAATAATTGCAGGACAATCAGGGAAATGAAGACACTATTAAATAATATAAAGACATTTTTTGATGAGTAAGACAGTTTTAATTGTTATTGTGTTAAAATAGAGCTTACTGTTAAAATGTAGTTGGAAGAGTTGAATAAGTGTTTATATATCTGAGAGAGCACACAAAAGGAAGGAAAAATTATTTCCTTCACTCTATCCTCAAATTCTAATGGCTCTAAACACAAGATCTATTATTTCAAGGAAGCCACTAGATTTTATATTTGTTTAGATGTTCTTCATAGGGCCCAGCAGAATGCGGTCTATACCCTGCAACCCTCAATTTATATATTTTATTAATAGATGTTTTCTAATCTCTGGTAGCATAGTGCCTAAGGCATTTGACTGCTAACCAGAAGGCTGATGGTTCAAACCCACCAGCCACTTCTTGGAAGGAAGATGTGGCAATCTACTTCTGTAGTGATACTGCCTCAGAAACCCAAGGAGGGGTCACTATGAGTTGGATCCAACTCGACAGCAGTGAGTTTGCTTTTTTGGTTTTTATTAATAGATATTTTCTAATTTTCTATTAATTGATATTAATATTCTTCCTGTCACTGAAGAAAGTTCCATAAAGATTACAGCTTTGGAAACCCTATGGGGCAGTTCCACTCTGTCCTGTAGGGTTGCTATGAGTGGGACTTGATTCCACAACAATAAGTTTGGCATTGTCTGCCTGTAGGTAGTGAAGAGAACTTGAAGAATTTACTGATGAATATCAAAGACTACAGCCTTCATTGGAAGGAAGGTTGGGCAATCCTACTTCCATAGTGATACTGCCTCGGAAACCCAAGGAGAGGTCGCTGTGAGTTGGGGCCGACTCGACGGCAAATAACAACAACAACAACAGCCTTCATTATGGATTACACTTCAAAACAAACAAAAATCCACAACTGGAGCAATAAACAACATCCTGATAAATAGAGAAAAGAGTAAAGTTGTCAAGGATTTCATTGTACTTTGATTCACATTCAATACCCATGGAAGGAGCAGTCAAAAAAATCAAACAAGGTAGTGCATTGGGCAAATCTGCTGCAAAAGATCTCTTCAAAGTGTTTAAAAGCAAAGATGCCACTTTGAGGAGTAAGGTGCATCTGACCCAAGCCGTGATGTTTTCAATCATCTCATGTGCATACAAAACCTAGACAGTGCATAAGGAAGAGAGAAGAATTGATGCATTTGAATGATGATGTTGACAAAAAAATATTGAACATACCGTGGACTGCCAAAAGAATGAACAAATTTGTCTTGGAAGTACAGTTGGAACACTCCTTAGAAGTGAGGATGGCAAGATTTAATCTCACAAGTTTTGGTCGTGATATTAGGAGTAACCAGTCCTTGGAGAAGGACATCATGCAAGGTAGAGGGTCAATGAAAACAGGAAGACCCTCAAGGAAATGGTTTGACACAGTAGTGGTATCAATGAGCTCAAGCATGGTAATAACTGTGAGGATGGTGCAGGACCTAGCAGCATTTTGGTCTATTGTATGTGGTTCACTATGTTTTAGAACTGACTTAATGTCACCTAACTATGACAATAACAACATTGTCTGGTCAGAAGCCAGAAGAATTGATTTCAGCAACCACTTTCAGAGAGACTATCTGAAGGTCTGCTTTTAAAGCTTGCCAGGAAGAATAGAAGTCAACACACTTACTAAGGTCTGCTGGCTCTTTCTCAGTCTGGTCACATTTCTTCTAACATCTAATGTCTCTGGGAGAAGTAACTATTGTTCTTTTGTGCTAAGCCATTTAGTATAGAACTCAATGAGACTTGTGCTTCATTTTGTGTGACTATGGGATAGGTTATGAATATCTCCACATGAGATATGGATCAAATATGTCAGGAAGGCTTGGAATGAGGCATGATTAGATTGATGAGTGGAGACTTAACCTTGAAATCATATAAAAGGAGCCTTGTTTAAACCCATCATAAATGCATTGGGAACGGTGATAGAATGCAAACAATTATACATTAGAAAAGATTCTGAGAAATAATCCAGTTTCATTCCTTTACTTTGTAAATTGGGAAAGAGAGATTGAAAGAGGCTCTGGTCTTTTTTGTGGCTACACAATTCAATAGCAGAGGAATCTCATGACTCATTTTGGTGCAGTGGTTAAAATACTCAGCTGCTAAACAAAGATCAGCAGTTTGAATCCACCAGGTGCTCCATGGGAGAAAGATATGTCAATCTACTTCCATAAAGTTGTACCACCCTGGAAACACTATGGGACAGTTCTACTCTGTCCTATAGGGTTGTTATGAGTTGGAATTGGGTCCCTGGTAGTGGGTTTTGTTTTGTGTTGTTTTTTTACTTCATTTATTATAATGCCAGTGACAGTTGGAATTCTTCTAAGACCTTTAATATTTTTTATAGAGTATATGGTGGAAGGGGTAGCATAGTGCCTAAGGCACTTGACTGCTAACCAAAAGGCTGGAAGTTCAAACCCACCAGCCACTCCCCAGAAGGAAGATGGGGCAATCCACTTCTATAGTGATATTGTCTCAGATACCCAAGGAGGGGTCACTATGAGTCGGGTCCAACTCGACGGCACGTAACAACAACAACATATGGTGGAAGACTCTAGCTTAGAAAATTCCTAGTTGCTCTCTTAGTAATTTTCCCATTTTTAATCCTCTATAATCTCAGTAAGAGCTCTGGTAGCATAGTGGCTAAGACACTTGCCTGCTAACCAGACGGCTGGCGGTTCAAACCCACCAGCCACTCCTCGGAAGGAAGGTTGGGCAATCCTACTTCCGTAGTGATACTGCCTCGGAAACCCAAGGAGGGGTCGCTATGAGTCGGGGCTGACTCGATGGCACATAACAACAACAACAACAACATAATCTCAGTAAAGTAAGTCGTAGAATCAACCATTCGCTGGGATTTAGCAGCACTTTTTTGAAATCCCCTAAAAACTGATGTCTAAACTCAGGCATGTGGTATGCTTTCTGATGTCACTTTTAAGACAAAATTCAAAAGGAAGCTGCTGTACCATCTCCGAATTGTAGCCTTCAGTACAGAATTCTAACAGATGCTCTGCTCTCACTTCCAGTGCTGGGAATCAGATGTGCTTTCTTCCATTATCTGGAACTTGCTTAATTTTTAAAATTTCCATCCCTGTTCCTTTTTTCACTAAGTTTCTTAATTTGAAGTATGAAGTATAAAATATGAGGCAAGATAAATCTACGTGATTTTGAAATGGGAGAGGGGTGGTGTTGGGATCCAGATTTCTTTTTTGTTTATTCTCAAGAGTAATCACTTCCTGAGGATACTGAAAACCACCTCAGAGAGCAAATAGCTAAAAGCATGTGTAATTCATGTGCCCATAAATGTCATATAATTCAAATTAATAGCACAGTTACTGAGTAGAGAAACAGGCTCTACATTATCTAGTTGTGTATTTTCAACCTTCTGTTATCACTAAATCAGATATAGAGTCTCCTTTTGAGGATATTGCTGTGCTAAACCATTTGTTAAATGTGTGTTTTTGTGTTTCCTATAAAGGAATTCAATGAGTTAAAATGTTCCATGGATTAATGGGAAGTTTAGGCTTTACAAGTTAACTTCTTTATTTCATTAGTGTCAGTGCAGAAAATCAAAGGAGGTCATGAAGACAAGTTTCATCAGAATGTTCTCTGTGATTCTGAATATACTAGAGAAAGAATGCTTGATATGGCAGCAGTAAGGCTTACACTACTAGGATTTATTGGAATGATTAGAACATAGTACACATAGTTTTTCTCTTTATAAACACAAGAGTTTGAATATTGCTTAATGGGTTGTGTAAATTCTGTTTTCATGCTTTAAGTCTGTTACTGTATCTGTGTTTTAAGAAAAAAAACTCATATTTTGGGTTTATCAGATGAAATCATTTCAATTAGGTTTTGTCAAAAATAACCTTTCTAAATTATATTATGTAAAAGGCTAAAGCAGTGAAGTTCCTTCTTCTTGACATTCTGGCACAATGACTAGTTCTAAAGAACTTTAGGATGAAGACATAGTGATAAACACCCAGAACTCTCTCAAGTGAGAGGAACAGTTTTTCTAGGAAAGGTGTACTCCTTACCTCAAAACAGGTCCAAGGAAGAAAACCTTACTGATTTTCTTACTGATCAACTGACCTGATTCCTCAGCTGCAAAGTAAAATACATATGAGATTTTCTTTTAATTTTCAAATGAAATGCATTTGCCTAACACTCGGTATCGCAACACACTGTAGAAACACAAAGAAGTGTCATGGACACCAACTGATGATTTTTTTGCTGAACGTTTCAGTTAGGGGAAATAATAAATTCACCTTTTTCTTGTTGTTGTTGTTATGTGCCGTCAAGTTGGACCTGACACATAGCAACCCCTCCTTGAGGTTTCTGAGGCAGTATCACTACGGAAGTAGATTGCCCCATCTTTCTTCCTAGGAGTGGCTGGTGGGTTTGAACCTCCAGCCTTCTGGTTAGCAGTCAAATGCCTTAGGCACTAAGCTACCAGAGCTCGCGTTGTTGTTGTTAGGTCACATCAAGTTGGCTCTGACTCAGAGCCACCCTTTGTATAGCAGAACAAAACACTGCCCGGTCTTGCACCAGCCTCACAATCCTTGCCATACCTGAGTGCATTGTTGCAGCCCTTGTGTCAATCCATCTCATTGGGGATCTTCCCGTTTTTTGATGACCCTTCACTTTACCAAGCATGATATCCTTCTCTGGGGAATGGTACCTTCTGACAATGTGCCCAAAGTAGGTAAAACAAAATCTGACCATTCTCACTTCCAAGAAACATTCTGGTTGCACTTCTGCCAGGACATATCTATTAGTTCTTCTAGCAGTTCATAGTACTTTCAGTATTCTTCCCCAACACCACAACTCAAAAGCATCAGCTCTTCCTCAGTCTTCCTTATCTATTCTCCAGCTTTCACATGCATATGTGAAATTCACATGCATGGCTTTCGTTAGTTGCACCTTAGTCTTCAAAGAGACATTTTTGCTCCTCAGCACTTTAAAAAAGTCTTTTGCAGCAGATTTTCCCTATGCAACGCATGGTCTAATTTCTTGAATGCTGCTTACATTGGTGTTGATAGTGGAACCAAGTAATATGAAATCTTTGACAACTTCAATCTTTTCTCCATTTATCATGATTCTGCTTATTGACCCAGTTGTGAGGATTTTCATTTTATGTTAAGGTATAATTCACATTGCAGACTATACTCTTTAATCTTCATCAGCAAGTGCTTCAATTCATCTTTCAGCAAGCAAGGTTGTGTCATCTGCGTACAGGTTGTTAATGAGTCCTCCTCCAGTTTTGATGCCCTGTTCTTCTTCATATAGTCTAGCTTTTCAGATTATTTGCTCAGCATATCGATTGGACACTTACAGTGATAAGACACAACGCTGACACACTCCCTTCCTGATTTTAAACCTTCAGTATTCCCTTGTTCGGTTCAAATGACAGCCTCCTGGTCTATGTACAGGTTCCTCATGAGTATGATTAAGTGTTCTGGAATCCATATTCTTCTCAATGTTATCCACAATTTGTTATGATCCACAAAGTCAAATGCTTTTGCACAGTCAATAAAACACAAGTAAACATCTTTCCGGTATTCTGTGCTTTCAGCCAAGATCCATGTGGCATCAGTAATGATATCTTTCATTCCATGTCCTCTTCTGTATCCAGCTTGCATTTCTGGAAGTTCCTTGTCAATATATTGCTGCCACCATTTTTTAATTATCTTCAACAAGATTTTATTTGTTTGTGATATTAATGATACAGTTTGATAATTTCTACATTCTGTGGGGTCACCTTTCTTTGGAATGGGTACAAATATGGATCTCTTCTCATCAGTTGAGGAAGGAGCTGTCTTCCAAATGTCTTGCCATAGTCAAGTAAACATCTCCAGTGTGGCATCCATTTGTTGAAACATCTCAATGACTACTCCAATAATTCTTGGAGCCTTGTTTTTCACCAATTCCTTCAGTGCAGCTTCAACTTCTTCCTGCAGTACCATTGGTTCTTGAACATATGCCACCTCCTGAAATGGATGAACATCAACCAATTCTTTTTGGTACAGTGACTCTGTGTATTCCTTCCATCATCTTTTGATGTTTCCTGTAACATTCAATATTTTGTCCATAGAATCTTTCAATGTCACAACTTGAGGCTTAAATTTTTTCTTAAGTTCTTTCAGCTTGAGAAATACTGAGCCTGTTCTTCTTTTTTCAGTTTTCTAACTCCGAGTCTTTGCACATTTCATTATAAAAAGTGACTATGTCTTCTTGAGCTGCTCTTTGAAATTTTCTGTTCAGATCTTTTTCCTTGTTATTTCTTCCATTTGCTTTAGCTACTCTCCATTCAAGGGCAAGTTTCAGAGTCTCTTTTAACATCTTTTTGGTCATTTCTTCTTTTACTGTCTTTTTAATGACCTTTTGCTTTCTTCATGGATGATGTTCTTGATATCATCCTACAACTCATCTGGTCTTTGGTTATTGGTGTTCAGTGTGTCATATCTGTTCTTCAGATGGTCTTTAAATTCAGGTGGGATATAATCAAAGTCATATTTTGGTTCTCATGGGCTTGTTTTAATGTTCTTCAGCCTCAACTTTTAATTGTGTATCAGTAATTGGTGGTGTGTTCCACAGTCAGCTTCCTTGTTTTGGCTGAAGATATGAAGCTTCCCTATCATCTCTTCCACAGATGTAGTTAATCTGATTCCTATGTATTCCATCTGGTGAATTCCACATGTACAGCTATCATTTATGTTGTTGAAAAAAAGTATTTACACTGAATAAGTCGTCAGCCTCGCAAAATTCTATCATGCAACCAGTGTCCTTTCTATCACAAGGCAGCAAAGTATGAGTATGGTGATTCTTCTTTGTTTCCAACTGTTGCATTACAATCACCACTAATTATCAAGGCATCTTGACTGAATATTTGTTCAATTTCAGACTGCAGAAGTTGATAAAAATTTTCAATTTCCTCATCTTTGGCTTTGGAGGTTGGTGCATAAATTTGAATAATAGTGGTATTAACTGGTCTTCCTTGTAGGCTTATGGATATTGTCCTGTCACTGACAGCATTGTACTTCAGGATAAACTAAAACTCATTGCGGTCGTGTTGAATCC
>NW_006921658.1:12516706-12517210 GCF_000298275.1 Orycteropus afer afer
TTTGTCTTTTATTGTTGAGGTGTTGACATTTTCTATAAATTTTGGAGATTAGTCCCTTGTCCAATATGTCACTGACAAATTTGTTTTTCCACTTTGTAGGTTCTTTTACTCTTCAGTGAAGTCTTTTGATGCTCATAAATGTTTAATTTTTAGGAAGGTCCAGTCCTTTAGTTTGTCTTCTGCTGTTTGTACATTTTTATATATGTTTCATAGTGTATTTATGCCAAGCATTAGAGCTCTAAGTTTGCCCCTATTTTCTCTTTGATGATCTATATGGTTTTAGGATTTACATTTAGATCTTTGATCTATCACAGGTTAGTTTTTGCTTATTTTGAGAAATATGAATCCTGTTTCATTTTCCTGCAAATGGATATCCAATTCTGCCAGCATTATTTGTTAAAGAGACTATCTCTTCCCCATTTAATGAGTTCTGGCCATTTTTCAAAATTTAGCTATGTTGTTGTCTTTAGGTGCTATCTGGTTGGTTTCAACTTATGTTGCTGT
>NW_006921658.1:12546966-12555212 GCF_000298275.1 Orycteropus afer afer
TTTTAGTAATCAGTATAGAAAAACAGTCTATTCTATCCCTGCCCACTCCATACAACCAACTGATGCACTTAAGAGTCGTTAGAATCTAGGTGAAAACTGCCTTCCACCAGAAGCCATTGTTGAAAGTATTCTTAATTTTATTTTCTCTTGTCTTTCATTCCATCCATCTACAAACATGCAGTGATAGTGTCAGTTTTTGTATTCTTTTTGATTTAGTCCTATTTGTGTGCTGAACAGCTAATATATTCATATGTTTGTATATGTATGTGCACATGTGCATGTGTGGTTATGTATATGTTTCTATTTTACTCTTTGTGAGTAAGAAATACATCTTTTTCTTTTGCTTTACTCCTTGTTTTTTTCCTTCTACTTCCTTGAATATAGAAAGAATTGAAGACTGTTTTATTAAATTATATATTTTATTATTTTAATTTCTTATAACATATAAGAAAATATACATATACAGTAAAAATAATCTTCCTCACAATTAAAACTAGAGATATCCACTGCTAAAATTTTCATAATAAATATTCAGACTTTTACTATTTCATTTATGTGCTAATGTGTGTGTGTGTGTGTTGCAAAAGCATTTAACAGAAAGATGAAATAGTGTATGTTTACTTACTATTTTCAATGAACAATACACATTACCATTTCCCTACTTACTATTTTTATGTACCATTTTTAATGACTTTTAGTATTCAGCTGAATGGTCAAATAATTCAATCAACTCCCTATTTTTGAGCATTTAGGTTGTTTCTGATCACCCACTATTGGAAAGTGCTATGAGTCACATCTTTGCAGAGAAAGTTTTAGATATATGAATGGTAATTTCTCTAAGAAAATTAGGTAATTTCTTTAAGATCTATCCCATAGAAATATTAACTGGTAGATATGGGTATACAAAAAGCTAGAGATTAGAGTTTAAAACCTTGTGAATGACAGGCATTGTGGGTACTAGGTACCTTTTCACTGTAAATAGAATGAAAACAATAATTCATTAGGAAGGAACTCTGCCAGTGGGTTCATAACTAAGTTATATAACTTTCACTCAAACAGATAGGGGAACAGAGTTCTGGGGTACTATGTTTGAGCTGCTAAATGAAAGATTGGTGGGTCAATCTTGGAAACAACTTGAAAGATAGGTCTTGCAATCTACTTCAGAAAACTAAGGCCATAAAAATCTTATGGATCACAGTTTTACTCTGACACACACATATGGGGTCACTGTGAGTCAGAATAGACTAGCTGGCAAATATGTCTAGTCTTGCTCTTCCCTGTGTCCTTTCCTGAAAATCCTCCTGTAATTAGAACTAATCTCTTTGAAAATATGCTTATTTTTATCTTATCACAGAGATCTTTTGAAGTTTTAGGTGTCTCCCTGGAGTTAACAGTTACTCATCACTTTTTGCTCCACTTTTAGTAGAGTTATCCTTGTATCTTTGCTCTTTGATTAATGCACTTCATTTTCCTTTCATCTAGGAAAGCCAAGTCTGTGATGAAAGTTGGTAAGTTGGATGTCCTGGCATCGCTGAAGAAGTAGCCAGTTCTGGGTCTCATTTGCAGTGAATTTTTCTGTGCCCAGTGCATATCTGTTTTCTAAGGTGAGACAAGAAGGTAGGATACACATTTGCTAAAATACTGAAAACCTCACTTATTGTAACCAAAAAGAAATAAATATTCAACTCTTACTGCAGAGAGAATGAATAATCTCAGTGAATATTGTTAATAAAATGGAAGCCTTAAACAATGTTCTCCTTCTCTATCTCCTTAAACCTGATATAGTGGGAGATAAGAGGCATAGAGCAACAAATTCAAATTCATAACTGGATGCTTAAAGTGGTTACTTACAACTGCATGCTCACAGTGGTTCCTTACAAGACAGATGATTTTTAAAACATGATGAGACAGGCAATTATCTATTGTCTCTTCTACTAACATTAATCTTTACACTGACTCATTTTAGACCCTTTCTCTCTCTGGAGAATACCATCTGCACAGATTGCAAGATCCATGATAGAGATAATCTGCTGCACACATGTAGAACAGATGGTTGAAAAAATTATTTGCCCATTCAATGATTATATTACTCATTTCCGTCACCTTGCTGCCCATGCAAATGGGGCTGTGTAAAGCCAGCCTTTGGGTTATCCTCCATGTTGATTCATGAAGGCATGGGCATGGAAAGCTGTGATGGGGTCCAAAGCCCAGAGTACACAGACAGTGCTGGTTAAATTCCTGGTGGAGTGTTTTTAGGGAGTGAGGGGGGGGGGAAAGATGCCATTCAGGTAATTTCCAGGGAAATTTTCAGTTTTCCTAAGGTAGTTGCTTGAGAGCTCACCGAGATTGATTGCAATTAAAGTTCTTGAAACTTTATTCTACATTCCAGGGCAATCTGCTATTGGAAAGTCACAATCCTTGACAGATATCCGGGAAACAGTGAAGAAGCTGAGGAATAGGAAAAGCAGATGCAGGAGATAAAAGTGCTCTTGTTGACTTCAAATGTTGCCCCCTCCAACATCTTCACATTGCAAACAATGGTCAAAATTTGCAGTTTGGATTATCCTAATTCCTCACTGGGGTAAAGTGCAGATGTTTGGATATGGATATTTTCAAATCCATTGCTTTTGCCATAGATAGAGAAAAGAAAAAAGAAAAAAGTACTAGAGAAATTGAATTTTCAGTTTTCCAATTGATTGAGTCTTAGAATTAGTCATATTTATTTAATGTTTGCTTGCCTAGAGTTAGGCCTCATAATATCAGGATTAAAGCCTGGTGAGTTGAGAAGGTCACATTGAGAACCTATGGTTTCTACTACAGTATTTTCCTGTTTCCACTTAATTGAATTTTAAGTAGGTTCATAATATATGATCCAAACCATTCTACTATTTCTGCCACTTGGTTTTAATTAGTAACTGTGAGAAAAAAGTTCTGGTTTAATTTAGCAGTGAAAGGGTTATTTTGAAGGCTGAGGAGAAGCAAAATAATATGTCATTTTATTTTATTTTCATTTTGGGTTACTTTTCTCTCACTTCTTCAAAATTTATTATATACTGGCTTTGTAATAGGTACTGTGCTGATGATACACATCCCTGTGTTTGTGGAGCTTATCTAGTATCAGATGACTTTATTGTTTAGACATGAATAGGAAATCCTCCAAAAAAGAAAAATCTACTGGAAAAATTCTGACACTAACTGTAAAATAAATATGAAAGCCTATTAGACTTAGCACACTTTATCTACTATATCCATTTCTGGAAATGACCATTTTTTCTTGGCCCAAAATATTGGATAGCATATTTGTTCTGTTAATAATTATTCTTCATTATTACTGGAATGAAGTGTAAAAAATATCAAACTATTTAATCATCAAAATATGTACATTTTATGTAACTTATACAAAAATGACATAATACCAGAACAGCATCTATGATTTTTTAGTTAGTATCAAGGAAAGCCCAAAGATAGCAAGGATTCTAATAAAACTTTGCAGGGAACTCACAGGTATTTAAACAAAAGAAGCCTTTTAAATCTTGACCTAGTATGGCTATACTAGTTTCTCCCTTTCTCTTTTCACCCCTTCCTTTTATCCGGAAGATGGTAGTATGGAATAAATAAATGGTAAGTGGCTTTGCTTTTTATGGTTTCCTAAGGCTATTACTATTTTACAGAGATTAGTTTCACTGGAAGCACTAGGTTTCCTGTTTTTATTATCCACACTTCACATGGTGGTTTAGGCTAAATTGTCCATTGCAGAGTTTGGAAAGGAGTCTGTTTAGCACAGTAAATTGCACTGCTACTTCCATACCCATCTCTCACAGCCACTATTCCGGGCTGATCAGCTACACAGTCAGTAAAAATAATAATATAGAAATGCCTGATTTTCCACAAATTTTTGAAGTTATCCCCTTGTTAGGGTTTTATTTCAATTGTGTTTATTTGGCCTATTTAGTGGATACTAGGAAGCAGGTAACTTGGAAGGAGAGATGACTATTGGAATGTAATTTCTCTTTCATCTCCTTCATAGTTTGGACTGTCTAGTTTCCTGGCCGTAGGTGCTGAAGTTTCAGTAATGAGTTCGAGTTGACTAGTGAACTTGTGGTAGTGAAACCAAACATCTCTTGATACAACCATCCCATGATGTTAGCCAGATTAAGATCCTGGCAGCTCTTTCAAATAGAACTTCTCTTTTAAAGGATTGTCAGCATATTCAGCAAAGAGTACAAAGCAATCTATTCTAAGTGTTTGATAATTTAACTACTCAACAGTAGGAGAAATTGTAATATGTACACAAATAACAAAAACCAAACCAGTTGCCCTTAAGTCAATTCTGACTCATGGCAAGCCCGTGTGTGAAGAGCAGAAAAAAGGTTCTATCATGTTTTCAAGGGTATGACCTTGCAGAAATAGATCACCAAGCCTTTCTTCTGAAGAGATTCTGAGTGGGTTTGAACCAACGACCTTTCAGTGAGCAGCTGAGCTCCTAACTGTTTGTTCCTGCCACAGACTCCAATATGTATGCAGAGGTTTGTAATAGTAAATAGTGAGGTGGTTTTTGTTGATAGGTGTCCTTGACTTGATTTTCATCTCATAGTGACCCCATGTAACAGAATAGAACTGCCCCACTGGATTTTCTAGGCTGTAAACTTTACTGAAGCAGATCACCAGGTTTTTTTCCTGTGGAGTCGCTGGTTGGGTTCAAACTACCAACCTTTTGGTTGGTAGCCGAATGCTTAATGGTTGTGCTACAAGGGCTCTTTGATAGTAAGGAGGCAGGTAATCCCCACATAGAATAAGCAGGGGAGGAGGACGAAGTTCAGATTCAGAAATCTAATTCAGAAATCAGAGTTAGTGAGACTGAGGTGTATGTTGGGAAGTGGGTAGAGAAGAGTGACCAGCAGCTGCCTCCTTCATCGCCAAGGGTGCAGAATAGGTTAATTGTTCAGTGCTGCAGCTCCCCTTCATGCATCTATCTTCCAGCAGACAACTGTCCTGGCCTCAAATTTCCTTGAAACAATTACTGTTGCTGTTTTCCTGTTGTTTTCGTAACTGACAATATGTCAGGAACTTGTCATGTCCATAGATAGGGATGAATTAGAAAACAAAACTGAAAGTAGTGCAGGTACTGTCATTTTAAATTCTCTTCCAGTCTCTAGACAGTTTATGAACTGAAAAGGCAGCACTTGCATATGATGCTGACTGCAAACTGAGGCAGTCATGTTACAATGTTGAAGGTGTTGTTATCCTTATTTTATAAGCAACATACGAGATTACTTTTATAGTAGACAAAGTTCTCAAATCTGGGAAAATTCATGTCCTGTTAACCCTGTCCTTGACTATAATGAATCCAAATATTTTTAATTCTACCAAGCCTTTTTTGCAGTTTTCATAACCTTTTTGTTTTCTAAGACTGCTTCCTCCCTCTGGTATTATAACTGGGTCATGAAGGTACCGTAGAACCAATGTGAAAGGATGAAAAAAGAGAATCTTAATTGTTTTAGTATTTTACAGGAGAATGTGGCCTATGTGAATACATTTTGTTTGCATTGGCTTTCCCAGACCTACTTTGACCTTTAGCCAATGTGTAAGTCTCAGCTGAATTTACAATTCTACACCTCTATGCCCAAAGGGTTTTTTTGTTTGTTTGTTTGTGTATGTGTATGTGTATGGGTGAATATGTGTATGGGTGAGTGTGTGTTTTGTTCTTATAATTTATAATAGATCTGTAGTATATGAGCTGTTAAGTTGTTTTATGGAAGTTCTGTGGAAATACTAATGTATGCCATCAATCGTGATAAACACAGATGTTAATCATCAATGTTTCTGTATTCCTAAAACACACACACACAAACCAGAGAACTCACTGATTCTAACAATTTGACAATATTACAATTTGTAGGGGTCTGAGGTGACCATTTGCAACACATTTGGACCTTCTTCATTTATTTTTTGTTGTCTGTCACTCATAGAATAAGAAATTATTAATATTATCAACAGATGTTTCTGATGGTAGGAAAAGGACCCAAATCCCATGACATAAAGAATTCAATGAGAATATGAAAAAGAAACTGTGCTATTTACTCTGTGCTCTGAGGGATAAAATAGTAATATAAAAGGAAAACAGGTCAATGTTTTTTTTTTTTTGTGAATATTACCTGGGATATGAAGATATTCATGGTTTACATTTTCTTTTAAATGCACACTTATGAAACTAAGCATCCTTTCCCACCCTTAGGTTCCATCTGCACTCTTGGACCTGTTCAGCAAGGAACTGGTGAGTGAGGATGGAAGAGGATAGACCAAACTTTCCTCACATGTACCCCTTTTCTCCCAAGAGTATAGCCCTGGTGGCAAACCATGAGAATCTTTTAATTTTGTGAGATACAGATGGTTAACAGGTGAAGGAGAAGCTAGATGAAAACAGACTCATTGCTCTTTTAAGGTATAATGGGAAAGAGATGGTGTGGACAGAATTTTGGAGAATTAGTGGAGATGTATAAGTGGAAAAAAGTATATCCACCTGTTCCTAATATTTGCTCTTTAAGCCACAGGCTGGAAGACTGAGTTCTAATTTCTACTCTCAGCTCTTGGGTCTCCTTGTTGTTGTTAGGTGCCGTTGAATCAGCTCCAACTCATTGAGAACCTATGTACAACAAAATGAAACACTGCCTGGTCCTGTGCCAGCCTCACAATCCTTGCTATACCTGAGCCCATCATTGCAGCCACTATGTCAATCCATCTTGTTGAGGGCCTTCCCCTTTTTTGATGACCTTCCACTTTACCAAGCATGATATTCTTCTCCAGGGAAGTGTCCCTTCTGACAACATGACCAAAGTAGGTGAGAGGAAGTCTGGCCATTCTCACTTCCAAGGAGCATTCCAGTGGCACTTCTTCCAGGAGAGATTTGTTCCTTCTTCTGGCAGTTCATTGTACTTTCAGTATGCTGACACCACAACTCAAAAGCATCAACTCTTCTTCAGTCTTTCTTATTCATTGTCTAGCTTTCACATGCATATGCAAGAATTGAAAACACCACGGCTTGGGTTAGGTGCACCATTGTCTTCAATGTATAATCTTTGCTCTTCAGTACTTTAAAGAGGTCTTTTGCAGCAGATTTATCCAGTGCAACATGTAGTCTGATTTCTTGACTACTGCTTCCATGGGTGTTGATTATGGAACCAAGTAGTATGAAATCTTTGACAACTTCAGACTTCTCTCCATCTATCATGATGCTGCTTATTGGTCCAGTTGTGAGAATGTTCATTTTCTTTATGTTGTAGACTGGTGTCTTTAATCTTCAGTAAGTACTTCAAGTCATCTGAACTTTCAGCAAGCAAGGTTGTGTCATCTGCATATCACAGTTTTGTTAATGACTCTTTCTCCAATGCTGATACTGTGTTCTTCTTCATATAGTCCAGCTTCCCAGATTGTGTGCTCAGCATACAAATTGAATAAGTATGGTGAAAGTATACAACCCTGACACACTTCTTTCCTGATGTTAAACCATGCAGTATCCCCTTGTTTTGTAAGAATGACAGCCTCTTGATCTATGAACAGCTTCTTTATGAGTACAATTAAGTGTTCTGGAATTCCCATTCTTTTCAATGTTATCTATAATTTGTTATGATCCACACAGTCGAATGCCTTTGCAGAGTCAATAAAACACAAGTTAACATCTATCTGGTATTCTCTACTTTCAGCTAAGATCCATCTGACATCAGTAATGATATCCTTCATTCCATCTCTTTTCTGAATCCAGCTTGAATCTGCACATTCCCTGTAAATACATTATTGCAACCATTTTTTAATTATCTTCAGCAAGATTTTACTTGTGTGTGATATTAATGATATTGTTCAATTATTTCCATATTCTGTTGGAACATTTCTCTTTGGAATGGGTACAAATATGGATCTCTTCCACTCAGTTGGCCAGGTAGCTGTCTTCCAAATTTTTTGGCATAGATGAGTGAGTACCTTCAACACAGCATCCATTTGTAGAAACATCTCAGTGGGTATCCTGTCAATTCCTGGAACCTGATTTTTGCCAATTCCTTTAGTGCAGCTTCAATTTCCTCCCTCAGAACCACTGGTTCTTGATCATATGCCACCTCCTGAAATTGATGAATATGGACCAAAAATAATTAGTAACTCTGTATTTTCCTTCTCTCTTCTTTGATGTTTCCTGCATCAGCCAATATTTTGCCCACAGAAACTTTCAATTTTGCAACTCGAGGTTTGAATTTTTT
>NW_006921658.1:12555502-12557378 GCF_000298275.1 Orycteropus afer afer
CATTTGGTCTTTTCTTCCTTTGCTGTCTTTTCAATGACCTTTTGCTTTCTTCATGGAAGATATTCTTGATGTCATCCCACAGTCCTCTGGTTTTCTGTCATTGGATTTCAATACATCAAATCTATTCTTTAGATGGTCTCTAAAATCAGATGGGATATAATCAAGGTCATATTTTGGCTCTTGTGGACTTATTTTAACTGTCTTCAGCTTCAGCTTCATCTTGCATATGAGCAATTGATGGCCTGTTCCACAGTCAGCTCCTGACCTTGTTTTGGCTGAAGATACTGAGCTTCTCTATCATTTTCCACAGATGTAGTCAATCTGATTCCTGTGTACTCCATCTTGTGAAGTCCACATGTATAGCTGTTAATGCTGTTGAAAAAAGGTAATCACAATGAATAAGTCATTGGTCTTGGAAAATTCTATCATCTGATTTCAGGCAGCATTTCTATCACCAAGGCCATATTTTCCAACTACCAGTGACTTATCTCTGTTCCCAACTTTTGCATTCCAATCACCAGTATAAATCAACATACCTTGATTGCATGTTTAGTCAATTTCAAACTGTAGAAGTTGGTTAAAATCTTCAATTTCCTTGTCTTCGACTTTGGTGGTTCATGCATAAATTTGAATAATAATAATATTAACTGGTCTTCCTTGTAGGCAGAAGGCTATTATTCTATTAGTGACAGCATTGTACTTCAGGATAGATCTTGAAACATTTTTTGTGACAATAAATGCCACACCATTCCTCTTCAATCTGCATTCCAGGCATAGTAGATCATATAAGCGTCTGATTCAAAATGGCCCAAACCAGTCCATTTCCTCTCACTAATGGCTAGGATATCAATCTTTATGTGTTCCTTTTCATTTTTGTCAGCTTCTATTTTCCTAGATTCATACTTTGTACATTCCATGTTCTGATTATTAATGGATGTTTGCAGCTTTTTCTTCTCATTTTGAGTCGTGCCATACTGATATATGAAGGTCTTGAAAGGTTTACTCCATCCATATGATTAAGGTCAACTTTACTCTTGTGGAGGCAACTCTTCCTCAGTCATATTTCAACCTGAGGGGCTCATCTTCCAGCATTATACTGGGCAATGTTTCAGGGATATTCATAAAGTTTTCCAGCAATATATCAGACAATGTTTCACTGCTATTCATAAGGTTTTCACTGGGCAATACTTTGAGAAGTGAATGGTCTCTTCCTTCTACTGAGTCTGTCTTAGCCCTGAAGCTCCTCTGAAACATGTCCACCATGGGTGACCCTGCTGGTATTTGAAATACCTGTGGCATACTCTGCAGCTTCCGAGTAACATCCAAGCCACGACAGTATGACAAACTGACAGACGAGTAGTCATTGGGTCTCCCTAGTCAATTCTTATAATGGCTTTTTAGTATGAGTTATACTCCATTTCTTTAGTAATTATTTATAGGGAAATGGTGTATGTTTTTTGTTTATTGTTATGGGAATGGCAGTTTCTACTTTCGAATGAATCAGGCACTGGAAAATGATACCTTGCTTGGTAAAGTAGAAGGTCATGGAAAAAGGAGAAGACCCTCAAGGAATTGGATTAATACTGTGGCTGCAAAATTAGGCTCAAGCATGGCAATGATTGTGGGGATTGTTCTGGACAAGGCAGTGTTTTATTCTGTTGTATATAGGGTTGCTTTGAGTTAAATCGGAGTCGATAGCACCTAACAACAGCAACAACAATTTTGGAATAGTGTGGTAGGGTATACTGGTGGCCAGTAGAAAAATTGGTCAATATGGAAAAGTTGGGAGTTCTGGTAGCATAGTGCCTAAGGCATTTGACTGCTAACCAGAAGGCTGGAGGTTCAAACCCACCAGCCACTCCTCAAAAGGAAGATG
>NW_006921658.1:12558917-12560424 GCF_000298275.1 Orycteropus afer afer
TCCTACTTCCGTAGTGATACTGCCTCGGAAACCCAAGGAGGGGTCACTATGAGTCGGGGCCGACTCGACGGCAAACAACAACAAAATTTTTTTAGTCTTGTTACCTTAACTTGGACATTTCTTCACGAAGTGGCTCAAAATATTTGAGTAGCAGGTGTCTATGAATTCTCCATATGGGTGGCTTAAAACAAGGAAATTTATTTTCTCATAGTTCTAGAGATTAGAAGTCGGAAATCAAGGTATTGATAGGGAGTGCTCTTTTTGAAGGAAGAATCTGTCCCTGCATTTTTCCTAGCTTCTGGTGGTTGTCACAATCCTTAGCATTCTTTGCTATGTAGGCACATCACTACAATCCCTGTCAGATGTTGTTTTCCCTGTGTCTCTGTCACTCAATATCACTCTCCTTATAAGGACACTGTCATTATGTTTAGAGCCTACACTAATTCAGGATGACTTCAACTTACTTGATCACAGTTGCGTTGTCCCTTTCTCCAAATAACAGGAACTTTTTTCACAGGTATTGATGGTTAGGACCTCAATAAATCTTTTTGGGAGACACAATTCAACCAACACATAATGCAAGGTAGTAGCAGCAAGATACTATTATTATCCACATTTTTGGGAACTTCAAAACTCATATTGGTAATGGGCTTGCAGATTTAGAAATTAATCAGGCTACCTCCCCTGAGTTGACTGTTTTTTTTTTTTTTTTTTTGTACTCTCAGTCTGTAAGTGAAGGCATTAGCAGTTCTGCTGAAAAATAATGCTTCTATCACAGAAATGTTTCAGGTTTCATGTTTTCTGCCACTGATATTTCCCCTCTTTTTTATGGTAATTAGGGGAAAGCATTTAATATGAAGCTTTACTAAAGTAATTTTCAGGATGAGTTACTCCATATTAATGTTAAATAAACCATGCAAAATATGGTTTATGACTAAACATGGCATCATGATCTAATAATCATGTTCTTTAGCATACAAATTAATAGTGTGCATATATATTTCTACAAACCACATTTTTAGTTTACTAACCAGAAAGTATTAATTGATCCTGAAACTGTTAGCAATGGTTAACATTTCAAGGTTAAGAATCAGTTAGATCTTGGCATGACAATCACCAAGTTACATAATTTTTCTAAAACTCTTTTCTTCATTTGTATAATGATAATTATAAGAGTAACTGTTCCACAAGGTTTATACAAGGATTCAAAAAAAAAAAAAAAAGATACATGAAAACTACCTGTTATGTATGTTCATTGTTATGTTTTAAGTCTCTTAGCATTGTGTCATAAACATTTCAGATGGATACTTTCTTTAGTAATTTTCTAGTAGAAAGTTTAAGAAGCATTCAATTTAATTCAATGGAATTACTAAATCTATTCACCTGAACTATTGAAACACTTCTTTCTTTCTTTCTTTCTTTTTTTTAAATTTTGATTGGGTGATAGTTTAGAGAGCAAATTTATTTTCCATACAACAGTTTCTAGAGGTTTCCAGCAGCTAAGGGA
>NW_006921658.1:12560549-12561659 GCF_000298275.1 Orycteropus afer afer
ACTTCTCAAAAATTGGCCAGGGAAAACCTTATGAATAGCAGAGAAACACTGTCTGATACATTACTGGGCAACTTTATGAATAGCTTGGAAACATCATCTGACACAGTGCAGGAAGACTAGCTCTTTGGTTTGGAAGGCACTCAAAATAGGACTGGGAAAGAACTGCCTCATTAGAGTAGAACCAACTTTAATGATATGGATAGAGTAAGTCTTTCAGGACCTCCATGTGCTGACGTGACATAACTCAAATGGAGGAGAAACAGGTGCAAACATCCATTAATAATTGGAACATGGAATGTATGAAGTATGGATATAGGAAAATTGGAAGTTGTCAAAAATGAAATGGAATGCACACAGATTGATATCCTAGGCATTAGTGAGCTGAAATGGATGGGTTTTGGCCATTTTTAATCAGACAACCATATGATCTACTATGCTGGGCATAACAAATTGAAGAGGAATGGCATGACATTCATCATCACAAAAGATGTTTCAAGATCCATCCTGAAGCACAATGCTGTCAGTGATAGGATAATATCCACATGCCTACAAGGAAAACCAATTAATACTACTATTATTCAAATTTACACACCAACCACCAAAGCCAAAGATGAGGAAATTGAAGATTTTTATCAACTTCTGCAGTCTGAAATTGACCAAACATGCACTCAAGATGTGTTGCTTATCACTGGTGAATGGAATGCAAAAGTTGGAAACAAAGAAGAATCACCAGTAGCTGGAAAATTTGGCTTTGGTGAAAGAAATACTGCTGCAGTTCGCATGATAGAATTTTGCAGGACTAACAACTTATTCATTGCAAATACTTTTTTCAACAATACAAATGGTGACTACACACGTGGACTTCACCACACAGAGTACACAGAAATCAGATTGACTACATCTTTGGCAAGAGGAGATGGAAAAGCTCTATATCATCAGCCAAAACCGGGCCAGGAGCTGATTGTGGAACAGGTCATCAACTGCTCATATGCAAGTTCAACTTGAAGTTGAAGACAATTAAAACAAGTCCATGAGAGCCAAAACATGGTCTTGAATATATCTCTCCTGAATTTAGAGACCATCTAAAGAATAGATTTGATGCATTGAACA
>NW_006921659.1:0-909 GCF_000298275.1 Orycteropus afer afer
ACTTGACTATTTTGGCTATTTAAAGAGACAGTGCTGTCGCAGATTCTTGGGGCTTAAGAACATGTTCTGCTTTCCAGCAACCCCAAGAACCCTCTGGACCTGTAAGACTGAAAAGGTACAACATTCCTCTTGTTACTCTTATACCCCACACCTGCTTGGTGAACGGAGGTGTGGCCATACCCCACTCCCAACTACCTTTTGGGCCCACAGGAACTCCATCACAGTCTGTGTGCTCAGACAGAGCTTGGGTGCACTGCCCTGTCCTCCACCAATTTTTTTTCTCTTTATTTTTTCTTTTTCTGGTGATTAGTTTGCTTATATTTGTCTGCTTTAAGACAACTATTATTATTAATATTTTTGTCCTTTTCACTATTATTCTTACTCTTCCCCTCCCAGGTCCTAGTTTTCAGCATTTTTTCTTTTCCCTGTTCCTGGTTGAAATATATATTTTTTTTAATTTAAGTTGGGTTTTTTTTTCCTCCCCTTTTTTCTTATGGTTAACCCCATTCCTTATTTTTCTTTTTGCATTTTTCCCATTTTTTTTCCCTTCCTTATTCTCCTTCTTCACTTTTTTTCTCTTAATGCCCTATCCCTAGATATTGTAGGTTTTCTTGTTTTTTCTTCTTCTTTTTCCCTTTTTTCTTTTTTTGGTTACTGTTCCTGTGTGATTACATGGCGTGTTTTTTGTCCACGTGCTTTTGGTTTTTTGAAGGTTATTCAATTGTGATTTGTGTCTAATCGAGTGGGAGACAACAACAGTCCCCATAAGACACAACTACACTCACACCTCCTGCAACTTCACTTACTGAGCGAGAGCCACTACCTCCTTCTCCACCAATGGGCCAACGATAAAAAACCACCAAGAAGACCCTGAGTCACCCTTGGCTGCTCTTCACAAACAGTTAACAG
>NW_006921659.1:4184-18715 GCF_000298275.1 Orycteropus afer afer
CATGAGACAAAG
This sequence comes from Orycteropus afer afer, assembly GCF_000298275.1. Taxonomy (NCBI): domain Eukaryota; kingdom Metazoa; phylum Chordata; class Mammalia; order Tubulidentata; family Orycteropodidae; genus Orycteropus; species Orycteropus afer. Next base: position 4,197 of record NW_006921659.1, read on the forward strand.
TATATGTAAACTGCTGTATGGAAAGTGAATTTGCTCTGTAAATCTTCACCCAAATCACACACACACACACACACACACACAAAAAGGAATTAAAAAAAAAAAAAGGAGGAAGGTTGGGCAATCTACTTCTGTAGTGAAACTGCCTCAGAGACCCAAGGAGGGGTCACTGACTCAACGGTAGTGAGTTCGCTGACTCTGAAGCCCATTCTATTAGCCACTGTGCTATGCATCAATATATGTTATCAATGTTTTTCAGAGCTATCTCAGGATACTAATAGCAAGAATAAACTGAATAGCCTATAAAATTTTATTTATGTGTATATAGTTGAATCCATCACTGAGCTGAAGTCAAATAGCTACACAAAAACTTGTACACAAATATGTCCACACAAAAATTTGTACACAAATGCTCACAGCATTATACATAATAGCTAAAAATAGAACCAACCTAAATGCCTACTAAATGATGAATGGATATATAAAATGTGGTACATCCATACGATGAAGTATTAGTCAATAAAAAAAAAAAAGTACTGAGACACGCTATAACATGTATGGTGCTTGAAAGCATTATGCTAAGTGAAAGAAGCCAGTCATAAAGAACCACATATTATATAATTCAAGTTATATGAAAATCCAAGAATAGGTACATCCCTTGGGACAGAACGTAAACTTGTTATTGGCTAGGACTGGGAAGCTGGGAAGAAATGAGGAGTGACTGATAATTGGTACAGAGTTTATTTTGAGAGTGATAAAAATGCTCTAAATTTGTGATGATAGTTACACAACTCTGTGTACTAAAAACCATTAATTCCACACTTTAAATGGGTGAATTGTATGGTATTTGAATTCTATCTTAATAAAGTACATATATATACTCTTTTTTTAAGGTAATCCTCCAGAAAAAGGGGCATACAAACTATTCCACCTTTGGCAGAGTAATAGTAGAAGCAGATACGAGTAGTTAAAAATTTTAACAAATTTTATTAAAGGCTGAATGTGGATTTTTGTGACAGTTTAGAATCCCTGGGAGCCACAGACAAAAGAGGAGTTGGTAACCACCTGCCAACTCTTTTCCAGGAACTCCACTGAAATTCCATATGAAAAATTGGTAGCAGGACAGAAGAATCAGGAGAGACCCTCTCCTGGATGCAGGCATATAGGACCTGCCTAAGTCTGAGGGTAGAGCAAGAAAACTGAGAGAAACAAGCCTATGCTTTGGCTGTTGCAAAGTACAAGACAGCACTCCTCTGCTGCTGGAGGTTCGGGGCCAGGACACCCACCTACATTCCAGACCCTTCATGGGGTACAATGCAGAGCTTGGTGCTGGAGAAGGGACACAAATGCTGAGAGAATCCCACCCCTGCAGCACAGGCACTTGGGGCCTTCCTAAAACTCAGACCTGAGCTGGAGAACTGCGAAACTTCCCTGACTACCTCAAATTCAGGTCCTTGTCCCTTGCACTAAGTACCAGGCATCAGCAGTCTGTCGGTAAGGAAGGAACAGAAGCACTGAGAGATGCTTCCTCTGTGACACAGACATGCAGGGGCTGCTGAAATGTGAGGGTGAAAGAGGAGAACTTGGAGAAACTCTGCAGCACTCTGTCTCACACTAAGTGTGAAACACTGTCAGTCTGTCACAGGGTGCTATCTGTGGGACATTGAATATAACTAAAGAAATGAAAAAGCCCAAATTCAGCTCAGCTACAGAGTAGATCAGGATTTCTCAACATCAGCACTATTGGCATTTTGAGCTAAATAACTATTTGTTGGTGGGGGAGTATCCAGTGCGAAAAATATTTAGCAGTATACCTAGCCTCAAGAGCTCTGGTAGCATGTACCTATGGCACTTGACTGCTAACCAGAAGGCTGGTGGTTCAAACCCACCAGCCACTCCTCAGAAGGAAGATCGGGCAATCTACTTCCTTGAAGATACCACCTCAGAAACCCAAGGAGGGGTCGCTATGAGTCAGGATCAACTTGACGGCAGAGTTGTTTGGTTTTGTTGAGTCACGATAGTCTCCAAACATTGCCAAATGTCCCATGAGGGGCAAATTGCCACCAGTTGAGAACCACTGGACTAAGTCAACTCAGCCTTCCATACTAATGGCTAAGAGAAGAAGAAATGTGTGCCACTTCTAGGCATTCAGTCAAAAATTACAGAACATAAGAAAAGAAAATATGACCCAATTTCAAGAGACAAAACAATCAATGGAGCCAGACACAGAGCTGGCCCAGATGTTAGAATTATTAAACAGGGATTTAAAAATAGCTGCGATAAATATAATAAAGGATCTAGTTGAAAAAGCCAACAACATATGTGACCAGAATGGGAATTCTAGCAGAAACAAAGAAGTATTTAAAAAATGGAAATCAAGAAATAAAAAACATGGCATTAAAGATTAATTCTTTGATGTTTCATCAGCAGACTATACATAGCAGAGAAGGAATTAGTGAACTTGAAGATTTGTCAATAGAAATTATCTAAACTGAAATAAAGAAAATAGTGAGTAAGGAAAATAGAACAGAAAATCCAAGATCTGTGGAATAATTTTAAATTGTACAATACATGTGTATTTAGAATCCCAGAAAGAAGAGAAAGAGAGAGAGGTAAAATAAATCAAAAGAATTATTTGAATAAATAAAGACCAAATTTTCCCCAAAATTCATAAAAGACAACAAACCACAGATGCAAAAAAATCCAGTGAATAAACAAGATAAATACAAAGAGAAACACAACTAGGCACATCATTTTTAAACCGCTGAAAAACAAAAATAAAGAGTATATCATAAAAACAGCTTGAGAAAAAGGAAACACCACATACAGGTAGATAACAAGAATGAAATTTGACTTGAAGAAGTAGGAGAAACGAGGAGAAGAAGGGAGAGAAGAAACCCAAAGATAATGGAATGACATCTTTAAAGTGCTGAAAGAAAAAGTAAAACCTGTCAACCTAGAATTCTATATGCGGTGAAATAAAAGACATTTCCAGATAAACAAAGACTGAAAGGATTGGTTTGTAGTAGACCTGCCTATAAGCAATACTAAAGTCTGACGGGAAATTATAACTCAGAAATACAGGAAGAGATGAAGAGCCCTGGAAATTATAAATGTTAGGTTATGTTAGGTGCTGGTGAGTTGGCTCCAATTCCTAACAACCGTGTGAACAACAGAATGAGAGAACAGAAGGAAGGGACTATCCACTTCTCAGAGAATTGCCCAGTGAAAACCTTATGAATAGCAATGAAACACTGTCTGATACATTAAAATCAGACAATAAAATATTGGTACATATAAAGAAAATATTTTCTTCTCTTCAGACATATTTTGATTGTTTTCAAAAGCAAACTCTCAGAACAACAAAAAGAATCATCGGGATTGTTTAATAGAAAGAATAAAGTTTTTACAACAGATCTAATCCTCAGTATAGCTCTGCTATCTTAATAATGTTTCTATTATTTGATCTTTGAGCTTCAATCTTCCTCTGTAAAATAAGGTTAATAATATCAACCCTGTAAATTTGTTTCAAGTATTAAGAAAATGATGGGGGTCCCTAGCTTCGCCCATAGCAGAAGTTCAATAAATTGTAGATGTTAACAGACTCTTGTTGTTGTTGTTGTTGTTATGTGCCGTCGAGTCAGACCTGACTCATAGCGACCCCTCCTTGGGTTTCCGAGGCAGTATCACTACGGAAGTAGGATTGCCCAACCTTCCTTCCGAGGAGTGGCTAGTGGGTTTGAACCGCCAGCCGTCTGGTTAGCAGTCAAGTGCCTTAGCCACTATGCTACCAGAGCTCCCTAACAGACTCTTAGTTATTTCATTATGGCAAAATTAAGCACAAAACAATACTTTTTCACTGATCTACGTATCTTTTTGCTTTTTGTGGGTTTTTTATTTTTTATTTTAGTATGGGGTCAGCTGATATATTCTGTCCTTTCACAGAAATAATTCTCTGTACGTTGGAGTAGTTTCTGTTTAAAAACAGGTAATATCTTTCAATCCACAGTAATGACAGGCTTTTTCCCAAGAGTGGTGTAATAGGAGGTATCCGCATTATACTTGTTCTGGGGCAGTACGCCATTCCACAAGATGGCAGGGATGTATTGTACTACTGACATTCCTCTTATTATCCTTTTGAAATCTTAGATCTTTCTCTATACAATGTAACAGTTTTCAGTCTCTTCTAAGATATATCTACTATTTAAACTGCCCTGATCAGCTAAAAACTCATAAACATTTTTCCATGTTTTCTGTACCAAAAAAGCTGTGTCCTCTGAATAAGCAATAACTCCCACCACGTTAATAAATCAATAAATAAACCACCCTGTTTTAATTTTCTTGTTTAAAAATACTAAGGCAATAAATTTCTCAAGTTAAACTTCTCTTTGGGCTCTTGCTTGAAAGAGTTCTCTCTCCGTGGACTGAAAAGTACAGAAGTGGAGAAAAGACAAAGTAGTAGGAGTTTAAACGATGTCAATGTTTATTTCAAAGTGCTCCTTTCAAACAAGGACAGTCTTCACTGAAGCAAGTTGTTGTCAGAATCAGTTTTTCCAGGGGCTCTTTGCACATATTGCAAACAACTATGGAAAGTTGAGCTTCAGCCTGAAACCCGCCTGAAGAGGAACTATTTAATCCACAACACCGGGCAGGACGGCTGCTTCCCAAATGAGTGGTGTGTGTTATACTCCAACAAATATATGTATTAAAGTTTAGGGACTTTTCAGATATCTCAGAAGTACGATTAAGTGTCATTACCTGAGAGGCAGAAATGTTTTACATTTCTCTCACGAAACCAATAAAATAAAACAGCATTTTATTTAGAGTAGAAAATGGCTCCCTATTTTTCCTGAAATATTTCCACGAGTAATTTATCTTCCCTCTTCCTTTATCTTCTTCCTTTTTAATTTTTGACCTGAAGAAATAAGAACTGCTATCGTCTCTTGAAGGGAAAGAGTAAGGAGAGAGGACTTACCTGTGACAACCGAGTGATGAGAAGAGTGGAAAGGAGGAGGCTCTGCATGTTCCTGAGAAATGTGAAGCAAGACTGAGAGATAGAGAAGGCTGAGCTTGCTCATTGCTGCGGTACACAAAGCTCTCCTCTGTCTCCTCAGCAAACTCCACGTCTCCTCAACAGAAGGACACACACGCCTCTACATCATGTGCTACTAACTTTGAGCTGATAGTTTCCAACCGTACTTTCATTTTTGAGAATCAGTTTTAATGCCTGGCTTGAATATTAACATGTGACTGTTAATGTTCATCTTCACAGTTAGTATGCAGTGTGTCATGACAGCATGAATGCTCGTCTCTCAGGACTAAGAAGTGTACGTAGATCAAGTATGACTTTTCAGAGTAACTGTCTGCAAAAAGGGCAAGGAGGCCACATCTTCTGACCTCCTCTAACCCCACAAGAGGAAGACAGGATCACATCAGTAATACAAGGCCTATTACTGCAAGGCCAGACATGCTGCCTCCCTCCAGCCCTTTCACCAACTGTTCCTCCCAAACACCCACCACCTCTCTCCTGGGTTTGATAATTCGCTGCAGTGGCCACACAGAACTCACAGATTACGGGGTTTATTAGGGAAGCACCAGGCTACAATTCAAATTCAGGAACAACGTTCAGTTTCTCTCCCAGCCCACAGTCTCTCACCCAACAGTCTCTCTCAGTCTCTCCTAGTCTCTCTCCCAGCAATGTGTGTCTCTTGGTGTCTCTTTCTCAGCAATGCATGTCTCTCAGTGTCTCTTAGCAGCACGTCTTCCTCAGCCAGAGGTCAGAGAGAGTTCTGCCTCTAGGAGATCTCCTTTTGAGCCTGGCAGAGTGGCCAAACCAACCAATCATAACATCAGAATTCTAAATACCTGGGAGAGAGTGGGAACCTCCCAGAACATTGTTTAGGGCCACTCCCAACAGAAATACCCCAGGTGGACAACTTTAGCAATGAGGAGCTCCTCAGTTGCTCATAGCAAACTCTACCCTGGAGTTTACAAAGACTTATGGGTAGAAAAGCCACACTAAGTAATTTACCACACTGCACTGTCCTACCTCTTCCTAGAGATCAGAGTCTGCTCTCAAGAAAAATGGTGAAGTTATAAACATTTACTTTCCTACCCTCAGCTTCTCAGTTTTGTGCTTGCCCAGCTCCAGGCCCTTTCTATGGGTCTTTCTTTAGCCCTTGTTATTGGTTGATTTGTGTCTCCCAAGAAGATATGTTCAAGTCCTAATCCCCAGAACCTGTGAACGTGACCTTATTGGAAATAGCATCTTTGCTGATGTAATTTGTTAAGATACCATGAGGTCGCACTGAAGTAGGGTGGGCCCTAATCCAATATGACTAGTGTTGCTATAAAAAGAGGAGAAGAGACATAAAGACATAGAGACATGGAGGGAAGACAGCCATGTGAAAACAGAGACAGAGATTGGAATTATGTTGTCAAAAGTCAAGGTACACTAGGGGCCACCAGAAGCTTGAAGAGACTGGAAAGATCTTCCTCTGAAGCCTTCAGAGAGGGCATGGTGCTTCCAACACCCTCAATTTGGATTTCTAATCCCCAGAATTAGAAATTCCCCAGGATTAGGGGCCCCAAGTCCCCTAGAGCCAGGAAAGGGAGGGAGCGGCCAGGGACCACAAATTGGCAGGTTCCAGGAAGGAATTAGGTAAAGGGAGGGCTCAGAAGTTTCCAAGAGCAAAGGGAGACAAACTTGTCTGTCAGTTTGTCATCCTATGGGGCTTGTACATTGCTGTGAGGCTTGAGGCTTTGCCACTGGTGTTTCAGATGCCAGTAGAATTGCAAGTGGTGCACAGGTTTCAACACAGCTTACAGACTATGACAGGCTAGGAAGAAGGAGGAGGCCATCCACTTCTCAAAAATTGGCCAGGAAAAACTTTATGAATAGAGGAGAAACACTGTCTGATACATTACTGGGCAACTTTATGAATAGCTCAGAAGCATTGTCTGATATAGTGCAGGAGGATGAGCCACTTGGGTCGGAAAGCTCTCAAAATATGACTGGGAAAGAGCTGCATCTGCAGAGTAGAACCAACTTTTCTGATATGGATAAAGTAAAGCTTTAGAGACCTCCATTTGCTGATGTGACACGACTCAAATTGAGGAGAAACAGCTGCAAACATCCATTAATAATCGGAACATGGAATGTACAAAGCATGAATCTAGGAAAATTGGAAGTTGTCAAAAATGAAGTGTAATGCATAAAGATTGATATCCTAGGCATTAGTGTGCTGAAATTTACTGGTTTGGGCCATTTTGAATCAGACAACCATATGATCTACTATGCTGGGAATGACAATTTGAAGAGGAATGGCATGGCATTCATCATCACAAAGGATGTTTCAAGATCTGTCCTGAAGTAGAATGTTGTCAGTGATAGGATAATATCAATTTGCCTACAAGGAAGACCAGTTAATACAACTATTATTCAATTTTATGCACCAAACACCAAAGCCAAAGATTCGGAAATTGAAGATTTTTATCAGCTTCTGGAGTCTGAAATCGACTGCATGTGCAATCAAGATGTGTTAATTATCATTGATGACTGGAATGCAATAGTTGAAAACAAAGAAGAATCACCAGTAGTTGGAAAATTTGCCCTTGGTGACAGAAATAATGCTGGAGATCACATGATAGAATTTTGCAAGGCCAACCACCTATTCATTGCAAATATCTTTTTCAACACAAATGGTGACTATACACATGGACTTCGTCAGATGGAATATACAGGAATCAGATTGACTGCATCTGTGGCAAGAGGAGATGGAAAAGCTCAATATCTTCAGCCAAAACAAGGCCAGCAGAGGATTTTGGAACAGACCATCAACTGCTCGCATACAAGTTCAATTTAAAGTTGAAGACAATTAAAACAAGTCCACAAGAGCCAAAATATGACCTTGAATATATCCCTCCTGAATTTAGAGACCATTTAAAGAATAGATTTGATGCATTGGACACCAATGACTAAAAGCCAAAAGAATTGTAGGATGACATCAAGAACATCATCTGTGAAGAAAGCATGAGGTCATTAAAAAGATGAGAAAAGAAGAGAAGACTAAAATGGATGACAGAAGAGACTCTGGAACCTACCCTTGAACAGAGAGTAGCTAAAGCAAATGGAAGAAATGACAAGATAAAAGCTGAACAGGAGATTTCAAGGAGCAACTCAAACAGACAAAGGCAATTACTATAATGAAACGTGCAAAGACAAGGAGTTAGAAAACCAAAAGTGAAGAACATGCTTGGCATTTCTCAAGCTGAAAGAACTGAGGAAAAAATTTAAACCTCAAGTTGCAATATTAAAAGTTTCTATAGGCAAAATATTGAATGATGCAGGAAACATCAAAACAAGATGGAAAGAATACACGGAGTCATTGTACCAAAAAGACATGGTCGATTTTCATCCATTTCAGGAGGTGGCATATCATCAAGAACCAATGGTATTGAAGGAAGATATCAAAGCTGCACTGAAGCAATTGCCAAAGAACAAGGCTCCAGGAATTGATGGAATACCCAGTGAGATGTTTCAACAAACAGATGCCCCACTGGAGGCACTCACTCAGTTATGCCAAGAGATTGGAAGACAGCTACCTGGCCAACTGACTAGAAGACATCTATATTTATACCTATTCCAAAGAAAGGTGACCCCACAGAATGTGGAAATTATCGAACAATATCATTAATATTGCACACAAGTAAAATCTTATTGAAGATAATTCAAAAATGGTTGCAGCAGTGTTGCTCTGGTTACCTAGTGCCACTCTGACAAGAAATATACCACAAATGAGATGGCCTTAACAAACAGGAGTTTATTCTTAGAATTTGGAGGTTTTAAGTCCAAGTTTAAAGTGCCAGGCTCTAGGGGCTGGGTGAAAGCCCCTCAACCTTGGGGTCCAGCTCTGCCTCCTGCTCCCGGCCCATTGGAGCTAGAGGAATTCTTCACTCAGACAGCTGCTGGCTGCTGAGGCTGAGAAGCCCCAAGGTTGACAAGTAAAAAAGACACAGTCCTGATATTACCAAACCACACGGCAGGCTGTTAACTTAAGTCCATTGTAAATCTCAAGATCAGCAGAACATGGCAGGCTGCTGAGCAACGACACAGCTACATGCAGGGTCCAAGCGTGCCATATGCTAAAGACCATTCTCAAAGCTGCTCCTTATATACAGGAAGCAGACCACATTCCAAAGGCAGCACTCAGCTGCTTGTGGTAGATCCCACCATGGAGTTGATTACCAGTGTCATTATGGGGAATAACTACCACCAGCTTCCCAGCCACTCAACCAGGCCCAGCCAAGTTGACACACAAACATAACTACCACAAGTATATTGACAGAGAACTTCCAGAAATGCAAGCTGGATTCAGAAGAGGATGTGGAATAAGGAATATCATTGCTGATGTCAGATGGATCTCAGCTCAAAACAAAGAATACTAGAAAGATGTTTACTTGTGTTTTATTGACTATGCAAAAGCATTTGACTGTGTGGATCATAACAAATTGTGGATAACACTGAAAAGAATGGGAATTCCAGAACACTTAATTGTACTCATGAGGAACCTTTACATAGACCAGGAAGCTGTCGCTCAAACAGAACAAGGGACACTGCATGGTTTAACATCAAGAAGTGAGTGTGTCGGCATTGTATGCTTTCCCCATACTTATTCAATCTGTATGTTGAGCCAATAATCCTAGAAGCTGGACTATATGAAGAAGAATGTGGCATCAGGATTGGAGGAAGAATCATTAACAACCTGCGATACACTGACGACACAACTTTGCTTGTTGAGGATGACTTGAAGCATTTGATGAGAATACAGTCTGCAGGGTGGATTATATCTCAATATAAAGAAAACAAAAATCCTCACAACTGAACCTATAAGCAGCATCATGATCAATGGAGAAAAGATTGAAGTTGTCAAAGACCGACATTGCTTGGTTCTATAATCAACATCCATGGAAGCAGTCAGGACATTAGACAATGTATAGCACTGGGCTAGTCAGCTGCAAGGTACCTCTTTCAAGTGCTGAGAAGCAAAGATGTCTCCTTGAGGATTAAGTTGCACCTGAAACAAGCCGTATTTTCAATAGCCTCATATGCATGTGAGAGCTGGACAATGAATAAGGAAGACTGAAGAAGAGTCAATGCTTTTGGGTTGTGGTGCTGGTGAAGAATGCTGAAAGTACCATGGACTGCTAAAAGAACTAACAAACCTGTCCTGGAGGAAGTGCAGACAGAATGCCCCTTGGAAATGAGAATGGCCTGATTTTTGTCTCACCTACTTTGGTCATGTTGTCAACAAGGACCGTTCCCTGGAGAAAGATGTCATGCTTGGTAAAGTAGAGCGTCAATGAGAAAGGGAAAGGCCCTCAACAAGATGGATTGCCACAGTGGCTGTAGCAATGGGCTCAAGTATAGCAAGGATCACGGAGCTGGCGCGGGATCGGGCGGTGTTCCATTCTGCTGTGCGTGGGGTCACTATGAGTCAGAGACTACTCGACAGCACCCAACAACAACAATCCCCAGGACTGTGAGAGAATAAATTTCAGTAATTTTAAACCATTCCAGTGTGAGTGCTTTGTTACAACAGCCCTAGAAAACAAATATACTTTCAGACACATGGTACTGGATTGGCCTCTCCCCATGGTATGACAATCAGAGCTGCCCTTGGGTTTTTCCCCTCATGTCAATAACAGGTTCTCAAAGGACTTACCTGACTCTCTCAGCTTGTAGTTGTCTTTCTGTTATTTCTATGATGCCCCGTACTTTCTTTCAAGAAAACGCATTTCTCACAACACATTGAGTATGATTGGAAAAATGTAGATGGAACATGAGTAGACAGTAGCTGGCCTTAGATATAACCTGTTTTCTGGCCATGACAGATGTAAAGTTAACCCCAATCTTCTGGGGCCTAAAATAAAACAAGTGTGCTAGTAACAATAACTCATTTAACAAATTAATATTTTTTAAAAATTATTACAGGTTCATTTGCCATCTCCTAATTCTCACCTCCCTGACCTGTATGACTCATATGGCTCATCTCCTCCTGTGTCCTTCCAGCCATATGTGGCCTTTTGCTAATCCCACTTATCTTAACTGGCATCTGCAATGGAGCTTTGTCTCCCTGTAGATCTGGTGTCCAGTCCACCTCTCACTTTCAACCTAGGGCCTATTTCTATTCCCTTTGACCTGTTACTGACAGTGTTTTTTTTTCCAGGGACTCACTGCTCACCTTTGTTATTGGTCAGAGCAGTCACAGCTGTATAAAGACACTGTAAAGAGAAGCCTCATTCAGGCCTGAGCCAAGAGTCCAGGAAAAATCTGGGCTCTCCTCCAACAAAAGGGAACATGCTGTCCTTGGAGAGCCAGGGACTCCAAGAAACATGTCAACAAACTTTATGTAGTTTACTAAATAACCAATTAAATGGTAATTATACACATACCAAACAACAAGGAATATATAATGCAGTTATGTTGTCAACTCCTAATCTTTCCTCCCTAAGAAATTAGCCAATGAAAATCCTATGGATGATGATAGAATACAACCAAAACCAAACTCACTGCTATTGAGTCGATCCAACTCATAACGACCCCTCCTTAAGTTTCCCAGGCAGTATCACTACAGAAATAGATTGCCCAACCTTCCTTCCGAGGAGTGGCTATTGAGTTTGAACCACCAGCCTTCTGGTTAGCAATCAAATGCCTAATGCACTACGCCACCAGAGCTGTCTCATATAGTGCTGGAAGATGAGGCCCACAGGCCAGAAGGCAGTCAAAATACACAGTGACTACAAAAATGAACTCAAGCATACCAGCAATTGTGAAGATAGCACAGACAAGGCAACAATTTGTTCTGTTCTATGGGGGTCACCATGAGTTAGAGCCACTTAATGGCAACTAACAACAAAGAAACAGGACAAAAGCCAAGAATTGTCCAGTGAAGGAAAGTGTGTCTTTTCTGATCCGATCTGATCTTTTTCTTTTCATCTTCCTAATTTAATGTTTTGTGGTCATTTTACTCTCACCACTGGTGATTCATGGCCCACATTTTGCCCTCAGAATTTCTTGCTTCCTGGCTGGTCTCTCAAAAGCAGAGGCATCTTGGCCCAGGAGCAGTATGTTTGTCAACTGCATCGCTCCTGCTCCAACTTGCTGTTTTCCAAATATGATGATCTGTACCATGATTGAACGTAGAGATTCATGCTCCTCCCATTTGTTCACTGTGAAATGCTGATAGCATAGCCATTTTTTTTTTAAAGTGTCTTCTTCTCCTCTGCAATCTCTCTGCAGTGAGACAAGGGAAGGTATCACAATGACCATCCTTGCCTTTTGGTAGGAAAGGAACAGCTTGGTTAAGAACCAACTTGAAAAACCTCCTCAGTGTACAGAACTCATTTACCTTGGGATACTTGCTGTCTCACTTACCCAGAGATCTCCAGCCATGGATGCTTCTATTTTACTATCTATAGCCCATTATGAATGGACACTGTTCTGGTTACCTAGTGCCACTCTGACAAGAATATACCACAAAATGGAACAGCCTTAACAAACAGGAGTTTATTCTTGTAATTTGGAGGCTTTAAGTCCAAGTTCAAAGTGCCAGGCTCTAGGGGCTGGGTGAAAGCCCCTCAGCCTTGGGCTTCAGCTCTGCTTCCAGCTCCTGGCTGACTGAAGCTAGAGGCTTTTCTTCAATCAGACAGTTGCTGGTTGCTGAGGCTGCCAAGCCCAAGGTTGACAAGTGAAAAGCACCATCCCAATGTTACCAAACCACACAGCAGGCCATTAATTCAAGTCCATTGTAAATCCCCAGGTCAGCAGAGCATGCAGGCTGCTGAACAACGACACGGTTATGTGCAGGGTCCAAACGTGCCATAAGCTAGAGATCATTCACCAAAGCTTCTGCTTATATACAAGAAGCAGACTACATCCCCTAAGGCAGCTACTCAGCTGTTCCCAGTAGATTCCACCATGTAGTTGATTACCAGTCTCATCATGGGGAATACTACATCCAGCTGCCCAGCCACTCAACCAGGTTCAGCCAAGATGACACACAAACTGAACTACCACAGACACTGTACATAAATATGGCATTTTTGGAGGTTGGGGTTACCATCTTTGTTTTTTAATAATAAGAGCTATGACAATGTGCACCCTGTTCTAAGCACTTTCCTCTATTATCTCACTTAACAAAATGCTGATCTGTCTAGGAACTCATTTCACAAGTGTTCAGCTTGTGATGAACATTCAAATAGACATGTCAATAAGCATAACTAATATTTGCACATTGTTATATGACTTACAGGGAACTTTTGCATGTAATACCTTTTTTAATAACAACAACAACAACCTTTTTTAATTTCACAGTTCAGTGAGGCAGCCAAAAGCAGTGTTACTATCCTCATTTAACAGATTAAAAAGTTAAAGTTAAGTGATTGCACTTGATCAAGAAAAGACCCTTAATGCCTGCCTACTAGAACTATGAAATCTACTGGGAGAGAAGACATTTTAAAAATATCAAAATAGCCCTAATTAAAAATTGAATAAAGGTTAATGAGAAAGAACAAGAAATTATAAGAGAGAGTGACAGGAACTAATTTAAAGGGCTTGTTGTTATTTGCCATCAAGTTGGTCCCGACTCATAGTGACCCCTCCTTGGGTTTCCGAGGCAGTATCACTATGGAAGTAGGAATGCTCAACCTTCCTTCCGAGAATTTAAAGGGCAGAGAAGGGTAAAATGGCGGAATAGGCAGAAAGACTGCACAGACCCTTTTCAACAAAGAAAAGGGGAACCAATTAACACAGAGACAGAAGATAATCCTGGACCCCTGAGCTTTGAAGTGAAGGATATAGAAGTGGACTAAACTCCAATAGAAGATTTTGCATGAAAACACCAAAAAAGGAGATATACGGAGCTACGGTCTGGCAGTGATCCTGACGTACAGACAGCTTGGCTATTGCTGAGTGGTGTTAGGACCTAAGAATTAACCTAAAAATCAGCCCTGCTAGCCAGGGACTGCACAGAGGACTGCTCTGGTGGCTGGTGAATAAAAGGGGAAGCAGCGAAGAGGAAGGCAGGCTGAGCTATGGACTTTTGCCTGTCCAGAGGTCACAGCCATTTTGAATGTTTACAAGTGGTGTGACCATTTGGGATATTTAAAGCAACAGTGTTCTCCCAGATTTCAGGGACTTAACAACAAGCTCCACTTGCCAGGAACCACAAGGACATTCTGGACGGCAACAACTGGAAAGTTGCGACATTCCCCTTGTTACTCTCATACCCTACACTCTCTTGGTGAACAGAGGTGCAGTCATCCCTCACTCCCACCCACCTTCTGCACCAGCAGGAATTCCATCCCAGTCTGTGTGCTCAGACAGAGCCTGGGTGCCCTGCCCCACCCTGCCCCGATTTTTTTTTCTTTTTTCTTTTTTTATTGTCAGTTTGTTTTTGTCTGTTTTAAAACTACTACTACTATTATTATTATTATTGTCCTTTTTATTATTATTCTTTATT
>NW_006921659.1:46525-59068 GCF_000298275.1 Orycteropus afer afer
TATCTTCTGTGTCTGTGTTAATTGGTTTCCCTTTTCTTTGTTGAAGAGGGTCTGTGCAATCCTTCTGCCTAGTCCGCCATCTTGCCCCGCCTCTCTCGACACTGCAATGTTGATTTGCTAAGTTGTGATCATATTTGATGGTGGAGCTAGATATCTTATCACAGTCCTATGCAACTAATTGTGCACCACTGGTGTTTGAGGGTTCTATCTTACTCCTGCTTTCATTCATTCAGGTTAACTTTCAAGGAGCATGTGCAGTGGCTGGCTGGCTAGTCTATCCATGGCACATATTCATTTGGATGACTTGGCTCATCTCTCGGGGTCTATATTTCTGATTTCTTCCCATTCTTCATTTAATCCAAAACTAAGACAGAAAATAACTATTTGTGACACCATCTGTTATCTATATAAATAAGATTACATTTCTGTTTTTGTTTTGTTTTTTTTTTTTCTGCTTTTTACCACATCAGGGAAAAACAGCTAGACAGATTTTTACCAATTTGGAATTGCCAAACTGAAAATCTTCACTAATTGGTCTTTGAAAAATTTATTTTGGAGAACCTGGAGGCTCCAGGGTAGCAGAACTGAGGTATAGGAGGCCAGTAGCTTCTGAAAGGGAATCATGGCTTTGATGTTAAGATGAACTCAAGCAGCCATACAGGCAGACACTGAGTCACAGGTTTTAAGTTGAGATGGAGCTGCTCATCTCATACAAATCCTGTGGGGGTCCTGACTCAGAATCTGGGTGAGGTCTGAACTTGTGCATTTCTAACAAGCTCTTAAGCAGTGCCAGAATTTCTCAGACCCCTTGGAACAGACAGGCTCAGGATCTGAGGTGAGAAGTGCTGTCAGTTATTCATGTAATAGTGTCAGACAATTTAGGAGAGCAATTTTTCAGATATACTCAATAAAGGAGGCCTAGAATATAGAAAGGAGTCCCTGGGTGGTGCAAACAGTTAACCTGCTTGGCAACTAAGCAGAGGGTTGGGGGTTCAAGTCCACCCACGGGTACTTTGAAGTAAAGACGTGGCAGTCCACTTCTGAAAAATTAGCTATTGAAAACCCTATGGTACAGAGTTTTACTCTAACACACATGAGATTGTCATGAATTGAAATTGACTTAAAGGTTTTTTAGAATACAGAGGAAAAAATTTTTCAAATATGAACACTCCCATTCCCCTAAAGCAGTGGTTCTCAACTTTGGCTCTGATTAGAATCATTTGGGGAGCCTTAAAATTCCTAGTACCTTGGTCCCAGGCCAGACCAATGACCTCAGAATTTCAGGGATGAGACCCAGACATCAGTATGTTTTAAAGCTCCCCAGGTGATTGCAATGTACAGCCAGTGTTGAGAATCGCTGCCCCAAAGCAACCCTTTACCAATGAGTCACCGGCATCAATTGCCAGCTCTACCTCTTGCGGTTCCTTTTATTGACCTCTTATGCTTGGAAAGGAGTCCCCGGGTGCTGAAAACAATTAACATGCTCAGCTGCTAACCGGAAAGATGGATGTTCAAGTTGGCCTAGAGGCATCTTGGAAGAAAGACCTGGTGATCTAGTTCCAAAATATCAGCCATTGAAAACCCTATGGAGTACAATTCTGCTCTGACACACATGAGGTCACCATGAATTGCAATCAACTCAGTGGCAACTGGTTTGCTTTAAGTGGTATTTGGAAATGGTGATATGGTCCACCTGCCTCCTGGAGCCACATTTTCCACCTGAGATTTGAGAATTTCAGTCATCAGCACATTAGCTACAGAAAGTTCATCTTTCCAAGCACCTAAGCTTAGCTGTGCTCTCAGGGCTAACTCTGATTCTTTTCTCTACCAAAATTTGGCTCCCAGAGTATGTGCTACACAAGTAATAGTGCTACTTTATGAGGAAACTAAATATATTTCTTTATTAAATTAGTTTTATTTAACAAAGTCAAACATTTCTTTACTGTGGGACTTCTCAAATCCTTTAATGATCAGTACACTCATCCCTAGTAGTAAGATGTTGTAGGAAGCATTTTTTCAAATGAATTTGACCATGAAAATTCTTTATAAAGAACAAAGCCAGGAAACAGGCTTTGGAACATACTGCTCCAGGGCACAATTTAAATTTTAAAATGTCCTGCATAATTTCCCAACATTTTCAACCTTTTCATACATGTATTATACTCAGTGGACTAGTGTTTTTATGATACTTACCTTGTGCTCTGTGCTGTATCAGGTACTGAAAGCCATATCTTTGATTTCTGATTCACATTAAACAATCAAAAGAATCCAAATCCAAATCAAACCCATTGATTTCAACTCACTGTGACCCTATAGGACAGAGTAGAACTGCCCCATAGGGTTTCCAAGGCTATAAATCTTTATAGAAGCAGACTGCCACATCTTTCTTCTGAGGAGCAGCTGGTGAGTTTGAACCACTGACCTTTCAGTTAACAGCCAAACACTTAACCACTGTGCCACCAGAGTGCCTGATCAAGTGACTAAAAAACTAAACTCACAGCCATCGAGTCGATTCCAACTCACAGTGACCCCCTTTGGGTTTCCGAGGAGGTAAATCCTTAACAGAAATCGATTGCCCAGTCTTCCTTCCACAGAGTGGCTGGTGGGTTTGAACCACCAACCTTCTGGTTAGCAGTCAAATGCCTTGGGCACTATACCACCAGAGGTCCCTCATCAAGTGAATAGCTATACTTGAGTAGTATTGTCTGTAAATAAATGAAATAAAGATATAAGGAGTGCATAACAGAAGTCAAAAAGGTCTTCATGGAAGAAGTGGTACTTTAGATAGACCCTGAAGGATGAGGTGCTGTTGTTAGGTGCCGTCGAGTCATGTCCGACTCATAGCGACCCTATGCACAGCAGAACAAAACATCACCCAGTTGGGCGCCAGCTTCATAATCCTTGCTATACTTGAGTCTATCGTCGCAACCACTGTGTCAATCCATCTCGTTGAGGGCCCTCCCCTCTTCCGTCGACCCTCTACCTTACCAAGCATGACATCCTTCTTCAGGGAATGGTCTCTTCTGACAACATGATCAAAGTAGGTGAGACGAAGTCTGGCCATTCTCACTTCCGAAGAGCATTTAGGCTGCACTTCCTCCAAGACAGATCTGTTAGTTCTTCTAGCAGTCCATGATACTTTCAGCATTCTTCGCCAGCACTATAACTCAAAAGCATCAATTCTTCTTCAGTCTTCCTTATTTATTGTCCAGCTCTCACATGCATACAAGGTAACTGAAAATATCATGGCTTGTGTCAGGTGTACCTTAGTCCTCAAGGAGACATCTTTACTCCTCAGCATTTGAAAGAGGTCCTTTGCAGCCAACTTGCCCAGTGCTATATGTCATCTAATGTCCTGATTTCTGCTTCCATTAGCGTAGATTGTAGAACCAAGTAATGTGAAGTCTTTGACAACTTCAATCTTTTCTCCATTTATCGTGATGCTGCTTATAGGTCCAGTTGTGATGATTTTTGTTTTCTTTATATTGAGATGTAATCCATACTGTAGACTGTACTCTTCAATCTTCATCAGTAAGTGCCTCAAGTCATCCTTACTTTCCAGCAAGCAAAGTTGTGTCATCAGCATGTCGCAGGTTGTTAATGATTCTTCCTCCAATCTTGATGCCATGTTCTTCTTCATATAGTGCAGCTTCTCAGATTATTTGCTCACCATACAGATTGAATAAGTATGGGGAAAGGATACAACCCTGACACACTCCCTTTTTTATTTTAAACCATGCAGTGTCCCCTTGTTCTGTTTGAACAACAGCCTCCTGGTGTATGTACAGATTCCTCATGAGCCCAATCAAGTGTTCTGGAATTCCCATTCTTCTCAATTTGTTATGATCCACAAAATCAAATGCCTTTGTATAGTCAATAAAACACAAATAAACATCTTTCTGGTATACTTTGCCTTCAGCCAAGATCCATCTGACAGCAACTATGATATCCCATGTTCCATATCCTCTTCTGAATCCAGCTTGCACCTCTGGAAGTTCTCTGTCAATATACTGATGCAACTGTTTTTGAATTATCTTCAGTAAGATTTGACTTGCATGTGATATTAATGATATTGTTCAATAATTTCCACATTCTGTGGGATTACCTTTCTTTGGAATAGGTACAGATATGGATCTCTTTCAGTCAGTTGGCCAGTTAGCTGTCTTCCAAATCTTTTGGTATAACTGAGTGAGTGTCTCCAGTGGGGCATCCATTTGTTGAAACATTTCATTGGGTATTCCAACAATTCCCGGAGCCTTGTTCTTTGCCAATTCCTTCAGTGCAGCTTTGACTTCTTCCTTCCGTACCATTGGTTCTTGATCATATGCCACCTCCTGAAATGGATGAAGATCTACCAGTTCTTTTTGGTACAGTGACTCTGTGTATTCCTTCCATCTTCTTTTGATGTTTCCTGCATCTTTCAATATTTTGCCCATAGACTCTTTCAATATTGCAACTTGAGGCTTAAATTTTTCTTCAGTTCTTTCAGCTTGAGAAATGCCAAGAATGTTCTTCCCTTCTGATTTTCTAACTCCATGTCTTTGCACATTTCATTATAGTAATTGGCTTTGTCTGTTCGAGCTGCTCTTTGAAATCTTCTGTTCAGCTCTTTTATCTTGTCATTTCTTCCTTTTGCTTTAGCTAATCTCCACTCAAGAGCAAGTTTCAAAGTCTCTTCTGTCATCCATTTTGGTCTTTTCTTCTTTTCTCATCTTTTTAGTGACCTCTTGCTTTCTTCATGATGATGTTCTTGATGTCATCCCACAATTCTTTTGGTTTTTGGTCATTGGTGTTCAATGCATCAAATCTATTCTTTAGATGGCCTCTAAATTCAGAAGGGATATATTCAATGTCATATTTTGGCTCTTCTGGACTTGTTTTAATTGTCTTCAACTTCAGCTTCAATTTGCATATGAGCAGTTGATGGTCTGTTCCAAAATCAGCTCCTGGCTTTGTTTTGGCTGAAGATATTGAGCTTTTTCATTGCCTCTTGACACAGAGGAGCTCTAGTAGTATAGTGCCTAAGGCATTTGACTGCTAACCTGAAGGCTGGCAGTTCACATCCACCAGCCACTCCTCGGAAGGAAGGTTGGGCAATCTACTTCTATAGTGATACCACCTCAGAAACCCAAGGGGGGTGGTCGCTATGAGTCGGATACGACCCTATGGCAATGGGTTTAGTTTTTGTTTTGGCTTGCCACAGATGTAGTCAATCTGATTCCTGTGTATTCCATCTGGAAAACTGCACGTGTTTGTGTTGTTGAAAAAAGATATTTACAATTAATAAGTCATTGGTCTTGCAAAATTCTATCATGCAATTTCCAGAATCATTTCTGTCACAAAGTCCAAATTTTCCAACTAAGAGTGAGTCTTCTTTTTTCTAACTTTTGCATTCTAGTCACCAGTGCTAATTAACACATCTTGATTGCATGTTTGGTCAATTTCATACTGCAGAAGCTGATAAAAATCCTCAATTTCCTCATCTTTGGCTTTGGTGTTTGGTAGATAAATTTGAATAACAGTCATATTAACTGGTCTTCCTTGTGGATGAATGGATACTATCCTATCACTGACAGCATTGTACTTCAAGACAGATCTTGAAACATCCTTTGTGATGATGAATGCCATGCCATTCCTCTTCAAATTGTCATTCGCAGCATAGTAGACTACATGGTTGTCTGATTCAAAATGGCCAAAACCAGTCCATTTCAGTTCACTAATGCCTAGGATATCAATCTTTATGCATTCTATTTCATTTTTGACAATTTCCAATTTTCCTAGATTCATATTTTGTACATTCCATGTTCCGATTATTAATGGACTTTTGCAGCTGTTTCTCCTCAATTTGAGTCATGCCACGTCAGCAAATGGAGGTCTTGAAAGCTTTACCTTATCCATATCCGTAAGGCTGGTTCTACTCTGATGATGCAGCTCTTTCCCAGTCCTATTTTGAGTGCCTTCCAACCTAAGGGGGGCTTATCCTCCTGCATTGTATCAGACAATGTTGCCAGGCTGTTAAAAAAAAAAAAAAAGTTGTGCAGTATTCTCTGCTATTCACAAGGTTTTCCCTGGCCAATTCTTTGTGAGATGGATGGCCTCTTCCTTCTTCCTAGTCTGTTTCAGTCTGTAAGCTGCATTGAAACCTGAGCACCACACGATCAAATGTCTTTGCATAGTCAATAAAACACAAATAAACATATTCCTGGTATTCTTTGCCTTGAGCCAAGACCCATCTTGGGTTTGAGACACCAGTGGCACAGCCTCAAGCCTCATACATAGCAACATGCCACTACAGTAGGACAAACTGACAGACAAGTCTCCCTTAGCTGTTTGAAACCTCTCCACCCTCCCCTTACATGGATCCCTGCCTCTTTCCTGCCACTTGGAGGCATGACCTGGGTCCCTGGCCTTACCTGGATCCCTGCCGCTGCTTCCTTCCTCTATCCTGGTCCCCCCTTGCTTTTTCTCTGCTTTTCCTTGCTTTACCACTGCTTAGGAGTGCAGTCTGAAAGATGAGTAGCATTTTTTAAAAAATCAAAAACCAAACCTAGTGCTATTGAGTCAAATCAGACTCATAGCAACCCTATAGGACAGGGTAGAACTGCCTCCATGGGGTTTCCAAGGCTGTAAATCTTACAGAAGCAGACCGCCACATCTTTCTCCTACAGAGTGGCTGTTGGGTTCAAACCACTGACCTTCCAGAGAAGCATTTAGATATAGAAAACCACAGAAGGAAAGTTATTCACAGTGGAATAAATATCATGAGCCAGAACCTAAGAACTAGAATGAGCTGGATGGGGTGTGATATAAGGGGGAGGACACAGGTATGAGGGACAGTGAGTAGACCAGCCTGAAAACAATAGTGATGGGAACACTGACTATATCTAAACAAAAAGTGACCATGCACATAAGGTGATAATTAATTTTCATAACTAATTTTAAATGATTTTTTAAAAAATTAGAAGCCAATATGTATGCATAAGGATATGGATGAACTAATGTCTTCTTGTAATATTTATTAATGCGGTACCCATGTTGTCACTGGGTGAATTCTCTAGCAGTTGAGATGGAGTTTGGAGTGCAAAATATTTATCAGAGACTGTGGTAGTTAAGTTGTGTGTCAGCTTGGCTGGCCCTGGTTTTGAATGGCTAGGCAGCTGGATATAGTTATTCCCTATGATGTGAATGGTAATCCACTCCATGGTGAAATCTATTGGAGCAGCTGAGTAGCTGCCTCAGGAATGTGATCTGCTTCCAGTATGTAAGAAGTTTTGAGAAAGGTCTCTGAGTTTCTGGTGCACTTGGACCCTGCTTATAGCCGAGTCTTCATCACAGTGGCCTACCATGTTGTCTGCCAATCTTGGGACTATTAATGGGCTTGAATTACTGGCATGTCTTATTACGTGGTAATCTTGAGACTGTGCCATTTTACTTGTTGACCTTGGGTTTGTCAGCTTCAGCAGACAGCAGCTGCCTGAGCTAAGAGACACCTCCAGCTTCAGTGGGCCAGAAGCAAGAGGCATATCTGAAGCTCAAAGTTGAGGGGCTTTCACCCAGCCCCTAAAACTGTCATTTTGATCTCAGACTTCTAGCCTCATAAATTGTAAGAGACTAAATCCCTGTTTGTTAAAGCCACCCATTTGTGGTATTTGCTGTTAGAGCAGCACTAGAGGACCAAAACAGAGACCAACATCTGTGAAAGGTTGATTTGACACAGACTCTGCCAACCCTTCAGGGACCTCTGGAACAAATGTTACCCACCAGAATTACCATAAGTGAAGCTCAAGTGATCAGGCCATTATATATTTACCTGCTTAGTCATCAGATGTGGCTGGGGCTCCCTGAAGCTGAACAGCACAGCATTCCTTAAAGGAGGATCTGAGCAGCACATCTCTGTGTATAACACCTGTTTTCTTCTAGAGTCATACCTTATACAACATATAAATGCTGCTTGTCTCCATTCTCACATTTTTATTATTATTGTTGAAAATGTATACAGCAAAACATACACCAATTCAGTAATTTCTACATTTACAATTCAGTGATATTGATTATATTCTTCAAATTGTACAGTCACTCTCACCCTCCTTTTTACATTTGCTCCTTTCCCATTAACAGAAACTAAATTTTCTCTTAAGTTTCCTATCTAACCTTTCAAGTTTCTGTTCTCAGTTTGACCCTGTGTAGACAGTTCTTTAAAAGAGCATATTGCTCACAGCTGTCCTTCTTTACCAATTAAGCTAGATTGTTGTTTGGTTTAAAGAAGGCTTTGGGGGATATTTTTGGATTAGGCTTCAGGGTTAAAGATTATCTCAGGGCAATAATTTCAGGGAATTATCTAGCTTCAGTGGCTCCAGAAAGCCTGGATTACATGAGAATTGAAATTCTGTTCCATCTCTCCCCCCATTTAATCATTATTCTTCTATAGAATTTTTGGTCAAAATATTCACTATCCATTCTCACATTTTAATGATAAAGGAAATAAACCAAAGTAGGCTGTTGGCCTAACCTGGACTCATGTCAAGAGAGTAAAAGTGACTATTTTGATTCACATACAAGATCACTATAAAAATTCCATCCCCTTTTGAAGCTTTGCAAAGTTAGAAATACTGGTAGATTATCTTTGTTCTTTGTTCTTTGTTCCAGGAAATACTGCACCCATGAGCAGTTGGTAAGAGGCTGATTCAAATAGCATATTTTCAATGAGCCTATCTGAGACCAAGTCCTGCTTCTCACTTAGCCCAACTCCAGTGTTCCATACCCCACCTACCTAGCTTCCCTGCAAATGTCAATCAGTCAAAATAGTTTTAGCTGTACACTTTTGCTTGTAGTTTTTGCCTTTATAAATACTTGTCAAAATGTGTCCTTTGGACTCATTTGGTTTCCCTTGTTAAGATTTCACTACTTTCCATTTGAATGTTCCTTCCCCCCCCACCCCCCAATAAATCCTGTTTTCGACTTTATTAAGCTTTGGAGAATTTTTTCTCACTACAACATTCTTTGGCGTAGTCGGCAGGATCCATAGTTGTTCTTCTCTCCAGACATACTCTGAGGAATTGTGGACTGGACCTTAGTGCTGCACTAAGCTTATTGGGTTTTTCCGTTTCCCTGAGCCATTAGGACATGTAAGCACTCCCAGATTGAGACCTGTAATCTTTACAGCATGGTTCTCTGAGGATTTGTTGAAGCTCTTACTTTCATCTCTGCTCAAATACTGAACATTGTGTATGAGTCTGTAATATTGCTGGCTAATACTCTTGGTGGCTGTGAAGGTAATTCTGTTTTCCAAGAGCTCCAAGTTACTATAAGCCACATAAACTAATTCAGGTACAGGATGACCACTTAAGGGCTGATATGGCAGTCTTCAGCCACTTCAAGTTGTAAAAGGCTCCTGTGACAAGATAAGCCAGTTGTGCAATGGGCTAGAAAAATCAGGCTGTCCACCATTGTGAATAAACTTTCACACAATGAAAAGAACAAAATATCACCAAAATTCCTCATGGTGTCCCTGATAAAGGTTATATTCTGTGGCTCAGAAAAAACTGAAAATAGTTCTCTGTGCCAAGTGTTTCCTCCTGAGAGGGTGTTAAGCAGTGTTATATTGCCATCTAGGAGCCAAAAGTGGTAAATGAAACTCAGACTCTTTTTTTCTTTTCATAGGGCACATTAGACCTACTGTTCCTTATTCTATCTATGTGTATGTTAACTGAGAGGAATGGGGAATCGCAGTTCAATGAACCATGCAGGGCCTCCTGAGGCCTATATGGCCAAGCCTATGGTCTGCATTCTGTAGTATACCTTGGCTGTTGGCACGTACTCACTCAGGGTTGCCTCAAGCATCAATGGCTATTATAGGATAATTTTGATGAAAATAAACTAGTTTTTCTGCATAGTGAGTTAGAAGCCAAATCCTTATGAATTAAACAAAACCAATAGGAGGCATATTATTATTAGCATAAAGAGTCATCAAAAAGGAAATTGGAAAGTAAATTAGCTTCTCTACCAAGATACTGTATCTAAGCCAACCACACGATTAAAGAATTGCAATGTTTTCCCTCTTCAGCAGACTCTACTCCCTCTTACTGTCTTTTTCCTCCTTCCACCCCTGCTGCTAGTCCTTCCTCCCCTGTTACCACTCCTTCTGCTCCCCTGGTAGCTTCCCCCCTATACCCACTTCTCCCATCTTATCCTGAAAACACCTCTAAACTTCCTACTCCTCAGAGGACTTTAAGGGAAAACTTCACCTAGAAATGCCTTTTTAAATAAAATCCCCTGAATGGAATAGGGACAGTCCACAAGTAAGCTTTATGCCTTGGATGAGGGCAGAGTTGAGGGCCATAATAAAGGATTTCCCCAAGCCTCATGAGGATCCACATAGATTTTCTGAGGAATTTAGGATTCTCACAGCCACTTATCCATCCAGGTTGCTGTATCTTAATTAATTTATTAACATGTTGAATTACGGGAAGGTGAATTGTAGATGGAAGAACCTAAATGGTATGATGCTAGTAAGAGCCTTCTTCCTCATACTGGAGACAAAGCCAGGGGTGTCTTATTGAAAGCTAGATAGATGTATCACTGGTAATTAAAAGCTATTCCTAGAGACTTTCCTAGAAAAATAGATAGGTCAAAAATTCAATTATGCAAACAAGAAAAAGATGAATGTATTTACAACTATAGGAATAGACATGTGAGGCTTTTTGAAGAATATTCAGGGCTTTCCTTATATGAAGATAGTTCCTATCTAGCTTTTAATTCTGTATTTCTCAGTGGACTGGACTCTGAAGTGGTCATTTGGTCAAGAAGTAGAATTTGAACTGGGAAAATGCTTCCATCATTGATCTTACAACCTTAGCCCGTAAACCGTCCCAAACTATAGAACAGGAAAGCAAGATATTTGAACAGAAGGTTAAGCTGAAACAAAATTAATTGATAGCTTTATAACTTCCACATTTACAAACCAAGGGCTCAAATAGAACCTGAGATTACTCTGAAACTAAGCCCAAAGTTTCTCAGTCCAGTGTGTCAGGCTTATGTTTTTATTGCAAAAATACCTGACACTTCCAAAAGGACTGTATTAAATTAAAATCTAAACTGGGCACCCTGATACTGCCCACTAAAATTCAATGAAGAGGTTCAGGGATGGCTAAGGGATTTTTCCAGTAGTGGGCCTAAATACCAAGGGTGAAACACTTCAATTTAACAGAGAATATTACAAACTTCTAATTGACACCAGAGCTACTCTGTCAGCTTTAAATCCCATGTATTTACAGAAACACCTATGTTGGAGTACTGAAATTACAAAAATTGTGGAAGTGGCTAATCAAGAACAGATTTTAACTTGCTCTCAACCAGTGAACATGTCTTTGGGACCCACTGAGGATATGCATCCTCTTTATTAAGCTCAGATACCCCCTATTAATCTGTTAGGTAAAGATATCTAAGTGGAATTGAATTTGCAATGCACTGAACAAGGTAAGATGCTTTTACAAATACCTGGCACCTTCAATCCAAGGTAGTACTCATGACCAATGAGGACACCTCCATTTCTTTCAAAGCTTTACCATGCCCTTAAAATAAGACCAACACTTCTGACTGACTCTCTGCACAACCAGAATTGTTGTGGGCTACATCCTCTACTGATGGTTTTTGTTGTTGTTATGTGCCATCGAGTCAGACCCGACTCATAGCGACCCCTGCTTGGGTTTCTGAGGCAGTATCGCTACAGAAGATTGCCCCATCTTCCTTCCAAGGAGTGGCTGGTGAGTATGAACCACCAGCCTTCTGATTAGCAGTCAAGTGCCTAATCCAATCTGTAGAGCCCATCATAATCCAAATAGATGCTTCTAAACCACTGCCTAAAATCCCTCATATCATTTAAAACAAGAGGATATGGAAGGATTTAAGCCTGTAATTCAAGACTTCTTGGTCAAAAGGCTTATCCCTTACACTAGTCTTCGCAACACTCCAGTGTTCCTTGTAAGGAAGGCTGGGAACAGGGGATGGCATCTTGTGCAGGATTTATGCACCACAAATTGCATTGTTATTCCATGGTTCCCTATGGTTCCTAACCATCGTTTGCTCCTTTCTAATATACTTCCAGAGATCACTTATTTTATTGTAATAGACCTTTCCCACACTTTCTTCAGTATCACAGTTTATCCCTTAAGTCAATACTCATTCATCTTTACCTGGGGAGGACTGACAATATACCTGGATGTTGATGTCCGAAGGGTATATAGAAAGTTCTACATATTTTTCTGAAGTTGTATATGATGATTTACAATCTACCCATGGTTCTACCTTGGTTCAGTTCATGGATTACTTATTAAATTGCTCTAAGACATTGGAAGTTTGCTTAAAGTGCAATATCTTGTTACTGAATCATTTGGCCACCAGAGGGCATAAAGCATCCAAAGAAAAATTACAACTAACGTTGTTGTTGTTGTTATTTGCCATCGAGTCAGCCCCGACTCAAAGTGACCCCTCCTTGGGTTTCCGAGGCAGTATCACTACGGAAGTAGGATTGCCCAACCTTCCTTC
>NW_006921659.1:59168-66182 GCF_000298275.1 Orycteropus afer afer
GAGGAGTGGCTGGTGGGTTTGAACCGCCAGCCTTCTGGTTAGCAGTTAAGTGCCTTAGGCACTATGCTACCAGAGCTCCCAACAGTGAAATACTTGGGACACATTATCTCTGCCCAGGGGGTTTCCTTAGATCCAAAAATAAAAGATGTCATTTTAACCTTTCCTATTACAACTACAAATAAACAGTTAAGAGGATTTTGAGGTCTCTGTGGCTACTGTCACACATCGTTTCCCAATTTCTCACTGATGGTCCAATCCTCAAGTGGGAGTACATGTCATTGCTAACACCTCTTGTTGCACCTGGATAAATAATACTGGACAGGTAGCATAGAACACAAAGGAAATTAGACTAAAGGTTACCTGGTTTCACATAGAAGATATTAGAAATCCTAATAATCACTGCTTGGACATTTTCAGTTGGCTACCCAATGTCATCAAATTTTGGGTCAGCTCTTTTGTTCAAATCTGGGCTAGTTACACTTCTTTTTAATGTAATTTTCCTTTCCCTCATTAAATATCTCCTAAACTTTGAAGAAATCATTGAGACTTCTGTAGATTTGCCTGTTCTTTGACTTGAATCCTTACCTAGGCCAACTGTTTCCCCTTCTAATCCAATCTTCCTCCCAGTCAACCCTCTAAAGTTTAAATAGAACAGTAAAGATGCCTATGGTGGTGCCGAGCTATCCACATGATGACATCTGAGCTTCATCACTCATCTAGTAGTGTCCAGGGTCTTAAACAGCTTGAAAGGTAAGTGGCCACACATTCAAAGACTCAAAGTCCCTAAAGAAGACAAGTTACTCTTTTGTGCATGACATGAGACCAAGTTGCCCTGAAGGTGAGACATTACATATGGCAAAGTACAAGTCCATGTAGAATAATAGTGATCAATGAATTTCTAAGGAAGTAGATATCTAGGCATTTTTTCTGAGGTGACTTTGAATGGATTTGAACCACCAACCTATTAGTTAGTGGCTGAGCACTTAACCATTTGTGTCATCCATTAACTCACCAAGTAATTACTAAATCATGTTAAATTTCTTTGCCTACATTTAAATTTTTTTATAATTCTAATATGTAATCTCAATACATACCCCAAACTTGCACTAATTTCAGTCTAATGTGTGTTCTTCAAGCAGAGATTTTTGTTCCAAACACTGTAGTTGAGAAAACTACAGGTGCCCTTCACAAGAAGCATCAAACTTTGTGAAATTTAAATATATAAAGTGACTTTCCCTTTTCCAAAAGATATTATTGGAAAATACTAATCCAGAATTCTTGAATGATATTTTGGGTATAAACAATAAGTTTTTCTAGGTGATACAAAGCCAGATCACAGAAGCTTTGAAAACCAAGGAGAGACATTTAAATGGAATGTCATTGCTCTTAGGGAACAAGGAAGTGGTCTGAAAAACATCATTTTAGGAAACTGTGTAGCTAAAGAAATTTTTAAGGTGTGTTTTGGGAAAAACTTTAGGAACAAGAAAGTCATCTAATTGTTATAATAAGAAGCTGTGATAGTTGTACTATAGAGATGACATAGGAAATGAAGAGGAAGAAGAAAAATGTGAAGTCATTTCCAAAATGATTTTAAGAATGTGAAAGGAATGTTTTAAATATGGAATTGGTGTATCCCCTGAGGAATGGTTTTATAACTATAAACCTCTGGTTGATGGATTTCTTGAAGTGACTTCAAAACATCAATGCAAAAGACAACACAGGACATGGTGACTGTCTGTTGCTCATCTTTTTACAAAACCAAAACTAACTTTTTTCCTGTGCTGTCAAAACTGACCACCCAGTATGATACCATCATAATAAGTAATTGCAAGAGCCTAAACTGCATTCAGCCTCTGTGTACGCAGGAGCCATAGAATTACAGAAGCCTCCCACTTTAACACTCTCCTGGGCAAAACCAAGACCAAAACCAAATCAGTTGTTGTCAAGTCAACTCTGACTCATGGTGATCCCATGTGTGTCAGAGTGGAACTGTGCTCCATAGAGTTTTCAATGATTGATTTTTCAGAAGTACATTGCCAAACCATTCTCCCAGGGTATCTTTTTGGTTAGCAGCTGAGCACATTACATTTGCACTACCCAGGGACTCCTCCCATGCTGTTATTGTCTGCTAATTCCTTGATCCAGTCACACTATGTTAAGAAAAGTTTTTACTTGGGAAACCGAATAACTGTTCCTATTTATTACTCTGATCTCCACACTTAGCACATGATAGACATTCTGTAGGACTTAGGTATTGCTCAAATGGTTAGTTGATTGATTGATATTAGAAACTGAAGTTGCCTCCGGAGCTGCTTTCAAATATTTACCCCAGAGCTTTCCAAACTAAGCAGGCAAATCACCTGGGGCTCTTGTTATGTGGGTTCTGATTCAGTGGGGCTGGGTGAGACCTGAGATTCTGCCTTTCTACTAAGCTTCCAGGATCCAGTGCTATTGGTCCTTGGACCACATTTGTACAGAAGGGTCTTCCCTATAAAAGGAGCAGTGAACCCCTGGGAACTAACCTCCCCAGAGAGTGCATGTGCACATATTGTGAATCGTAGAGGTATTTGTGGTGAATTCAGAAAAGCAAGGAAACTAAATTCTTCCTAAGTGACTTCAGAGCAGGCAGGCACAACCTGTCGGCCTCACCTGAGAAGACCTAATGATCAGGAGGTGGATATGACATTGGCAGTGAAATCTTAGGTGTCAGGGAAGCCTCCAAAGCAGCTCTATCAGTCAGCTCCCTCTCACAAGAGGGCGTGGGAGAGGGGCACCAATTTGGCAAGAATGAGGACTATTTTATTATGGAGAACTCCCTAATTATGCATTTAAGGATGTGTGTGGCACATTCCAGAGCCTACACTGCTCTCATAAGGATTCCACTGTTAGTTTTGAAAAGAGAAATAGCAATGCAACTTTCTAGACTCCCACGCCATTCACACATCAAATTTGTGTGCCAACTCACAGTATACCCACTGGAAATGTAAACAGAGCTAACGCCAACGTTTAAGCTGAAGCTTGTCAAGATGCAGTTATGCAGAAAAAGGACTTTGTTTCTTTCTCTCGTTTCAAAACAAATTTCTCTCTGACGTTTTAAAAATTACATTAGGCATGTATTTGTTAAAACACAAAAGCCGGAGCCCCAAGGAACTTAACACAAGGGCTTTCATATACGAGATGCCTGATCAAGGTTTGCTTGTGGCCTTTCATAAACTTACACAATCAATCTAAGGCAAAAGCACCCAATAGTAGCACCTTTGTGACTATACCCACAGTTTAGATGCTTCCCAAGCACATTGATCAGATATGGCCCCTCCTTTGGAAATATGATCAGGCAGCATGATGGAACTGTTGGTCAGAAGAGGTCACTGTAGCAAATGGAGACTTTGGAGCAATGAGATAGCAGATCTAACCCCTAGTCACAGACTGCTCCAACCAGATCCTCTGGTGGAAGATCAACCCTACAGAACAAGGACTTTCAACATGTCTTGACTGGTAGTTTCGGTAGGAAAAATATTTTACATCACATCCTAACACACACACACACACACACACACACACACGAAACAAGAGCTTTACACAATCAGTCACCCTTATTATATACAATGTGCTGTTTCTGAATGATGGTCTCTTCAAATATATCATTAGACAATTCCCCAAACCCCACTTTTTTTTTATGGATTTTTCTTTATCTAACCAGAACCAAACAACAACAAAAAAAACATGGCAGTTTTGCTCTCATCTCATGATATTTTAAAATTCCATCTTAATCATTCCTTTTCCCTCACCATCTTCACTCAATTCACTGCCCCTGTTGTTCTCCTGATCAGTAGTTTTATTCTCCTCTTTTAAAATCTGGAGAAGCAATTAGCACAATAAAGAATAGCATAGACTTTGGAGCCAGACTCACTTCCGCCTCTGTGTGGCCTTGGCCTCTGTGATGTTTGTGTGTCAACTTGGCTGGGCCTGGCTGAGTGGCTGGGCAGCTGGTGGTAGTTATTCCCCATGATGAGACTGGCAATCAATGCTGTGGTGGGATCCACAACAAGCAGCTAAGTAGCTGCTTTGGGTATGTGGTCTGCTTCCTGTATATAACAAGCAGCTTTGGGAATGGTCTCTAGCCTATGGCATGCTTGGACCCTGCAGGTAGCCATGTCATTGTTCAGCAGCCTGCCATGCTCTGCAGACCTTGGGACTTACAATGGACTGGACTTAATGGCCTGCCATGTGGTTTGGTAACATTGGGACCGTGCCTTTTTACTTGTCAACCTTGGGCTTGGCAGCCTCAGCAGCCAGCAGCTGTCTGAGTGAAGAAAAGCCTCTAGCTTCAGTGGGCTGGGAACTGGAGGCAGAGCTGAAGCCCAAGGCTGAGGGGCTTTCACCCAGCCCCTAGAGCCTGGCACTTGGAACTTGGACTTAAAGCCTCCAAATTGTAGGAGAATAAACTGTTTGTTCAGCCATCCCATTTGTGGTATATTCTTGTCAGAACAGCCTCTGTGTACCAGTTTTCTCATCTGTAAAAAGATGATAATAATAAGCCTTGGTCACAGGGTTGTTGTGAAGATTTGATTTGTCAATAACGATAAAGACTTAGAATAGTGTGGAGCATGGAGTAAGGCACCTGCTACTACAACTACTGTTACTGTTCAAATCCCATCCTCTAGAATGACCTCAATTATGAATGGCCTCTGCTTGACCTTCTCAACACTTTTCTAGTCAGTGTCCTTTCCCATCTGCCAACACAGTCATGCTATGTTGTTGTTGTTCTTTGGTGCCGTCGAGTCATCTCTGACCCATAGCAACCCTATGTACAGCTGAACGAAACATTGCCTAGTCCTGTGCCAGCTCCATGATCCCTGCTATACCTGAGCCCATTGTCACAGCCACTGTGTCAATCCATCTTGTTGAGGGCCTTCCTCTTTTTCATTGACCCTCCACTTTACCAGGCATGATATCCTTCTCAGAGAATGGTCCCTTCTTACAACATGACCAAAGTAAGTGAGACAAAGTCTGGCCATTCTCGCTTCCAAGGAGCACTCCGGCTGCACTTCTTCCAGGACAGATTTCTTAGTTCTTTTAGCAGTCAACGGTTCTTTCAGCATTCTTTGCTGGCACCACAACTCAAAAGCATTCATTCTTCTTCAGTCTTCCTTATTCATGGTCCAGCTCTTACATGAGTATAAGGTGATTGAAATACCATGCCTTGTGTCAGGTCAGTACCTTAGTCTTCAAGGAGATATCTTTGCTCTTCAGCACTTGAAAGAGGTCCTTCACAGCCGATTTGCCAAGTGCTATACGTTGTCTGTTGACTGCTGCTTCCATTGGTGTTGATTGTAGAACCAAGTAATATGAAATCTTTGACAACTTCAATCTTTTCTCCATTTATCATGATGCTGCTTATTGGTCTAGTTGTGAGGATTTTTGTTTTCTTTATATTGAGATGTAATATATACTGCAGAATGTAGTCTTCAATCTTCATCAGTAAGTGCTCCAAGTCATCCTCACTTTCAGCAAGCAAAGTTGTGTCATCAGCAGGTTGTTAATGAGTTAACAGATTGTTAATGAGTCTTCCTTCAATCCTGATGCCACATTCTTCTTTATGTAGTCCAGCTTCTCGGATTATTTGTTCTGTGTACAGATTGAATAAATATGGTGAAAGGATACAACCCTGACGCACTCCCTTCCTGATTTTAAACCATGCAGTGTCCCCTTATTCTGTTTGAATGACAGTCTCCTGGTCTATGTACAGGTTCCTCATGAGTACAATTTAAGTGCTCTGTAATTCCCATTCTTCTCAATGTTATCCACAATTTGCTGTGATCCACACAATTGAATGCCTTTGCATAGTCAATAAAACACAAGTAAACCTCTTTCTGGTATTCTTTGCTTTAAGCCAAGATCCATCTGACATCAGCTATGATATCCCTCGCTCCACATCCCCTTCGGAATCCAGCTTGCATTTCTGGAAGTTCTCTGTCAATATACTGCTGGAACCATTTTTGAATTATCTTCAGTAAGATTTTACTTACATATGATATCAATGATATTGTTTGATAATTTCCATATTCTGTGGGATCACCTTTCTTTGGAATAGGTATAAACATGGATCTCTTCCAGTCAGTTGGTCAGGTAGCTGTCTTCCAAATCTCTTGGCATAGCCTAATGAGTACCTCCAGCACGGCATCCATCTGCTGAAACATCTCAGTGGGTATTCCATCAATTTCTGGAGCCTTGTTCTTTGACAATTTCTTCAGTGCAGCTTCAATTTCTTCCTTCAATACCATTGATTCCTGATCACATGACACCTCCTGAAATAGGTGAACATCAATTCTTTTTGATATAGTGACTCTGTATATTCCATCCATCTTCTTTTGATGTTTCCTGCATCATTCAACATATTGCCCATGGAATCTTTCAATATTGCAACTCAAGGCTTAAATTTTTACCTCAGTTCTTTCAGCTTGAGAAATGGTGAGCATGTTATTCCCTTTTGGTTTTCTAATTCCAGCTCTTTGCACATTTCATTATAATATTTTACTTTGGCTTCAAAAGAAGATGTTACAGAGTCACTGTACCAAAAAGAATTGGTTGACATTCAACCATTTCAGGTAGTAGTAAATGATCGAGAACTGATGGTATGAGAGAAGAAGTCCAAGTTGCATTAAAGTCATTGGTTCCAGGTAAACAAAGCTCCAAGAATGAAGGAAATAGCAATTGAGATGTTTTAACAAACAGATGCAATACTGGAAATGCTCACTGCTTAGAAATTTGAAAGAGCACTTCCTGGCCAACTGACTGGAGAAGATTCATATTTGTGCCCATATAAAAGAAAAGTGATCCAACAGAATGTGGAAAATGTTGAATGGTTTCATTAATATGACCCACAAGCAAAATTTTGCTAAAGATAATTCAAAAACATGAGGCGAGGCAAGATGGCGGACTAGGCAGAAGGATTGCACAGACCCTCTTCAACAAAGAAAAGGGAAACCAATTAACACAGACACAGAAGATAAT
>NW_006921659.1:73742-100046 GCF_000298275.1 Orycteropus afer afer
AAATTAAAAAAAAAAAAAGATAATTCAAAAACAGTTGTGGCTCTACATCAACAGAGAACTGTCAGAAATTCAAGCAGGATTCAGAAGAGGACATGGAATGAGAGATTCCTAGCTGATGTCAGATGGATCTGAGCTAAAAACAGCATACCAGAAAGATGTTTGCTTGTGTTTTATTGACTGTCCAAAGGCATTCAACTGTATGGATCATAACAAATTATGCATAACATTGCAAACGATGGGAATTCCAGAACACTTAATTGTGTTCATGTGGATCATGTACTCAGACCAAGAGGCAGTCATTGAAACACAAGCGGATATTGCATGGTTTTCAATCAGGAAAGGTGTGTGTCAGGGTTATATCTTTCACCATAATTATTCAATATGTATGCTGAACAAATCTGAGAAGCTGGACTATGGGAAGAAGAATGTGGCATTAGAATTGGTGGAAGCTTCATTAACAATCTGTGGTATCCACATGACACAACCTTGCTTGCTGAAAGTGAGGAAAACTTGAAGCACTTATTGATGAAGATCAAAGACTTCTGCAGTATGAATTATACCTCACATGAAGAAAACAAAACAAAAAAAAAATCCTCACAACTGAACCAATACGGAGCATTATGATAAATGGAGAAAAGATTGGAATTGTCAAGGATTTAATTGTACTTGGATACACAATCAACACCTATGGAAGCAGCAGTCAAGAAAGAAAACAACATATCACACTACACAAATCTGGTGCAAAAAACTGCTTTAAAGTGTTGAAGAGCAAAGATGTTACTTTGAGAACTAAGGCACACCTGACCCGGACCATGGTAGTTTCGATTGCCTTATATGCATGTGAAAGCTGGACAGTGGATAAGGAAGAGAGAATAAGAATTGATGCCTTTGAATTATGGTGTTGATGAAGAATTTAGAATATACCATGGACTGCCAGAAGAACAAGTCTGTCTCAAAAGAAGTACAGCCAGAAAGCTCCTTAGAGTGAGGATGGCAAGACTTTGTCTCTTGTACTTTGGACATGTTGTTATCAGGAAGAACAAATCCCTGGAGAAGGGCATTATGCTTGGTAAAGTAGAGGGTCAGCAAAAAAGATGGAAACTCTCAACAAGATGGCTTAACACACTGGCTGCAACAATGGGCTCAAACATAGCAAAAATTCTAAGGATGGGATGTGACCAGGCAGTATTTCCTTCTGTTGTACAAAGGATTGCTATGAGTTGGAGCTGCCTCAGTGACAGGTAACAATAAATCCTCTGAACAGTTCTGCAAAGCAGGTAACCTTATTTCCATTTTATAGACAAAAAGAGATAATGCACAAGAGTAAAAAGAAAAGAAAGAAGTGTTCATTAACCAACCACAAATCCTGAATATCCTATCCATGTTGGTGTTTACAGAAGGAGAATATACCCAACGGGCACAGACCTTGCTCTATGAACTTATTTGAGGCTTTGCCCAGCCTAGCACTGCATGCAGTAAGTCACTTAACAATAATAATAATAAATATTTAGGAAGAAAAAAATGCTGATGTTGGCAAAAGTTCAGGTCATCTCTGGGGAAGGAGGAAAGCATGGTAATGAATTCTATGAACCAGATAAAGATATTTATCTAAATATAGAGGGACTTCTGAAGGAAAATGAAGGGGTTTATTGTAGACTGAGAGAGAGGACAGGGTGACCAAAGGAGGTGGGGCCTGCCCCAGGCCTTTAGACAAGGAGGGCATTACAGCACAAAGAGCAGAGATTTATGATCAGTGTGGGATTACCCAATAAACTAGATAAGCATAGATTTACTTGTGCTTAATTACTAATCTGTAATGAACAATTTCACATTTTTCTACCACATCAAAGATACTGCTTTCAGTAACTTTCTAACAGAATCAAAGCCTATTTTCAAAGCCTAGTCTCTGACAGGGACAGAGTACCCAGTAAGGAAGATAAACACGGCTAATTTGTGCTTACCTACTAATCTGTAGTCAACGATTTCACGTATTTTTCAATACAGATGTGTAAAACCCATGTGAAATCATTCACTACAGATTAGTAAGTAAACACAAGTAATCCCATGCTTACCTTGCTTATTGAGTAATCTGGCCCTGTTTACTATCCAAGGACAGCTTCCAGGATGTTATAAACTGGCCTCAAGAAAAAGGAAACCCGAGTCTTCATGCTTTCGTGCCTTCACCAACAACTTCCAGCCAGCAAAGTGATTCCAGATTTTTGGCAGCCTTTTGAATTAGTTCTAGTCACAAATTAAAAGCAGAAATTGCCCTAGATTTCTGTTTTTCAAAATTTCCCTTTTCTGTAGCACCAGGCAGCTCGAGAAACTTCTTATTGATGTTCTCATGGATGTTCAAAGTTTGAGGTCTCACAGATCAATCAATGAACCAAATACTTGTTGGATAACAGTGGTGTGTTCACCCGGTGAATTATACAGCAATGAGGACTAGTAATAAGGCATTACAAATAGGGGGGTTGGCTAATGGCAAACGCTGCATGCTGGTTTGTATTAACTCTTTTCATAGACTTTGTGTGATACACAGAAAAAGCAGATTAAACATGAGAGGGAGGTGAAATCAGATAAGGCCGGGGCTTTGTCACAAGAAGCCTGAAGAGGGAGGAAGTTAGGGAGGAGGCCAGGTCAGAAGCCTGTTATGTTTTGTTAAACAATATATTATTGTGTTTTTAATGACTGTTTACACGGGAAATTAGGTTCCCATTTAACGATTTCTGTACATATTTTTCAGTGATATTGATTACATTTTTCCTAACATGTCAACATTTTCATTATTTATGTTCTAGTTGTTCTATTTAACTTAATCTAGCTTCTCTGGCTCTTCCTACCTTTTCATCTTTGCTTTAAGTTAAATGTTGACCCATTTGGTCTCATAAAGATCAATTTTTTTAAAGAAGGACAGTATTCATGGGAGATAATTATTTATTTCATGAGCCAATCTGTTATTTAGCTGAAAGGAGACCTCTGAGTGTGGTTTCAGTACAAAATTTAAAGGGTGTCTCAGGGTGATAGTGTAGGGGGTTCTTCTAGTCTCTACTGGCCCAGTAAGTTTGGACTTCTTTAAGAATTTGAGTTTTGTTCTGCAATTTTCTCCCATCTAGGCACCTTCTAGTTCTGGTCTCAGGAGAGGTGAGGCCATGGTTCACTTAGGCTTTTAGTCCTATAGACTACTTTATCCTTTGAGTCTTTGGTTCCCTTCATTGTCTTTTGCTTGAGCCACGTAAAGACCTATATTTGCATCTTTTTTTTTTTTTTAATTGTGATTTGGGTGAAAGTTTACAGAGAAAATTCACTTTCCATACAACAGTCACATACACTTTGTCTCATGACATTGACTATGATTTATCACAAAGCCAAGATCCATCTGACATCATGTCCTTCTCTCCATGCATTCCTCCCCCCTGACCTGTCTCCCTGTGCATACACGGCCCTTCTATTCTCCCATGATTGTTGTCTCCAAGGAGTATATCTACCTAATGTAACTGTTCAGCTCATATGCCTGTCTTTTGTTTTGCTGAAAGCCACAGGAGTGGGTTCAATTCCAGACCTGAAGGGCAGCTAGGGGCCATAGTCTCAGTAGTTCCATCAGGCTCTGTCAGATCACCAAACTTGATCCCCTTTTTTGTAAGTGATTTTGAGTTTTTTTTCCACATTGTTCTCCCACTCTATTGAGGATCTCCTACATAGATCCCCCCTCTAAGTGGTTGACAGTGGTAGCAGGGCACCATCTAGTTCTTCTGGTCTCATAGTCATATAGGCTGAGGATTGCATGGTGTACCAGTAGCTTGGACTAATTGTTTCCATGCATCTTTGGTTTTCTTCATTCTTCTTTGCTCTGAATGAGGACCCCCACCATTGCATCTAGATGGCTGCTTGCAAGCTTTTAAGATCCCAGTCGCTACTCATCAAAGTAAGTGTGGAACAATGTTTTGTGTAGTATGTTATGCCAATTGAGCTTGATGTCCACTGTGACTATGATCCTGAGCACACAGATCTAACTACTTACTCCCTCTGGGTGGGAGCTGGCTGGAGCCAAGAAGTGACTACAACCTTGTCCCTTGTTAGCTCTACTATATACCTGGGAATTCTTACAGAACGTACCAATATGCTTGTAGAATCCCTGTCTGCCAACTCTATACATGGTCTTGGGTACACTCCCCCCTACATAGACATACTTAATAGTTCAGCCTGCCCACCTATGTATCCACCCACATATCCATGTTTGCCTTCACTGACAATCCAGTACTGTATGTGCTTGCAAGATTTTAAGACCCAAGATATTAATCACTAAACTAGGATATAGAACATAAAGTTTATAAACTGTTGTTGTTAGGTGTCATTGAGTCAATTCTGACGTAACAATTCTATATTCAACAGAACAAGGCACTGCCTGGTCCCGCATCAGCCTCACAATCCTTGGTATGCTCAAGCCCATTGTTGTAGTCACTGTGTCAATCCATCTCATTGAGGGTCTTCCCCTTTTTCACTGACCCCCCATTTACCAAGCATGATACCCTTCTTCAGCGACTGGTCCTTTCTGATCATATGACCAAAGTAGGTGAGATGAAGCCTAAGGAGCATTCTGGCTGCACTTCTTCCAGGACAGATTTGTTGATTTTTCTGGAAGTCCATGGTATTTTTGGAATTCACCACCAACACCACAATTAAATGGCATCAATTATTCTTCAGTCTTCCTTATTCACTGTCCAGCTTTCACATGCATATGAGGGGATTAAAGATTGATATCTCAGGCATTAGTGAGCTAAAATGGACTGAATTTGGCCATTTTGAATGAGATAACCATATGATCTACTATGCCAGGAATGACAAATTGAAGAGGAATGGTCTGGCATTCATCATCACAAAGAATGTTTCAAGATCTATCCTGAAGTACAATGCTGTCGGTGATAGAATAATATCCATACACTTACAAGGAAAGCTAATTAATACTATTATTATTCAAATTTATGCACCAACCACCAAAGCCAAAGATGAGGAAATTGAAGAATTTACCAACATCTGAGGTCTGAAATTGACCAAACATGCAATCAAAATGTGCTGATTATTACCTGTAACTGGAATGCAAAAGTTGGAAACAAAGAAGAGTCACCAGTAGTTGGAAAATTTGACCTTGGATATAGAAATAATGCTGGAGATCGCATGATAGAATTTTGCAAGACCATGACTTATTCATTGCAAATACCTTTTTTTTCAACAACACAAATGGCAGTTATACATGTGGACTTCACCAGATGGAGTACACAGGAATCAGATTGACTACATCTGCAGCAAGAGGCAATGGAGAAGCTCAATATCTTCACCCAAAACCAGACCAGGAGCTGATTGTGGAACTGACCATCAACTGCTCATTTTCAAGTTGAAGACAATTAAAACAAGTTCACGAGAGCCAAAATATGGCCTTGATTATATCTCTCCCACATTTAGAGACTATTTAAAGAATAGATTTGATGCATTGAACACCAATAACTGAAAACCAGAGGAATTGTGGGATGACATCAAGAACATCATTAATTATGCATAACATTGGGAAGAATAGAAATTCCAGGACACTTAATAGTGCTCATGAGAATCTAAATACAGAGGCTATCATTTGAACAGACCAAGGGAGTACTGCTTGGTTTAAAATAAAGAAGGGTGTGTGTCCGGGTTGTATTCTTTCACGATACTTATTCAATTTGTATGCTGAGCAAATAATTCGAGAAGCTGGACTATATGAAGAAGAATGTGGCATCAGGATTAGAGGAGGACTC
This sequence comes from Orycteropus afer afer, assembly GCF_000298275.1. Lineage (NCBI taxonomy): Eukaryota > Metazoa > Chordata > Mammalia > Tubulidentata > Orycteropodidae > Orycteropus > Orycteropus afer. The sequence continues at coordinate 79,529 of NW_006921659.1, forward strand.
ATTAAGAACATGCAAGACGCAGACTATACAACCTTGCTTAGTGAAAGTGAAGAGGACTTGATGTACTTACTGATAAGAATCAAAGACTACAGTCTTTAGTATGGATTACACCTCAACATGAAGAAAAAAAAAATCCTCACAACTGAATCAATAAACAGCATCATGATAAATGGAGAAAAGATTAAAATTGTCAAAGATTTCTTATACTTAGATCCATAATCAACACCCATGGAAGCAGCAGTCAAGATATCAGACATCATATTGCACTGTGCAAATCTGCTGCAAAAGACCACTTTAAAGTGTTGAAGAGCAAAGATGTCACTTTGAAGATTAACGTGTGCCTGGCCAAAGCCATGGTACATTTGTTATTGTTAGGTGCCGTCCTGTTGTCTCCTACTCATAACGATCTTATATACAGCAGAATGAAACACTGCCTGGTCCTGTGCCAGGTCCATGATCTTTGCTATACTTGACCCCATCGTTGCAGCCACTGTGTCAATTCATCTCATTGAAACCCTTCCCCTTTTTCGTTATCCCTCCACTTTGCCAAGCATGATATCCTTCCCCAGGGAATGGTCCCTTCTTACAACATGACTAAAGTAGGTGAGACAAAGTCTGCCCATTCTCGCTTCCAAGGAGTATTCCTTCCAAGTCTAAGAAGCATTCTGGCTGAGCTTCTTCCAGGACAGATTTGTTAGTTCTTTTAGCTATCCATGGTACTTTAAGCATTCTTCACCAACACCAAAACTCAAAAGCATTGACTCTTGTTCGGTCTTCCTTTTTCATTGTCCAGCTCTCACATTCATATGAGGCAATTGAAAATACCATGGCTTGTGTCAGGTGCACCTTAGTCTTCAAGGAAACATCTTTGCTCTTGAGCACTTGAAAGAGGTCCTTTGCAGAATATTTTCCCAATGCTATATGATGTCTGATACCTTGACTGCTGCTTCCATTAGTGTTGATTGTAGAACCAAGTTGTCTTTGACAACTTCAATCTTATCTTCACTTATCATGATGCTGCTTATTGGTCCTGTAGTGAGAATTTTTGTTTTCTTTATGTTGAGATGTAATCCATACTGCAGACTGTAGTCTTTAATCTTCATTAGTAAGCATTTCAAGTCATCCTCACTTTCAGCAAGCAAAGTTGTGTCATCTGCATAACATAGGTTGCTAATGAGTCATCCTCCAATCCTGATGCCACATTCTTCTTCATATAGTCCAGCTTCTCAGATTATTTGTTCAACAAACAGATTGAATAAATATGGGGAAACGATACAACCCTGAAGCACTCTCTTCTTGATTTTAAACCATGCAGTGTCCCCTTGTTCTGTTCGAATGACAGCTTCCTGGTGTACGTACAGGTTCATCATGAGCACGATTAAGTGTTCTGGAATTCCCATTCTTCACAATGTTATCCATAATTTGCTTTGATCCACACAATTGAATGCCTTTGCAAAGTCAACAAAACATAGGAAAACATCTTTCTGGTATTCTTTGCTTTGAGCCAAGATCCATCTGACATCAACAATGATATCCCTTGTTCCATGTCCTCTTCTGAATCCAGCTTGCATTTCTGTCAATATACTCTTTCAACTGTTTTTGAATTATCTTCACTGAGATTTTACTTGCATGTTATATTAATGATATTGTCTGATAATTTTCACATTCTGTGAGATCACTTCTCTTTGGCATGGGTACAAATGTGGATGTTTTCCAGTCCATTGGCCAGGTAGTTGTCTTCCAAATCTCTTGGCATAGCTGAGTGAGTGCCTCTAGTGAGGCATCCGTTTGTTGAAACCTCTCATTGGGTATTCCATCAATCCCTAGAGCCTTGTTTTTCACCACTTCCCTCACTGCAGCTTCAACTTCTTCCTTTAATATCACTGGTTATTGATCATATGCCACCTCCTGAAATGGATGAACATCAAACAATTCTCTTTAGTACAGTGACTCTGTGTATTCCTTCCATCTTCTTTTGATATTTCCTGCATTATTCAATATATTGCCCATAGACTCTTTCAATATTGCAACTTCAGGCTTAAATTTCCTCTTCAGTTCTTTCAGCTTGAGAAATGCCAAGCGTGTTCTTTCCTTTTGGCTTTTCAACTCCATGTCTTTTGCACATTTCATTATAATAATTGACTTTGTCTTCTCAAGCTGCTCTTTGAAATCTACTGTTTAGCTCTTTTATCTTGCCATTTCTTCCATTTGCTTTAGCTACTCTCTCCTTAAGGGCAAGTTTCAGACTCTCTTTTGACATCCATTTTGGTCTTTTGTTCCTTTCTTGTCTTTTTAATGACCTTTTGCTTTCTTCATATACGATGTTATTGATGTCATCTCAGAACTCATCTGGTCTTTGTTCACTGGTATTCGATGTGTCAAATCTATTCTTCAGGTGGTCTCTAAATTCAGGTGAGATATATTCAAGGTCATATTTTGGCTCTTACGCACTTTTAATCTCCTTCAGCTTCAACTTGAACTTGTATATGAGCAATTAATGGTCTGTTCCATTGTCAGCTCCTCACCTTGTTATGACTGATGATATTGAGCTTCTCCAATGCTCTTTCCACAGAATTAGTCGATTTGATTTCTGTGTATTCTATCTGGTGAGGCCCATGTGTATAGTCACCATTTATGTTGTTGAAAAAGGTAATGGCAATGAATATGACATTGGTCTTGCAAAATTCTATCATGTGATCTCTGGCATCATTTCTGTCACCAAGGCCATGTTTTCCAAGTATTGATGCTTATTCTTTATTTCCAACTTCACATTCCAATCACCAACAATAATCCATACATTTTGATTGCATGTTTGGTCAATTTCAGGCAGAAGAAGTTGGTAAAAACCTTCATCTTTTGCTTTGGTGATTGGTGCATAAATTTGAATATTAGTTTATTAACTGTTCTTCCTTGTCAGTTTATAGATATTATCCTCTCACTGACAGCATTGTACTTTGGGATAGATCTTGAAATATTCTTTTTGACAACAAATACAATGCCATTCCTCCTCAATATGTCATAGTAGACCATATGATTGTCTGATTCAAAACTGCCAATATCAGCCCATTTCTGCTCACTAATGCCTAGGATATCTATCTTTATGCATTCCATTTCATTTTTGACCACTTCCAATTGTCTCAGATTCATACTTTGTACATTCCACATTCTGATTATTAATGAATGTTTGCATGTTTCTTCTCATTTTGAATTGTGCCCCATTAGCATATGAAGATTCTGAAGGTTTCACTCCATCCACATCATTAAAGTCAACTCTACTTTGAGGAGGCACCTCTTCCGAGTCATATTTTGAATGCCTTCCAACCTGAGGGGCTCATCTTCTGACACAGTATTAGGCAATATTTCATGGCTCTTCATAAAGTTTTCCAGTTTCATGTCACACAGTGTTTCACTGCTATTCATAAAGTTCTCATTAGACAATTCTTTCAGAAGTTTATGTCTCATCCTTCTTCACAGTTTGTCTTAGCCTGGAAGCTCTGCTGAAACCTACCCACCATGGGTGACCCTGCTGGTATTCAAAATACCAGCGGCATAGCCCCCAGCCTCACAGCAACACAGAAGCCACCACATATGACAAACTGACAGATAAGTAGTGGGAAGTTTATGAACTATGTTATCCCAGTTGTTCAAGTTGTCCCATGAGACTATAGAAGCCTTCAATTGAAGTGTGGTAGCAGAGTATCCATCCAAAACTGTTCATTGAATGCATACAGATGTAAATGATTTAAAATGAGCATATTATCCCAGACCCAGAGCACAGTCATTTATAAGCCATTGTATTCTAGGTGTAACCAACAGAAAAACAGAATTGTGATATTTATATGTTTGTAGAATTATTTTGAAATTTGGATGGCTATGTTGTTGTTGTTGTTATGTGCCATGGAGTCAGATCCAACTCATAGGACCCCTCCTTGGGTTTCCAAGGTGGTATCACTATGGAAGTAGATTGCCCAACCTTCCTTCCAAGGAGTGGCTGGGGGGTTTGAACCACCAGCCTTCTGGCTAGCAGTCAAGTGCCTTAGGTACTATGCTACCAGAGCTCCCTGGATGGATATAGGTCTAACCTTTTCAGTGACTTTTGACTCCCTGAATCAGTTTGATCACTTGGCAACAGATGAGGAGAAGTTGTAAGAGAACAGTGCTTGGTACATAATGAGCACACCAAACTATTTGCTGAGTTATGGAGAAATGGTAAATTAAAGAGGAAAGGAGCCAGTGAGAAAACCAAGTTCTTCTCCCACCCAAGAATGCTCCCAGGGAGAGCAGCCTGACAGAACATGGAGACTTTGGAAGCAGGTTCATCTACATACCTTATCCATCCCAGCTAAACAGGTGTCTTCTGTAAAGAACAGTCCATGCTGATCACTAACTCCTTAATTCCATGTGCCATGTTGTGGTGGTGGTTAGTTGCTGTTGGGTCAATTTGGACTCATGATGACCTTATGTATAACAGAATAAAATGTCCATTCCTGTGCCATCTTTATGATCATTGGTAGTTTGAATCCATTGTTGTAGTTATGTGTCAATCCATCTCATTGAGGGTTTTCTTCCTTTTCACAAAATGCTTTCTAGTATATCTTGCTTATCTTGACAGTATCAAAAACATAGCCTGTTTAGAACATGTGAGTAGCAGGCAGTAAATTAGATAGTTGCTGAATCTGAAACAGTAAAATCTTCTTGATGAAGAAGGTGCTAGTCCATGGAGGAGGCTACAAAACACAGGCTCTAAGCAGAGGAAGGGAGCTCTGGTGGCATAGTGTCTATGGCATTTGACTGCTAACCAGAAGGCTGATGGTTCAAACCCACCAGCCACTGTTGAAGGAAGATGGGGTGATCTACTTCCATAGTGATACTGCCTCAGAAACCCAAGGAGGGGGTCGCTATTAGCTGGAACAGACTCCACAGCAGTGAATTTGTTTTTTTTTTTTTTTGAAGCAGAGGAAATCTCATCAGAAAGAAGGTATAGAAGGTCTGGGAGCATCTTGGACTTTCTGTTATTACTCCTTCTGCCTTATATCCACACACAAACTGTGGCACATTTATCTAACTCTTTAGACTAGTGTAAGGGTAACTGATACTTTGTGCAGTAGCTAAATCTTAATAATTCCAACACCATAAGAAATAACATAAGCAAAGTGCACCTTCTTAATAAGCAAGTAGTTTGTGATGAGTACCAGCAGGGGGAGTTGTCTGAGTGGGATGTGGTGTCAAGCAGGAGGCACCTATGCAACAGAATGGTTCTTACCATACCAAACTCATTGCTGTAGAGTTAATTCTAACTCACAGTGACCCTATAAGACAGAGTAGAACCACCTCATGGTGTTTTCAGGGCTATAAATCTTTATGGAAGCAGACTGCCACATCTTTCTTCCGTGGAGTGGCTGGAGCCAAATGTTTGACCATTGCACCACTAGGAATCCTTCATTCTTGCCATAGCTCCCTTAAATGTCTTTCCCTTAAATTTATTTACACTGCTCTTAACCTCAAAGCAGTTAAAAATAGCAAGATGTTTCTTCCACTCTCCTTTTCCTTCTCACAACGTGAGATTCAAGCAGTAAGAAGGTGGGCCTTTTTATGAAGGCCCTATATTTTTGTGCTTTCTTTGTGTCACTTGAGTGAACCATCACTTAACACTGATGTAATCCTGTAGATGAACTAAAACATATTATGAAGATGGAGTGGGTAGGGCATATTTTATTCCATTATATTTAGGTTACCATGAGTCAACTGTGCAGCAACTAATAACAACAATCCTGTAAATTCTCTGGATTCCACACTTCTTAGATATATTGGTTGGTTTCTATTTCATTTGCCTGATATAAAGGCCAGAGTTAACAGCAGAAACTTGAGTTCAAGTCCCAAATCCATTACTCTCTTGAAGTTTCATTGACCTCAGTAGTAGGCAGGTATCCCACAAGCCAGTGATGGCATAAGCCCACACTCTCTTAAAGTAGATTCTGAGGGGTGGGTAGGATAAAGGAGGGAATGAGCGAGAAGAGGGCAGGAGCAAAGGCAGACTGAAGGAAAGTTCTCCTCTTTTTACCTACTCAAACCAAGTGAACAAAGCTTACTGCCCTCAAGTCAATTAGTGACCCCCACTGGGTTTCAAAGGCTGTAAATCTCTACAAATGCAGATTGCCTCACCTTTCTTCCACAGAACAGATGGTGTGTTTGAACCACCGATCTTTGGGTTAGCAGCCAAATGCTTTAACCACTATACCACAGAGCTCCTAGTTTCACCAACTGGAAGGCAGCAATCACCATTGTTGTTGTTAGTTGCTGTCAGTAGAGGTTTATCTGTGGAAGCAGCACCTGTGGCAAGCAAGCACTGAAACTGCACCACCATCCAAACATCTGACACTATTCTTTGAGTTAAGTTTACCATATCAGCTCAAAAATACAAGTCAAACTCACTTATCTTTTACTTAACCCATTGTGGCACTACATGAAAATTATGACTGTACCTTCCTTACTTTCACTGATGAAAATCAGTCTATGATGTGCTCAAAGTCATTTTTTTTTTTTTTCAGTTTCTTCTCTTTCTACACTCAGCAGAGCAAGATCACAAGTCTGCCTTGACCCATGAAGGCTCTTAAATTCGGAAGTATTAGTTATAAGTTGCTGAATATCTCTCACCACTGGTGATGGAACCTTTGATGGCTAGCCCCCTCCAAATGGCACCCAGGGCACACACCATACCTGCCATATCTTAGCTGTGCCTTTTGCCATCAAGTCAAGTGTCACAAATGGAAAAGCACTCAACTACTAACTGGAGGTTGATGGTTCAAACCCACCCAGAGGCACCTCAGAAGGCAGGCCGACTGATTTGTTTCTGAAAAGTCACAGCCTTGCAAACATTATGAAGCAGTTCTGCTCTGCACACATTGGTCACCATCATCACTGTACTACTTGAAAATTCACAACATAGATCCATGATGCCAAAAGCCCCACAAGGAGGCTTGCGGTCCTCTAACTCTTCTACTAAGAATTAAAATCCACAACTTGACCTATGACTGTATCCCTTAACTGTGGATATCAACTCTGCATATCAAATATCTTGCCTCTCAAGAAGAGAGATTCTGTTTAAAGACCAATTTGAATGCTGAGGCTTTCTTTGGGAGGCACTGTTGGAATCTGCCCTCTTGTATATTCAGGAAGGATAATCTCAGCTGGTACCTGCTTTCCAAACAATAGCAGCAAGAGGTGTCCTCCTCTAGAGGTAATTATACAACATTATTGTGAGTTGTCTTTTACCCTTTTAGACTTTAGAAGAGGTAACTTCTTTTGCAAGTGAGTACCTATGCATAACAGGATGTGGGTTAGACAGTAAAATTCATAGATCTTAGTAGCCTTATGGGGCAAGATGGAACAGGATGCCTGAAAAAAAAAACAGCTGAAAATATGCAGGGTTTATAGACAATGTCAAGATATGTGGTTTAATTCAACAATTTTCTATTTAATGCCTACCACAATGTGACGATGCTACAGGAGGCAAAATTGATCAAGACCCTGTCCCTAGGGTGAAGTGGAAGGGTAACATGTAACTAAGTCAGACTTCAATAAGCCTTTATAAAAGCTACATTCTGGAATGAGTGTGGCTTTCTAGATTTTCCTGCTCTGGCCACTGAATGGACTTGAATTATTAGGTAGAGTCTACTCCATCCAGACAACCATCTAAAGCAACATCTGGGAGAGTTCTGTAACTAAGGACTTCAAGAACATACCAATAGGATTTTTGAGGAAAGATGGAACTGACAGAGGAATAAGAACTAAGTGCATTTTACCATAAAAAAACCACTTAAAAACCAGTTGCCCTTGAGTCAATCCCAACTCATGGTGACCCCATGTGTGTCAGAATAACTATGCTCCACAGGGTTTCCAATGGCTGAATTTTGGGGAAATAGCTCTCCAGGCCTTTCTTCCAAGGTGCCTGTGAATGAACTGGAACCTCCAACCTTTTGTTTAGCAGCTAAGTGTGTTAACTGTTCGCATGACCCAGAGAATCCACAGTTCACTTAGAAATCCCTAAGCACATGACTTCAAGTGGTATACACTGGGATCTGAGAGGTAATTTCATCTCCTTATCACCCAGGAGCTAGTGAAAACCAGTTTGTCACAAGCTAGTTTAAGTTTTGATAAGTTTAGTTTTCTCTTCTAAAGAGGATTTGGCTGCTGCTCTTCTGCTAGCCGTGGCCTATTCTTACCCCTCATCTCTCTGAGATCCTGGCTGCCAGGGTTCTCCCCTCTCACTTGGGGATTGCTTCTCCCACACTTTCTCTCTGCTCTCAGAGTTTGACCCAGGTGTGTTCTCTGGCCCAACAAGTGCTCTATACCAAGCTGTGCCCTTACCTAGTGATGGAAGGGAAAACTCTAATGGAAAGAGTGATCTCTGGTGGGTAGGAATAAAAATTTTTTAAAAAAAGGATCCTGTCTCAAAAGAAACCGACTCTTGTCGCTTTCTGTGTAAACTATTAAATGTTCAGGCTATATCCTTAACAAATGGTGCTAGCAAAACTGGATATCCATTTGCATAAAAATGAAACAAGATCCATACCTCACACTGTACACAAAAACAAATCCAAGATGGATCAAAGACCTAAATGTAAAACCTAAAACTATAAAGTTCATCAAAGATATATTAGGGGCAAAACTAGAGGCTCTAATTTGGGGCATAAATAGACTACCAAGCATAACCCAAATGGCACAAATAGCAGAAATTAAACTAGATGACTTGGACCTTTTAAAAATTAAATTCTTATGTACATCTAAAGACTTCTTCACAAGAGTAAAAAGAGAAACTACAGATTGGGAAAAATATTTGACTATGACATATCCTACAAGGATATATTTTTCTAAAATGTATAGAAAACTTCAACACCTCAACATCAAAAAGACAAACATCCAATTCAAGAATGGGCAAAGGATATGAACAGACACTTCACCAAAGAAGATATTCAGGCAGCCAATAAACACATGAAGAAATAGTCACAATCATTAATCATTGTTGTTGTTGTGTGCCGTCGAGTCGGACTCGACTCATGGCGACCCCTCCTTGGGTGTCCGAGGCAGTATCACTACGGAAGTAGATTGCCCAACCTTCCTTCCGAGGAGTGGCTGATGGGTTTGAACCGCCAGCCTTCTGGTTAGCAGTCAAGTGCCTTAGGCACTACGCCACCAGAGCTCCCTGAGAGATGCAAATCGAAACATCATTGAGATATCATCTCACACCAGCAATAATAGCAAAGTTCAACAAGACAGAAAACAATAAATGCTGATGAGGGGGTGGAGAGAGCAAAACTCTCATATACTTCAGGTGGAACAGTAAAATGGTACAACCATTGTGGAAAATGGTATGAAGCTTCCTTAAAAAGCTGGAGATAGAAACACCATTTGACCCAGCAATCCCACTACTGGGAATAAAGCCTAAAGAGGTGAGATCTAGGACACAAACAGATACAAGCACACTCATGTTCATTGCAGCACTATTCACATAACGAAATAGAAACCACCTGAGTGTCCATCAGCAGATGAACGGATAACCAAACTATGGTACATACACACAATGGAATACTATGCAACATTAAACAATAATGAAGAATCCATTGATCACCTCATAATGTGGGTGGACTTGGAGGACATTACGCTGAGTGAAATAAGTCAAGCACAGAAAGACCAATACTGTACCAATCTGTTATTATAAAAAGTCAAGGATAGTTTTATACAGGAAAGGAAATTTTCTTCATTGATTACCAGGGATTGGGGGTGGGGTGGGGAAATTGCTGACTAGTTAAGAGAATGTGTTGATTTAGGTAAAGATAAAGACAATATAATAGAAGGGTGTGACCAGCACAGTAACACTAAGGAAAAGGAGGACACAGAATGGTGCACAAGAGGAGAAGTATTTAGAAAAGTAAATACCATTACACATGCAACAGTGCATTATCAGTGATAACAAACATTAGCCCACAGGTGGATAGCCAAGAAAATAAGGCACAGGTAGGCAAACAGTAATATACCCATGGTCATACACAGGTTTGGTAAATGATGTTCCTGCATGCATATTTGTATATGCTGTAAAAACGTCCATCCACATACATTGTGGCAGTTAAGGGTGTATGTCAACTTGGCTGGGCTATGGTTTTGAGTGGCTTGGCAGCTGGATGTAGTTATTCCCCATGATGAAATTATAGTCATCTCCATGGTGGAATCTGCTGTGAGATGTTAATCAGTAGAACGGAGACTGCTTTCAGGGTGTGGTCTGCTTCTAGTGTATATGAAAGAGCTTTGGGAAAGATCTCTAGCTTTTTGGCATATTTGGATCCTACATTTGGCTGAGTCTTCATCCATGCCTCCCGTGTTGCCTGCCAATTTTGGAATTGTTCCTGGACTTGAACCAGTGGCTTGCCATGCAGCTGTTGATCTTGGAATTGTGCCATTCTACTTGCCAACCTTGGGTTTGTCAGCCTCAGCAGCCAGCAGCTGCATGATTTCCAAGAATCCTCTAGCTCCAGTGAGTGTGAGCAAGAGGCAGAGCTGAAGCCCAAGGTGGAGGGCCTTTACCCAGCTCCTAGAACTGTCACTTTGAATTTGGTTTTCTAGCCTCCTAAATGGGAGCTCTGGTAGCATAGTGGTTAAGGCACTTGACTGCTAACTAAAAGGCTGGTGGTTCAAATCCACCAGCCACTCCTCAGAAGGAAGATGGGGCAATCTACTTCTGTAGTGATACTGCCTCCGAAACCCAAGGAAGGGTCACTATGAGTCGGGTTCGACTCGACGGCACATAACAACAACAAATAACAACAGCCTCCTAAATTGTAAGAGAATAAATTCCTGTTTGTTAAAGTCATGCATTTGTGGTATTTCTGTTATAGCAGCACTAGAGAACCAAGACATACATTATAGATGTAATAGGGGACAAAATTAGGATAACTTCTTAGCCACAACCAAGCACATTTGGGAGTGAGTCTATGGGCCGGGAGCTTAGGACCATGATTATGGGGGACATCAAGCTCAATTGGCACAACATAATACACAAAAACATTGTTCTTCATCCTAGTTTGTCAAGTAGTGACTAGGCTCTTTGTGGTAGTTAAGTTTGTGTGTCAATTTGGTTGGGCCTGTTTGAGTGGCTGGGCAGCTGGATGTAGTATTCCGTGTGATGAGACTGGTGGAATCTACTGGGAGCAGCTGAGTAGCTGCCTTTGGGATGTGGTCTGCTTCCTTTATATAAGGAGAAACCTTGGGGAATGATCTCTAGCTTATGGCATGCTTGAACCGTGCATGTAGCTATGGTGTTGTTCAGCAGCCTGCTATGCTCTGCTGACCTTGGGACTTTCAATGGACTTGAATTAATGGCCTGCCATGTGGTTTGGTAACATCAGGATTGTGTATTTTTACTTGTCAACTTTGGGCTTGTCAGCCTCAGCAGCCAGCAGCTGTCTGAGTGAAGAAAAGTTTCCAGCTTCAGTGAGCCAGGAGCAGGAGGCAGAGTTGAAGCCCAAGGTTGAGAGGTTTTCACCCAGCCCCTAGAGCCTGGCACCTTGAACTTGGACTTAAAGCCTCCAAACTGACCCACACACTACTGTGATTGCCCATCTGCTGCAGGACTGTGAGCTCTGAAAGAGTACATATTGTTTCTGACATGGTCTCAGGTTATCCCTGTGCACAAGCACAGTGCTAGGCACATTAGGAGGGAAGTCAATAAATATTTACTGATTAATGAATGCAAGGGAGCTCTGGTGGCATAGTGCCTAAGGCACTTGACTGCTAACCAGAAGACTGGTGGTTCAAACCTACCAGCCAACTCCTCAGAAGGAAGACTGGGCAATCTACTTCTTAGTGATACTGCCTCAGAAACCCAAGGAGGGGTCGCTATGAGTCGGATGTGACTCGACAGCAGTGAGTTTGGTTTTTTTTGGAATGAATGCAAGAATAAGTCATTAGCTTTTAAATCAATTCCAAGGAAGGAGGGAAGCATGCTCCTATCCTACCCTTTACTCCAAATGTCTCAAAATAACAATCTAATATCCAAAGGGAAAAACATCAAAGCTATCAGAAATACATGGGATCCATTATAAAAATTATTAAATGTCTGCCATCATTATATTCTTCTATGGTATTTTTTTCCCATCAAGCTAGAAAATAAAACCAAATACCCTGAGAACCATGTAATAGTGCAACTACCATAGCCACTTTATAACCCTCCTCCCACCCCTCATCAACACCACTTTTTCCTCAACTCTGCCTATGCTTAGAGACATAGCACATTGTAGTGTCAATAGCACAGAGCTGAGTTCAAGTCCTGGCTCTGCCACTTACTTACTGGTGAGTGAACTTTGGCAAATAATCTCTTTGAGTCTCAGTTTCCTTGTTTTAAAAAATGAACTTAGTTATGGTCCTTACCTCATGGTAGGGACTTACTAATTTAGTTAATGTCTGTACAGTGCTTAGAACAGTATCTGGCACATAAAACCACTGAGGTCTTCAATGGTCAAAATTTTCTCCTATGCAGCAGTTACACGAGTTAATAGGACACATTCTAACATAGTAAGTTTTAATTCAAAATTCATTGTTCTGCAAGTATATCTTTTGGTTCTTTAGTGCTGCTGTAACAGAAATATCATGAATGGATGGCTTTAGCAAACAGGAATTTACTCTTACAGTTTAGGAGGCTAGAAGTCTGAATTCAGAGTGCCAGCTCTAGGGGCTGGGTGAAGACCCCTCCACTTTGGGCTTCAGCTCAGTCTCCTATTCCAGGCTTGCTGGAGCTGGAGGCTTCTTCTAATTCAGACAGCTGCTGGCTGCTGAGGCCAACGTGGCAAGTAAAATGGCATGGTCCCAAAATTATCAAGCAACATGTCAGGCCGCTAGTTCAAGTCCAGAAACAGTCTCAGATTGGCAAACAACACGGCAGTCCACTGAGACTAAATGCAGGATCCAGATGTGCCAAAAAGCTCAAGACCATTCTCAAAGTGTCTTCTTCTATACTGGAAGCAGACCACATCCCTAAAGCAGCTACTCACCTATTCACAGGAGATTCCACCATGGAGCTGATTACCAGTCTCATCATAGGCAATAATTACATCCAGCTGCCCAGCCACTCAATCAGGCCCAGCCAAGTGGACACATAATGCTAACAACCACATCCATGAAAGGCATAAACTTAAGGAGCTCACATGGCTAGGTCTGACCTACAGTGAAAAATATGTTCTATATATTATTTTATTGTTTCCTAATATTGAGTATTTGAAAGCAAAATGATGGTAGATTTTCATCAATCTCTCTTTAGTATTTCTACCTTTCTCATAGTTTACTCAACCTGAGAAAAACCTCCATGAAGGGATGTTGAGGAAGCAATTCCATATATATGTGTGTGTGTGTATTGGAAGGCGAGTTGGGCAATCTACATCTGTAGTGATACTGCCTCGGAAACCCAAGGAGGGATTACTATGAGTTGGATCTGACTTGATGATAGTGAGATTTTTTTTTTTTTTTTTTTTGAGTCTCTGTCTCTCTCTATATATATGTATATATATTATAGACTCAAAAAATATATATACACACACACACACACATACATATATATTTCTGCATTTCAGGGTATAATTATAGTCTAGAGATATAAATTTATGAGTCACAGCATTTGGGTGGTATTTAAAGTCAGGAGACTGGATCATGCAGGAAGTGAGTGCAGAATAAAAATCCAGAAACTAGGCCTGGGATCCTCCAATGTTCAGAGGTCTGGCTGTCAGGAGAAGTCAGCGCAGAAAAAGGAGAAGCAGCAGCTGGAGAGATAGGAGAAAAGCTTGGCTGCTGAGGACCAAGCAAAGAAAGTTTTTAAACCAGCAGACAGTGATCCACTCTGTCAACTGCTATTGATAGGTCAAGTAAGATGAAATCTAGATCAATGGATTTAGCAAAATGGAGGTTACTGAATGGAGTGGTGGGAGCAAGAGTTTGATTAGAGAGCTCTCATGAGAGAATAGGAGGAAAGGACTGGAGACAGCAAGCATTGACAGCTTTTCAAGGAGCTTTGCCCTGGGAGGTTCTACTGCAAAGAATTCCTTTACCTGCCCTAACTTTCAGAACAGCAGATAAATGGCCATTGGGCTCCTCTTGCTAGAATTTTAGTATACGATAAAGAGAGGGTAGTTGCTGAAGCTTTTATCTCCTTGGCTGTTCATCCAAAGTGTCTTGTGAGTCTTTCTTAAAACTACATTCTTAAAACTTCCAATAGAAGGCCTATCCTTGAAGTAAAAACCCTTGGTCACTGTGGTCAGGTGGACCACCCCCTCTTCTGAGCCCTGAACACAAGGAGAGATGCCTGGAGCCCGTGGATGTGCTGTGGAGCTTCCTCCCAAACACTGAAAGGTCTTTAAATAATGAAGGTTTCTAAGTTGGTGGGAGTCAGTGCATCTTTATGTATACACTCTGGAGATGTAGAGCTAATTAACCTCGAACTAGGCAAGCTTCCAAACCTCTCAGAGAAGTTTATTTATGCCTAGTGTAACTCAAGGCAATGACTGCAGCCTCTGATTTTAATTTCAGGTTTGAGAAAGTGTGAGACATTATTTTAAGGCTGATGAAAAAAGGCGTAAGTAAATTAGCACCAGCTGGTGATAAGTTAAGTTAAAATCATAAGGTTCTCTCATGCGTTTCTAGAGGATACTAGTATACTTAACTTTTCATAACTGTGACAGCTAAGAGGACAAAAGACCGTCTTGTAACAGAAATCAGTGCTAGCTACTATCAAGTCAATTCAGACTCATGGCAACCTCATGTGTTTCAGAGTAGAATTACACAGAGGGTTTTCAATGGCTTTGACCTTTGAAGTAGATCAGCAGTAGATTGCCAGACCTTTCTTCTAAGGCACCTCTGGGTGAATTTGAACTGCCAACCTTTCAGTTAGTAGCCAAGCACTTAACCGATTACACCACTCAGGGACCCCCTCAGACAAGAAAAGGGGCCATACTCATTGTAGTGATTATGTTTGTGGGTCAACTTGGCTGGGCCTGGTTGAGTGGCAGGGCAGCTGGTGGTAGCTATTCCCCATGATGAGACTGGCAATCAGCTCCATGGTGGGATCTACCACAAGCAGCTGAGTAGCTGCTTTGGGTATGTGGTCTGCTTCCTGTATATAAGAATCAGCTTTGGGAATGGTCTCTAGCTTATAGCACCTTGAATCCTGCATGTAGCTGTGTCATTGTTCAGCAGCCTCCATGCTCCATGCTCTGCTGACCTTGGGACTTACATGGACTTGAATTAATGGCCTACCGTGTGATTTGGTAATACCAGAAATGTGCCTTGTTACTTGTCAACCCCGAGTGAAGAAAAGCCTCTAGCTTCAGTGGGCTGGGAGCAAGAGGCAGAGCTGAAGCCCAAGGCTGAGGGGCTTTCACCCAGGCCCTAGAGCCTGGCACTTTGAACTTGGACTTAAAAGCCTCCAAACTGTAAGAGAATAAACTCCTGTTTGTTAAGGCCATACCATTTGTGGTATATTCCTATCAGAGTGGCTTTAGGTAACCAAAACACTCATCATCTTTACTGAGTGCTCATTCTATGAAAACAAGGCACCAAACACTTTATGTGCAATATTTTTCACTCCTCACAAGAGTCCTGTGAAGTGGATACTTCCATCACCCTCATTTTGCAGATGAGAGAAAATGATGCTTAGGCAAGTCACACATGTGAAAACAGGTGACTAGAAATCTGACATCTAGAACCTCTTCTAGCTGGGCAAGATTCCTGAAGTTCACTACCACGAGAGACAGAGCCATGGTCTCAGGAAGAGGTCAAGTGCCCACAAACCAACCAGTTCACTGGTCCTGCATCTGAAAACGCTTTGACAATAGCTAACGTCCTTTAAAATTCTCCACTGGAAAAAGGAAACGGTTCCTTTGTGAATAAAAGACAAAGTCACAAATAGCACAGAAGGCACAGGAAGGGGGGTGGGGTTGCTCTTTATATAAAAGAAACATTATATAGACATTAGTTTCTGGACAGAAATTTACTGAGTTTATCAAGGAGGCTGAAGTTTATATTATCAGCTCAGCTGGAATAGGTATGTTAAAGAGGAGGAAAGAACAAAAGGAAGTTTCAATTTCCCCACAGCCCAGTGCCTGGTAGGACTTTTATTTTAAAAAAAAAATTATGACTGTTATTTTAACAGGCTGAAATGTAACACAACATCAGTATTAAATATCCCCCTGAAATAAACGGTTCACATGAGGCTGAGATTTAGCCTCTGCGGACAATAGGTATTAAGTTTCCAAAATCTTAATGGGCAACCCAAGGGCCAGCTCTAGCCAAAGCTGTAAAATAAAAGCTGTCCTCAGTGATGGCTAAATGATGGCTTCTTCATTTAGGAGTTCCTGTATACCTTAGGTGTCTGCTTTCCTCAAGCAATCCTAGTTTCCCTGTAGAACACTTAAGGGCCTTTCTTATTCCTGCCCTTCTTGCTCACCAAATTGTTTTCAACTATCTCTTAGGTGATAGATCACTAAACTAATTTTATTACAACAAAGAGCTGGTATTTCTGGGAGTTGCAGCACTTTTAAGTGCCATTCAAGCCACTGCCGACTCCTCTTCCTTTATTCAGCTTTGGACCCACCTCTGAAATTAGCCAAGCTTTTCCAAGTTCACATATAATCTATTAAGAATCTGGGAGGTATATGCCAACTAAGATGTTCATGGGGTATTACGGATTTAATTGTGTCCCCAAAAAGATAATGTTGGAGTGCTAACCCGTGGTACCTGTAAACATTGTTTGGAAATAAGGTCTATGAAGATGTTACCAGTTAACCTGACTTCATACTGGATTAGGATGGGTCCTAATCCTAACTGAGTGGTGTCCTTATAAAAAAGGAGAGGAGACACAGAGAGACAGGGGAAAAGACAACCATGTGGCAACAGAAGCAGACGCAGCTGCAAGCCAAGGACAGCAAGGATTGCTGAGACAAGACAGAATCTTCCCCTTGAGCCTTTAGAGAGAGCATGACCCAGTTGACATCAATATATAACCTCAAAAGCCATGAAAGAATAAATTTCTGTTTCTTCAGTTTGTCATTTCTGACATAGTAGACCTCATAATTGTCTGATTTAAAATGGCCAATACCAGTCCCTTTCCATTCACTATTGCCTGTTATTGTTAGGTGCCATCAAGTTGGCTCCAACTCATAATGACCCTATGTACAGCAGAACGAAACACTGCCCAGTCACGCACCTTCCTCACAATCCTTGCTATTCTTGAGCCCATTTTTGCAGCCACTGTTTCAATCCATTTTATTGAGGGTCTTCCCATTTTCCTCTGATCCTCCATTTCATCAAGCAAGATATCCTTCTCCAGCGACTGGTCCCTTCTGACCACATGACCAAAGTAGGTGAGATGAAGTCTGGCCATTCTCACTTCTAAGAAGCACTCCAACTGCACTTCTTCCAGGACAGATTTGTTCGTTCTTCTGCCAGTCCATGGTATTTTCAGTATTCTTCGCCAACACCACAATTCAAAGGTATCAACTCTTCCATATTCATTGTCCAGCTTTCACATGCACTTCCTAATGCCTAAAATACTGATATTCATGCATTCCATTTCATTTTTTGACGACTTCCACTTTTTCCAGATTCATATTTTTACTTTCCCTGTTCTGATTAGTAATGGATGTTTGCAGTTGTTTCTTCTCATTTTGAGTCATGCCACTTCAGTAAATGAAGATCCTGAATGCTTTATTCCATCCATGTCATGCAGGTTGACTCTAATTTGAGGAGGCAGCTCTTCCATAGTCATATTTTGAGTGCCTTTTAACCTGAGAATCTTGTCTTCTGACACTATATCAGACAATTTTCCTCTGTGTTCATAAAGTTTTCACTGGCCTTTTTTTTTTTTTTTTTTTAAAGAAGTAGAGTGCAGGTCCTTCTTTCTAGTCAGTCTAGCAGCTCCAATGAAACCCGTCCACCTCAGAGGATCCCACCATGGGTGACCTTGCTGAAATACTGGTGGCTTAACTTGCAGCATCACAGAAGCATGCAAGCCATCACAGTACAACAAACTGACAGACAAGTGGTAGCTTCAAAAATTAGCCAGAGAAAACCTATGGATCACAGAATATTGTCTGAGACTTCAACTCACTTTAGACCTCATCAGGAAGGTCCAATTGCTGGAAAAGGACAGCTGTTTGGTAAAGTAGAAAGCCAGGGAAGGTGAGGGAAACCTTCAATGAGATGGACTGACACAATGGCTACAATAATGGACTCAGACATTCCAAGATGGCACAGGACTGGGAACTGCCGGGAGTGGATGGTTTTGAAATCTTCAAAAGACCTTGTGTTTTTACTGTTTCAAAGTGAAACTTAAGGGGGGCTTGTTCCCATCAGGAATGGACAGAAGTCACCATGAAATTAGGGGCTAAAAAGATATTCTATAGAAAGTGCCAGTAGAAGATGAGAAGGTCAGGGGGGAAAAAAGTGTTGGGGGTTGGGAAAATAGCAGGGAGAAGGGGAGGGAATAACATTCCCAGAGTCATAATTTAAATGCAGCCCAAGTTCTGGCAGCGTTTATAGGGACAGCTTGTCCAATAACATACACAATACACAATACTCTAAGGACTTGTTTGATGTTGAAATGTGTTCTTGAATGAGATTCTCAAAGGGAGCTACTGTTTGACATTCCTTCGAGTTTATTAGGCCAGGATGACCTGTGTGAATCGCTGTGGGTATCATGGGGCAGTGTTGAAAGGATGCTTTCACATGTTGCATTTATTCTTACATGAAATTTGTCTCTCCAGTTTGACTGCTACTATGCCTTGTATCTAATTCACACTCACTTAATATTTGGGGAAGGAAAGAAGGAGGAAAAAGAAAGAAGGAGCCCTTTGTGGAGATTTTCCTAGAAATTTTTTTCAATAACTCTAAAGGAAATTTCCCAACTTGTGATTTTTATAAAAAGTATCTAGTCTTTTAATAAAATCTCTTCAGAGGTACATCAAAGGAGCATTGAACTCTTGAAATCTGCACTCAGGGATTTATCAAGAAGAAATCTGGACTGCTGAGCATTTAGCCTGCAACTCTACAGCAAGGGCCATTAGCTGCTGACTGGTTGACATTTCCCAGCCAGGATGAACAAAACCAAATGCAGATCCCATGGAGTGGGCAAAAGGTCTCCAAGGTGTTTGTCACTTTAGCTTATATGTTGGAGTCTGCCTGTTGCCACGGGGATAAAAGTCCTTCAATGAGAAGAATAACTATTCTTTTCAGTGGCTGGCTGTATGCAGAGAAGCATTTTTTTTTTTTTTTTTTGCAGATAATGTTTTGCCTATAATTTCTACCAACAAGTTCTAAAACCTATAACCACTGAAGAGCAGAAGGGAATGAATGAATTGCGTTTCAGATCCTTTTCTAAGAGTTATCTCTTTTGAGACCCTGGGAGGAGCTCTGGTGGTGTAGTGGATAAGGCATGTGGCTGTTAAGCAGAAGGTCAGCAATTCAAACCCACCAGATGCTCTGCAGAAGGAAGATGGGGCAATCTACTTCTGTAAAGATTTACAGCCTTGAGAGAGGCAAGATGGTGGACTAGGCAGAAGGACTGCACAGACCCTCTTCAACAAAGAAAAGGGAAACCAATTAACACAGACACAGAAGATAATCTTGGACCCCTGAGCCTTGAAGGGAAGGATACAAAAATGGACTAAACCCCAACTAGCAGAAGAATTTGTGTGAAAATACCAAAAAAGGAGACACACGGAGCTGCGGTATGGCAGCAACCTGAGCAACCCTGATGACACAGACAACACGGCTTGGAGATTCCTGAGTGGTGGTAGGACCTAAGAATTAACCCAAAAATCACCCTGCTAGCCAGGGACTGCACGGAGGACTGTGCACGGTGGCTGGGCAACAAATGGAGAAGGTGAAGAGAAAGGTGGGCTGAGTAGCTGTGGACTTTTGCCGGTCTGGAGGACACCGCCATTTTGTAGGTTTAAAAAGTGGCTTGACTATTTTGGATATTTAAAGAGACAATGCTTTCACAGATTCCTGTGGTGGTAGAACTTAAGAATTAACCTAAAAATCACCCTATTAGCCAGGAACTGCACGGAGGACTGTGCACGGTGGCTGGGGAACAAACGGAGAAGGTGAAGAGAAAGGTGGGCTGAGCTGTGGACTTTTGTCAGTCTGGAGGGCACTGCCATTTTGAAGGTTTGAAAAGCGGCTTGACTATTTTGGATATTCAAAGAGACAGCACTGTTGCAGATTTCTGGGGCTTAAGAACACGTTCTGCTTTCCAGCAACCCCAAGGACACTTGGGGCCTGCAAGACTGAAAAGGGGCCAATGATAAAAAACCACCAAGAAGAGCCTGAACCACCCTTGGCTGCTCTTCATAAACAGTTAGCAGAGATCTAAGTACAATGATGTCATGATGCCTCGTAAACAAAAGACCATTACAGTCCACACAAAGAAGCAGGATAAAATGGTAGAAACAAGGGAGCAGAATACTGACCCAGAACACATCCC